>NC_084610.1:9679018-10028393 GCF_033807715.1 Cololabis saira | reverse complement strand
TTCTTTTTTAAGAAAAAAAGCCCATAATTCAGTCATTACAAGAAATCCAGCCCCCTGATCCTGGTTGCCTCCCCGAGATCGCCCTCTGAACACACGCCGCAGACTTCTCTGATGCACACTCCCCAAACAGTGGAGCGCGCGCTGATTAAAAGGCTGCTGGTCCCGGACTCGGCGGAGCAGGCTGCTGTTGTGGCTTATAAAAATTACACGGCACAAGTCGGCGCTGGGATCAAGCTCCCCAGAATAACTCTTAGAAAGCTACCGTTTGACCAACCACTGGAAAACAGGCTGAGAGAAAAGTCTCTGTTAATGTCGGTGGCGAGGTGATAATTATGAGGTATAAGTCCCTCTGCAGGGATTGTCCCTACTTATTGGGCATTTAGTCTTGTATTCAGTCTTCATTTCATTCTTTTCCAGTGAGGTGAGATAATTCTATGTTTTGCATTGCAAATGTAATTGCTTCTTGCACCAATACCTTGAAAGAAGTAAGGCATTATCGGGAAATGATTGCTCATGAATATTCTCTAAACAAATTGATTTCCCTCCTTTAACAAGTGAAATTGCCTCGCAGTGTTTGGGTATTGTTTGCACATGAAAAGCCTTTAAACCCACATCAATATGTCAGCTTTCTTCTCTGACGGAGAACAGCAGCTTCTGTCAGCCTGAAATAACTGGGGCTGATTCCGGTCGTAGCTCCTTCACGGAAAAAGAGAGAGATAAAATATTCAGTGGAATTTCCGGGCCCACTTTTGCAGCTTCAAACCGTCCATCTGCTGGACATGCAGTAATGTTTACGGACAGACGGAGGAGGGGATGACGTGTTTTGCCTTTGGGTTGATGAAACCAGAGACGGAAGACATGTAAAATTCACCTTGGCCTCCAAAAATACCTGTTTCAGTGGAAGCGGTTAATGTTTCTATAGTGTCCTGCCTGTTATTTGCTCTTTCTCTCACTCTTGGGAACCGATTATGAAAGTGAACATCTCACCCACAGCTATCAAAGTTTTCACGCATGTATGTTGCACCTTTCTCCTTCTTTCGTTGCAAATCCACAATGAGCGATTCCACGCACGGCCGTTCCCTCTGTCCTTGTCTCTCCGGCTCTTCCCCAAGGCTTCACAGTCTTCCACCATTCGTTTCTCCTTTTGTTTCAAGTCACTTCATTCCAATGCTGCGCACCTCTCCATCTGGGCCCAGGAAGGCCTACGGGGACTTATTTGGTGTCTGTCTTTATCCCCACAGCTTGTCTTTGGCCTACGGGCAAACTGCAGAGTGTGATCCGTCTGCAAGTTGAGAGTAATCTCCCATTCTCGTCCCTACCCCTGCACGTTTTTCACTTCAAAGCCCTTCGCTGCACCCTGTGTGGATCTGTGACGAGGAGGTCCGGGCCATGACGGCTGCTTGTTTGTCTCGTTTCTTGTCGGGGTCACCCTTCATCCATCCTACCAAAAGAGGACTGTTCAGTTAAGCTTATAGTCTCTCTCTTTTTTAATTATTCTCAAAGTTCACAAGTTTTGCAAACAAGTTGGTATGAGATTTATCTTTTCTTATTTGACAGGAAGACACATTTTTGAAGGTTTTTCTGCATACAGTAAATATAAAATTCGCTTCACTTTACCAAGACTGACTTGAACATGAAACATGTGTTTTCATCATACGGAGAAGTTTTCATAAAATCTAGGTTTCCTTCAGTTGAATATGCTTCATAAGGAAAAGCACTGCCAGCAGCAAGCTTTTAGGCAAAGATGCCCCTCGGGCCCGTCGGCTGAGGGGGCTGAAAGCTTCTGCAAGCACTGCTGTCTGCGGAGAAAGAGGCATCTATGGTAGTTAAACTACAAGAGAGAAATGAAATGAAGTGTCCTCTATGTAGAGGTTGTATCTCTGTTTCTAAAAGTGTGTTTCCACTAGTGGGAGTTCTGGGTAGATTTTACAGGGCCGGAACAGGAGCAGCCCCTGTAATGTGGCCTTCAGGGACCTTTACGGGGCCAAAAAAACGCCCAGGAGTAGGAGAGGGCCGTTTTCGGCCTAGAGGGGCTACCTGGTGGGTGGTCTCTGCTGATTGGTTATTTAAAAAGCAGGAAATTAAGCTCAGCCCTCTCACATGACCTTAACTCACATGACCACACATCATTTAAGCAGTTTGTGTACATTTGATGAAGTTGGAGATTACATGAAAAAAACTATGGATGGACCGATGAGCCGGTTCATGTTTTGCTGTCATATAACACCAATATAGAGGTCCGGCGGGAGGGTTCTTTTAATCTCAATTGCTACAATTGCGTTATGTTGAGAAAAAAAAAAAAAAAAAAAGCAAGTAGCATCCGTTGTTTACGTGTCTTCTCCTGCAAAAAAATGCACATTATCGCCACCTGGTGGTTGGTGGTGGTATTTTCATGTCAAAGCTTCTTGCGCGGGGCCACAGTGTTGTGGAAACACGCCGGCAGATTTACCCTGAACTCCCGCTAGAGGAAATACGCCTTATCACTGAGTTGTGGTTGGTTCCTCTGAGCCACCATGAACAACTTGAAATAGGCAACACAATAACTAGCAGAGCACTAGTCACCCTGATCAATATGTTATTGTCCTTGTTTCTGTGCTCTCTGAAGTGGAGATGCTTTATGTCACCTCGTTAGCTCATTCAAGACATCAAAGGGCTTTATATCCGAGTTAAGTCTCGTGAATAACATTGCCACCCTACCAGCTGTAAGCTGACTAACAAAGAACGGTGCAAGAACAGAGGGAGCTGAGCCTTTAAAGCCGGTGCAGCTGACTCGGAGCTGCTGCAGTTGCATCAAAGCATCTTTGGGTCAAACAGATCAACCTCATGACATTTGGAGACATTTGATTCACTCATCAAAGGGTGGATCGCTGGAAGTGGCGGCAAATTGAAGTCTGAGGCTAGAAAACAGAGGCAGTGGACTGTTAAACATGCTCTGGAGAGGATGGTACCATTTAAGATCACAAACTCATGACTTGGCAGTTCTAGAGAAGGGGGTGCTCTCTTAGTGAGTTTCCATTACCGCAAAACCTAGATATCGCAAAGAAAAACCTGAAGTGGAAACACCTAGAATTAAAAAAATAAATAAATAAGTAACTGTCAACAACCCTTCCACACTTTCATGAGGTGGTTTTTCAGACGTGTTGATAGTTTAGTTTAGCGCTAACGTGTAATGGAAACGCCTTTATCACATTTGCATGTCTCCAGTATCACTGGATGTGACTGAGTCGCTCATTTGACCATTTGAATGATCATCCGCTGCCTTCGTTTTCAGTGGACTGTTTTTGCAACAGCGGTGGCGGCAGTCGCAATAAAAGTCTCGTATGACGAGAGTCTAAGAGAATTATGCTCATTTGCACAGCACCGCTCAATGGAAACATGCCCAAGCGCCCTCGAGCAGTATTTGTTTTGCCAAAAACATATGATGGAAATCAACCTTGTGAGGCTTTTTTGTGTGTGTCAAAACTGTAAAAACTGGCAACATTTCAATGCTTTGGGTTCCGTGACTCTTGAACTGAAACTCTAGCACCTTTTCCATTATACGGTTTTCAACTCACCTCGCCTCGGTCTGGACCTCCGTGTTGCCAATATCCGCTGTAAAGTAAATATATTGCAGTTGCTGTTGCTGGGTTTTAAATATGGCGGATGAGAAGGAGTTGCTCTCAAGACTCATCAAAGATGTTACTTTCTGGCCAATTAGAGGTGATGTTGTATTTTCAGCCGGACCTACCTTGGTTGAAACCAAATAGGTGCAAAAAAAGCAAGTACAGACCGGTACTATCACCTTGTGGAAAACCCTTAAAACCGAGCCGAGTGATGCTAGTGGAAATGACCTCGTCTGTGGCATTTCCCTCGGAGCTGAGAGGCACACGAGGCGTGTTTGGATGTTGTTACAGTGAACAGCAGGGACACAAACAGACCCACAGAGGGAGAGGGGAACAGGGACACGGCCCCTCTTTAAACACCCCATGGCCGCTGCCATGGCCACACATGCAGACACACATGGAACAGGTTAAGGATGCATGTTGCTAATGACAGACGTGGTTTCAAAGTCGCTCGTTTGGCTTGGTGGCCCTTGATCAGCAGTTAGATTAGCATGGCATTTAATAGTCTGTTTACAGTCTGGATAACCTCAGATGAGCCCGGCTGCATTAACCGAACACCATCACACTAGCTCTTGTTAGCCACACACCAGCTTGCTGTTTTCTATACTTGCAGCAGTGAAATCAGTCATTTTCACAAACTGGATAAATTGGATTTTTTTTCCCCCGGTGTCTTACCTCTGATACGTGTGAACGCATTCAATTTATTTACAGTTTATGTAAACAGTTTAAACCAGAGAGAATTAATTCAGGTAGATAAAAGGATGGAGCCTTAGCAAATTACCTTGCATTGTAAATGTAAAAACATTATGCAGCCAATGGAAAAAGCCTTCTTCTCCTCTATTCTCCTCACATGGAGAGATTAAACCACAATGCACACCTCACGGAAGTATGAACCCGATTGTATGTAAATGTAAAAAAAAAAGGTCAAAAGTTGAGGCCTAAACAAACACCAACACTGAGGACGATTACGGGCAGATTGGCCCATTACCTCGATAGACTGCATTCCACTTAGAGTGTGTGTAACCCTCGGTCCCCCGTGTCTGTCTGGGTTTGTGTGCGCGTGTCTATGTGTACCATCTGCTGCTAACGAGCTCGGAGAAAGCCGGGTCCAGGTGTGGGAGTGTTTAGTGTACACTGGAGGGCAAGTCGACCTCCTGTTTGAGATCTACACACACAAAGTCTCTTAATTCGACATAATCTCGTGTGCCGACGGGTTCGACTTGACAAGCAGGAAAGTGCTGCTTTTAGGTTTGTGAGTATAAATGCGGCTGGTCATAATGCCTATGAGCCGGTCTAACAGGACCCGGGACGGGTTCTTTCCCCTGAAACAGCTCCTGTAAGCAGGGGTGTGAAGACCTGGTTGAAAAGGGAGCTTTGGTTCTGTATCCACGTGGTATTTTGATTTAAAGTTTGCCACCGGCATTTCGTGAAGACTTTGGGAAATCGTTTCAACTTAAAAGGGCTTAATATGTCTCCTTTTGAAGAGACGTGTCACTAATGTGATTAGAAGGCGCAGAAGGGTCTCAGTTTTACTCACGCTCGATCCACACTGGATTATTAGAAATGCACGGTTATGTCTACATTACATAGAAAAAGCTTGCTCTGGCTTATTTTTCTTAGATGAGAAAGCATTCGTTTGTTGTTATGAGAAAGAAAGAGAGAAGGGCTAAGATATTAGATGTAGCTCGCTTGGATATGTTCGAGGCATTTGCTGGAAACTTGTTGATGCTGCAGCTCTGTGTCTCGCTAGCTATTAAATGTTGTCGTGTTCTTTCTATATTTCTGCATTTCAAACGGTGGCAGCAGTAATTAGAGTCGCTGTAGCTCACAAGTTGCTTTGTTGCTCTGCATTCCTCTGTGCTCGTGCCAAATATTTACAGTTTGTCTGTCAGCTCGCTTCTGTTCGTCTGTCTCTCATTCATTCCATCTCCAGATTGTAAAATCTCTCATTATTATTATTTTCTTAAAGAGAGCGAGTGGAAAGATGTTGAATAGTTTGTGCATCCTGGTGCCAGTCAGTGGCAGGGCATGGGGGAGAGGTTGCCAACAGGAGGTGGGCGTAGGGTGCCTGGCGGAGGCTCCACGCTGAGGAATATGCTTAATTAGCATCCAAGACGGATGGAGGGAGGAGGGAAAGGATGGATGGCAGTACAGGAGGCTAATTATGCCATTTGAAAGGAGATGGAGTAAAGCGCCTCTGAAAATCTTAGCATCTCCGTCAGAGGAAGAAAGCACGGCTCCGGCATTGTGTCAAAGCATTTGGACTCTCATTTGACGCTTATTGTATATATGAACATCAGCAATTAACGGCGCAGCCAAAAGTGCTCCGAGAAATTCATTTCCTGAGCCCTGGCAATGCTTCCTGATGAATGCGACAGCTGTGTTACTAAAGCCGAGTGGTGTGTGTGTGAGTGTGTGTTTCAATGCATCTCATCTGGAGCTGACAAGGAAGAGCTTTCTAATGTGAAAAAATTGAAAAGTGTCATTTTGCTCATACGCACATGCCAAGTATTCCTTCAAAGCCATGGCAACCAGTGAATCGCGGAGCATCCAATGACTTGACACAATAATGTACTTTAGAGGAAAGAAATGTTCAAACTAATTTGATTTTCCTTGATGAGAAATGATTAAAAGCAGCCAAAGCTACTGATTGTAAGGTATGTAAGCAGACGAATGTGAACCTGTGAAGGAGATTTCAGATCTGGAGTTTTACCAAATGACAAACAGGAAGTCCCCTATCATGTTTGTGCATTTATTATGTCCGTCAGTCAGTATCCGATAGAGATATCAGCCTTTCCAAACACACAGAGTACACAGACCCCCGACTGCAGTCATCATGATGTCACCAGGTTCAAGGTGAGGACACGAACTCGCTCTCTCTCCTCCTGGAGCTCTGAAGACGAGGCTTGACCGCTACACTTTCCCTCCAACTGAGGTGAATTTCATCCTGGCTGTTTTTGCCGGTTGCCATGGTGAGACTTGTTTCCACGTGTTTGTTTACTTGCACGCAGCAGCAGCAGAGTTTCAAGGCACGTCGTTTGCCATTGAAGCCGACTGTCTAATTTAGGGGAAATGGGCTTCCGCATGGAAAGCATCCATATGACATCCATCGATAATGTGTGTGTGTGTGTGTGTGTGTGTGTGTGTGTGTGTGTGTGTGTGTGTGCGTGTGTGTGTGTGTTTGAGTTAATAAAGGAGTCATCCAGACTTATGGCTGCAGGCTATTATGTTAATACAATCAATGCACAAAGAATTTCAATCATTTTATCTAAACATGCATTTCCTCCTCCCCTCATCATTTTCTTCCTTTTACCTCCAATCTTTACCCAGCGACATCATACTCAGAAGATTTATTATGCCATGTTCAACACTCATTGAAATATGCACACACACACGGAGAAGGTCTTCCACCTGGGTCCCGGCTTCTCTCTGGGACTAATGCTCCTTTTATGCAGCTCTTTGCATAATGGCCTCCATCGAGCACACACCCACTGCCATCTGAAGACGGAGCATTCACCTCCTAACGTCGTATTAAAACCGCACACAAAGATGCACACCCCTCGGAGCATAATGTCAGCATAAATATACCGTGGGCGCACCAGCACAAACACACTTCATTGAACGAGGCGGCGGCCGTGCCCCGGCCCCGGCTCTGATGTGCTCTCACTTCCTGGCTCCCATTCAGAGACATTAGGGCTGCGCGCATTACGCAGACATGCTAATGATCCCTGGTAATGTGCCACTGCTGCATTGACATGCAGAGTTTGAACTCGTACATACGAGCAGAGGGGAGTAATAGACTAGTCTGGTGGAGAATCATTTAGTTTTGAGCGTGGGTGTGAGCGTGGTGGTATCAAACGCCGTACGTGCGCGGTTGGCTGCTTTGTATCATTTCATAGCATGCATCAAACGTATTATTGTGTCTGTCTAACCCCTGATTACTTCCCCGTGCACACATGCTGCAGTGTTTTACTGCGTAGTGTGTATAATGTGTTAGACAGTAGAGATGTCCATCGAGTAAACAGCCTGTGTTTGTATGTGGAAGCCCAGAACCCAGATGATAGATAATGGAGGCTGTGTGTGTCCTCCATCTCTGTTTCTGGCTGCACCTCCTCCTCCTGCCCTCAGGGACGGCTTGTTTAAGCCCCTTTGTCTCGTTGTAATCTGAGACCATGTCCATTTTTACGCTACTAAATGTGATGTTACATGTTAGCCTTCACTTCATATTACCTCTACATGTTTCATGCTGAGAATAGATGATGATGAAATTAAAAAACTTGAGAAAATATCTTCTAAGTTGTATTAAAGTTGCTTGTGGGCTTTTGGTATCTGTGTGTGTATGTATATGATATTATTTATATTTATATATATATATATATATAAATAAAATAAATAAATATTTTGGACACATCTTCTCATTCAAACAAATGGGGAAGTGTGTCCAAACTTTTGTGTATATGTTTGTGTGTGTGTGTGTGTGTACGTACGTGTACAGGACTGTCTCAGAAAATTTGAATATTGTGATAAAGTTCTTTATTTTCTGTAATGCAATTTAAAAAATTCTGGATTCATTACAAATCAACTGAAATATTGCAAGCCTTTTATTATTTTAATATTGCTGATTATGGCTTACAGCTTAAGAAAACTCAAATATCCTATCTCAAAATATTAGAGTATTTCCTCAGACCAAGTAAAAAAAAAAGATTTATAACAGCAAAACAAAATCAAACATTTGAAAATGTCCATTAATGCACTCAGTACTTGGTTGGGAATCCTTTTGCACAGATTACTGCATCAATGCGGCGTGGCATAACATCTCAGCAATCAGCCTGTGGCATTGCTGAGGTGTTATGGATGCGCAGGATGCTTCAATAGCGGCCTTTAGCTCATTTTCATTGTTGGGTCTGGTGTCTTTCAGCTTCTTCTTCACAATACCCCACAAATTCTCTATGGGGTTCAGGTCAGGGGAATTGGCAGGCCAATCGAGAACAGTAATGCCATGGTCAGTACACTATTTACCTGTGGTTTTGGCACTGTGGGCAGGTGCCAGATCATGCTGGAAAATGAAATCATCATCTCCATAGAGCTTTTCATTAGATGGAAGCATGTAGTGCTCTAAAATCTCTTGGTGCACAGCTGCATTTACTCTGGACTTGATGAAACACAGTGGACCAACACCAGCAGCTGACATGGCTCCCCAAACCATCGCTGACTGTGGGAACTTCACACTGGATTTCAAGCAACTTGGATTTTGCTCCTCTCCAGCCTTTCTCCAGACTCTGGTGCCTTGACTTCCAAATGAAATACAAAACTTGCTTTCGTCTGAAAAGAGGACTTTGGACCACTCTGCAACTGTCCAGTGATTCTTTTCCATAGCCCAAGTCAGACGCTTCTTCCGTTGTCTTGAGTTCAGAAGTGGCTTGACCATGGGAATACGTCCACTGTCTTTGAAGCTCCCCCAAATTCTGGAAGCGACTCTTCTTCACAATGCTGTTAAGGCTGCGGTCATCTCTCTTGGTTGTGCAGCGTTTCCTGCCACATTTCCCCCTTCCAACAGACTTTTTGTGGATGTGCTTTGAAACTGCACTCTGTGAACAGCTTGCTCTTTGAGAAATGTCTTTTTGTGTCTTCTCCCTCCTGATGGAGGGTTTCAATGATGGTCCTCTGGACAGCAGTCAGATCAGCAGTCTTCCCCATACTTGTGATTTAGTTTACTGAACCAAGCTCAGTGTTTTTCCAGGCTCAGGAAACCCTTGCAGGTGTTTCAAGTTAATTAGACGATTCAAGTGATTAGTTGAATACCCTACCAGTATACTTTTTCACGATATTCTATTTTGAGATAGGATATTTGAGTTTTCTTAAGCTGTAAGCCATAATCAGCAATATTAAAATAATAAAAGGCTTGCAATATTTCAGTTGATTTGTAATGAATCCAGAATGTATGACATTTCTGTTTTTTTTAATTGCATTACAGAAAATAAAGAACTTTATCACAATATTCTAATTTTCTGAGACAGTCCTGTATATAATAGTGTTGAAGCTTCTTCTCAGTCAGAAATGGTGGCATACTTCAAGGACAGAGTACAAGTAGAAGAGGACAAGTGTCAGTTGTTCTCCAAGGAGATAAATCTTCAAGAGGTTCTTGAACCTAGAGAAGGATGTTTCTGTTCTGATAGTATTAAGTAGCTCGTCTCACCGTTGTGGATCCGGATACGCCTTGTATTTGGCTTGGCAGTACCGGATAACGGGCCTGAGAAGTGAGCAGGTGCTAAGGAGTTGAGATAGCTGTGGACTCGATGTGCATCCAAGTATTAGTGACAGCCGTGGCTGGTCAGTGGAGCTGAGAGCCTGCAGGAGTGATGTGGCACGCTGCTTCCATCTGCACCATCCTCAGGCGTTTCCCTGTGGACGCCAGCACGTAGAACACCATTGCAAAGGTTGGGGCAACAGAGAACCATGGACTCATACCAAGTGTTTTTATTGATTTTTCTATGTTTTAAGGTGCAAAGATACATCACAAGACCGGTGCAACATTGTCTGAGAGGGATGAATGTTCATCACTCATGGCACCCGGCTGAGATGGGTTTATCGAACCAAATATACGCTAGATTTAAATCAGCTTTGATCAGAGATATTTTAGCTCTGATTACCAAACACATGTTTTGGCTACGGTTCTCTTTTTTTGGATTCACCATCCATGTAGCTAGTCTGACTCAATCCGGGATGTGAAGAAACCTGCAGTTCTCAGACTGACCACTAGGAGCCGACTCCAAAAATGAGTCTTCATTGACCCCCATGTCGAAATGTCAACCTTTCAGCAAAAATAAACCTATTTAAACCCTGGTACGGACAAAAGATAAGGTTTTAGTCTCCACAGCTAGATTTTACATCCGTGATAACCCTGCGGGGATGAATTTTATGTACCTCATCTATCCGTATGCCTATTTTTTTTATTAACTGGGGTTGAGTGAGCAATGTAATTTCCTACAAACATGGTACTGTGCAGTAAGACGAATATGCCTCAAAAGCACTCTTGATTAAAAAAAAAAACCTGTCTGTGACGTCGAACCCAACCAGTGGGCTTTGTCCAGTTCCTCGTACTGAGATTCATGTGCTTATGTCACACCAGGTGTCGTAATTTTTTGTTTCCACTGAAAGTGTGATGTTTGAGACGGTGTGACATTTAACAGCTTATTTTTTTTTAATTATCATTATTTACTCTCCTGCTACTTCCAGCGAGGCAGATCTGGGTAGAGGGTATGACTGCTCTAACGGGAGACCTTTTTAATGTAAATACTTAGATTGCATGTGCTGTGTCTCCTCACAGATTGCTCCCAGAGGACCTGAATCTCGACCTGAGCGCCATTATGAACAGATAGATCGGCATCACCCCGGGCAACCCAGGTGAGGTCATCGTATATGTGTCCGCATGTGTTTTATTCCTCAAAAAAGGAAATGAGGGGATAACTTGTCGCCACTCCCTCCCTTTGTGTCTCCCGCACTCACACACACAGACACACAAGCAGCGCAGACTAATCCTCTTTGGAGCTTATAATTAAATCTGGAGTGTTTGCCTTGGGAGTGTCTACTCATCCCAGGAATAGGACTGATCAGCTCTCCAGAGAGCAGGGTGCAGGCAGGACGATCACTCTCTCACACACACACACACAGAAGAGGGTTTGGTAGCATGATGGATGTGCATCTTCACGTATGGGTTTCGTGGAACTGTACATTCTCTGTTTCTTTAACCGTGCTCATGTCAGATTACATGACACATGTGCATCTGTCCAGCCTAAACGGGGGTATTCGCCGTCTTTTGGCGCGTAATGGTATGTATGCACATGCCGAGCAAATGGCATCTTCATGGCCCAACAGCTAAGTGGAGCGTGGAGCGGCGAGGTGCGAGGGAAGTGAGAGGAGGAGGAGAAGAGGAGAAGGGGAATACGGGGACGGAGAGGAGGAGTGGGAGAAAGAGAGAACAGTCATTTCACGGGTTATTGCCCCTCCTGATATGACAGGCACCAGAGAGCGCAGACACCAGGCCTGCCTCAAGGGGGGGGGGGTAAAGGAAAGAGAAGTCAGGACACGGCCAAGAAACAGCCACAGACAAATTTGTCAGCTGTAACTATGAAGACGGACTCAAACGGGGACGAAAGGCCGGAGGAGATGCGGATGAACTTTGACAACTCCGACCAAAGCACTCGGAGAAGTGTTTCATTCCTAAAACCACTCATTCAATCATGTATTTGTTGCTCTAACTATTCATGAAACAGCTGATCCTGCCAGTCAAAGTGGGATTTGATTGACTGATTTCCAGTTTTGATCGCTGGAAATCGTAAACTTTTGGCCTTTTTTATTGTTTGCCAGTCAAAGCGAGCGATCCGCCGATCTTCATCTGGAGTTGTGGGGGAGTCATGTTTCCATCTGGTCTCTGAAATTAAGAGATAATCAATTCATCATCATAAAACCCGGAAATCATTCAACTCCAGTTGATGCTTCATTTGTATTTCTATTACATTAATGATAATTGCATCCATCAACTATCGGAGATGACGGGTCAGTCTCAGATCATCTTCATCATTCGAACAAATGTTGCTTCTGTTGTTATCGTTCTTCTCCTCTTTGAAGTATTTTTAGACCCAAGACTCGGAGGGTATCTTCTACTTGAAATGCATATTATACAAGTAGCATGCTGCTGGGACATGTGCCTGAACAGAAAAGTGAACGCGAGAGCAACAAAAGGCAGAGAGGTGCCAGCTAGACTTTGAACACGGTTCAGACTCACGTGTTTGTGTTCTTGTTTCCGATTCTTCTCCTCAGTTCCCCCCAAAACTCCTCCGACTCTGGCTCATATAAACACAGAGGGGAGAGAAGGATGGGATGCAAGTACATTCCCGGTATATGTGTGTCTGTTTTTGTCTTTTATGGCGAGGGGGGGAAAAAACAGGAGGAAAAGAGAGAGCATATACAGCCGAGAATTGAATGCATTTTTCAAAGTGGTGCTGAACTTTGTGCAAAATCCCCCTGGGGGCCGCCATTATTGAAAGCCATTTCCTCTCAAAACGAGTGCGGCTCCACCATTGGCCTGGCTCTCATTAGCATACATTTGGCCTGCCTTTGTGTGGAGCCGGCTGGGGTTGCAGCTGGAGGGGTGGGAGTGAAGGTGTGTGTGTTGGATGGAACAGGAAGTGTAGCAAAGCGTCTCACAGATGGGAGCATATGGAGCGAGGCGGAGAGCCGAGACGAGGTGTGAGTCAGAAGATGGGAGAGAAACTGATGCTGAATCAAGGTGTTCAGGCAGACATTTAAATACTTTACGTCCAGGACGGGGCTACTAATTGCCAATTTGTCATTATTATTTTTCTAATGAAGGCAGTTACCTACCAACACTGACATTTAGCTGTATTAGGGATCATCAGCTGACCTAATCATCTGATGAAACTGCATTTTCTGCATTTTTTTCTGGCTTTTTTGCATCTTCATAAAACATATCATCTTGGATTTATTGTCAAAGATCCTTGTAAGAGTCCACTTTTTTTTCACACATCCCCACACCTCAGTTGATATTTAAAGATGATTTAAAAAAAAAAAAGGAAAAAAAAGTATATGAGAACATATCATCTGGGACTCCCCGACTGTTTCATATATAAAATAGATGGAGAGAGAATGTTGTGGCTGATGTTTCTCATAACGTTATGGCAGCTGAATCGTGGAGTGATTACCTCAGGTTCTGTCTGGCTATTCCCACCTGCACGGCCGGATGCCGAACTATAAGGTCTGATGGAAAGAAATGGACCTGAGCGTCAGATTTGGTGCGGAGGGATTCCCGGCAGCAGCCGGCGAGAGCGGCTCAAGTATGGGAAAGAGTGCTGGGAGTAGCCGCGCTGAGAGACTCGCCCCAGGGAGGCTGGTGCTGCTACTTGGGTTCACAGCGGCCATTAACGGGGGGTGCACCTCCGTCTCCAGAAAGGCTCCACACACAAGGCCATATGGAGAATATTAACGTCATTACCAATTCAAAGCAGCGGGTCACGGGTGCAGTGACCCGGCCCCCTGGTTATCCAATCAGAGCAACCCTTGACCCGTCCCTTAAAGGTGATTGGATTAAGCCGTCAGGTTGCCACAGGAACGGGACTCGCTGGGGTTGATAATTGGCTGATTAATGTGCAGCTGATGGCCGTGGAGTCGGAGCTCGAGACATCAATCGGGAACTACATGGCTTTGTGAAGGTCTCATCACATCTGGGAAAGGGAAAGGGGGACACGAGGTGTGTGTGTGTGGGACAAATATCCTGCCAGAACTTGCAATCAGTTGAAATGTTGGACTTGTGAGCACCTCCAGAAGTCCTTCTGCACGTGCGTTCACCCTCAGTCATCCTTAGGAGCCTCTTATGGTCGTTGTTTTGGGAGTAGCTCTCATCGAGCATGTTCTGCCCCCTCTTAAAAACGCAGAGGGGCAACTCCTCAAGCATGTTGAGTACCCACAAGTATGTGGGGAAATGTCCCTTAAGGACTCAGCTGAGCCTCCTGAAAAGCCTTGCCTTTCCCTACCGGGTCCCAGGATACGAGCCAAAGCCCGGCTGGACACACCTAGGAAGATGCAGTAGGAATAAGAAAATAAATAGACCCCAATCTGTTACAGTTATGCAGTAATTTCTGCTTCAGTCTTATTTTGGCGACTGGAAATGAGCTCGGAGCGTTTGAGCCCGACCTCAGCCGGTCGGACAGCAGCGTTGTCATCACGGCTCGGTAATATTGTAGTTTGGGGCTGCCGATGAATTCATATGGCTTCTTCACGGTCAGCAGAGGGATGATATTGTTGCTGCTCTTGACCTGTCTTTATTAAAGCCAGCTTCTCCCAGCGTCATATGTGATCAAGTGCTTCCCCTCCCGCTGCCGTCCAGCTGTCCAACGCCTCACTTTGAGCTCGTCCAACGTGGTTAAAGTTATTGTCTCTGTTAGTCATTTAATTACCGTCTTTGCCTTATATCAACTCCTAATGGCTCAGGATCCTGGGTGAATGGTTTAAAAGTTGATTTGACCCACATTATTGTTTAAAAAGGAGAGAGTGTGATTTCCTGCGAGGCCTTCCCTTTTTTGTGCTGAAGAATGGAGCTCCTTGCTGTTCAGAAGCAGCAGTGTTTGTCCAGCTAACTCTGTTTGTGCTCCGACACAGAAGAAAGTAATGGAATCAGCAGTAGGAAATGAAAGGGCTTTAACCAGCTCTGTCACATGCACAGCTGAGGCTCCGGCGGCTCTACCTGTTTACAATAACTCCTCTCGCCCTGCTTTCCTCTGATTCCATCAATCCTTCTGTCTGCATTTCCCTGTCACTTCTGTTTATCTCTCTCTCGGTCTCTCGCGTCCCGTCTTCGCCATCGCTGTTTCCCCCTCTCTCTCTCTGCCCCCGCTGTCTCTCAGGTCCACGTACGGGCAAAATTAAATCAGCGCATTATAAATAAAACACGAGCCGTACTCTTTGTGGCCTCGGCGCTCCACGAGGGCCCGGCGAGGAAAAACAGAGACGGTCATGTAACAGTCTGCCTGACATTCGGTCGGCAAATACGGATGAACAGTCTCCACAACTTCAAATGTTTGCCTTTTCCTCCGGCTTCGAGAGAAATAGAATACCGTAGCCATGGAGTGAACTCATTCTGAACTGGTGAGAAATTGAATATGTGCAGGGAAGGGTGAAAAATGTCTGTATTTAGTGGGGGAAAAAAACCCTCCCATCTGTTTCCATCATCATGTCTTACTCAACCGCTGTTCCCATGGCACGTCTCCGTTACAGGACTGTTCTCCTCCTCGTTGCTCTGTCCAACAAGTAAGCTTCCACACTTGAGTTCTCCGCTTGTAGTTTTGATGGCACAAGAGTGTGTTTTAATTACGGAGCAGAGACGACTAAACGCCTGGAAATGGTTATTGGTATGTGTTTGAAGAGTGACATCATCGAGATAATAAAAGAATGTCTCTGTTATCTGTAAACCAGCCCCCCCCCATCTCTCCTCACCTCCTCATTCCTAACTCAACGCTCTCACTGATACTGTACACACCATCTGCATATAGTAGCACAGTGTGTAAACATGGGCCTATTTAGATGAGACATGTGCATCAAGGTGAGAGCCAATTTCACCGCCGTTGTTGACATAAGCCGCTCTGATTCTCAGAGTCGCCTCGACCGCCAGGACCGGAGAGGCTGACGGCGTTTCTGCAGCAGAGCCGACCCGGTCTGGCACAGAGCAGCTACTGCTATGATGATGTTTATGTGAGCGACGTTGGATTTGGAGAACGGCTCGTACTCCGAGTAAATCGGCAAGCCAAACACTTTCCATTGTATATTGAAAATGAGCAACTTTAACAATAATTGAAGATAATTTTCCTAAAACTAGAGAAACTATTCAAGCGCTGGCTTTAATTTATTAGCTAGAACCGATGAATACATACAGTTGGAAACTATAACAGACGGAGAATTAAAGTATAATGAGTGAATATATGCAAATATATCTATTTGCATTTCATCTAAACCTTTTGTTTGACTGAAAAGATGGTTCAAACTTTTTCATTGGCTTTGCTTTTGACAGACACTCAGTATCCAATACTAATCATGGTGTGTGTGTGTGTTTTTTATATATATATATATATATATATATATATCACAATTAGTTCAGCAGCCAGACCTGTTGGAGCCATTGTGTTGTAATGCATGCATGAGATTATCTTGCTGAAATAAGCAGTGCTCACCCTTGAAAAGAAGTCATCTGAACAGCAGCATGTGTAGCTTCAGACCACCTCCATCCATCTGAAATGAGCTGAAGTAATGAGAAAAAAAGAAAATGGTATTTCTGTAGGTTTTTTTTTCATTGCATGGTGGAGTTTTAACCTCCATGTGTTGGTGCAGCGCGGGACCGTGCTCCCTGAGAGTTGTTTTCATTGATTTCCATTATAGCATCACATCTGTTTTGGTTGCTCTGGTGCCTCAGGATCACGATCATTCAATATTTGTTTCTCTCTCGTCCCAAGTGTAGCTCTGGACTCTCTGGATCTTTTAATTATGTACCGCAGGTGATGAAATCCCCTCAGTAGCGTGCAGCTTGGGAAGCAACGTCCTTACATAAGGATAATGCTAAAATAATGACATTTCTCTGTTTTATTCCTTGTTAAATGCAGGATATAAATACTGTAAGTTGGAAATAATTCTCTTTTGTTTGTTTTTATGAAGCTAAATTTAAATGTAATCCATGTGTTTGTCTCCCAGAGTGTGTCGGGGTGTGTGTGTGTGTGTCTGACGGAGACACATGGATGTTTTCCAGCTGTTCTGCACTGGGGGCTCCGGGGGAGGCTCGGCGGGGGTCGGGTTGGTCCTGATTGAGGAATCGAGAGTCGGGGTGTGGGGTTACTAATTTCCTCCATCCGTTTCCTCGGGGCAGGTGCGGGATAACCACCGTACACACATTCTTCTCTGTCATAAGGCGGAAGCTAGGCCTAAACAGCGACACACACACACTCCCGTGGTCCCAGATGGCACATTTTTCTTTCACTGCCGGGTGTGTAATCACACACTCCAGCAACACATATTCACATGCGCTGGTTGTAATATTCAGTCTATCATTGGCTCTCAGAGGGTTGCTGGGAGTGCGGTATTTGGTGATGATGTTCTCAGAGTGTGAGTCAGATGTATTAGACGCCGTGTCATTACAGCTTTCCACTCTGGTTGGTCCCCGCGGTTCCCATCACACCTTGCACTCTTACTCCATGTAGACCTGTGAGTGACGGAAGAGAGTCTCATCCATCTCTCTGCCTGGCTCTCGCTAAACACGGCCCTCGCTTTTTATGTTTGTTTGCTTTTATTTCTCCATCTGCATCTCGATTTCTGGCTTCACTCAGCCCGCGTTTTCCGCCACGACCGCTGCAAATCACAAATGACTCAGATTCAAAGAAAGCAGCTGGAAAATTGAATAAGCATGCTGCTGTTTTCCAAAGTGGTTTACGCAGTAAATAAATTACATGATAAGGAAGCCTGAAAAGCATCGGGTTGTGAATAATAAATGGGCTCAGGTTAAACTAAAAATTGACTTTTTAATACGCCATCTGTAAGCTGTAGCTTTAATAATAATCATTATATCAGAATATCACAGTGCATTAAATAATAATACAGAGGAATATGATAATTAGATTCCTAAATAACTCTTAAGTCTCTCTATTTTCCCCTTTTTTGACATCCGTTCAGACGTATTTATTTGTTTTGAACATTTTCCACAGAAACCGCTCATTTACATGTGATTTAATTACTTCCATTTTTGGTTTTGACACCTCTGGAAGTGTGTGCGGCGCGTGCTTGACAGCTGAATAAGAGCACACCTACTAACGTTTGTCTCCGCTGTCACATGTTCCTTTTATACTAGATTAGCCGTCCTGGTAGTTGTCACTACCGACGGCGAACAACGTTTTAATCCGGCAGGAATGTTTGTTGCAAATCGGGACTAAGAAATGTTTACCCGGTTATCAGGAAGTAAGGAGACTTCGCTGAGGCTTTGCACGTTGTGATGTTTCCTTCCCGCGTTGTGATTGGAGGAAAGTGCTTTTAAAAGCCACATCTCTTCTAATTTACTTTCTATGTCTCGTGTGCAATTGTGTTTCACACTCCTATTTATCTTCCTCCGTCTGTCATTGTCGGATGCTAAGTAGCGCGGGGACGTCGTTATATAAGTTTAACATGCAAGCAGAGATCTCGTTTTAACGTTTTAGATATCCAAATGCAACCGCGCGCCCTTGTCTTTTCGGCTCACTGAGACGAGCTGGGAATGATTTATTGAAAATGCGAGCGTGCCAGTCAGACGTGGGTTGGAGGAGATGCCAAGTTGTCAGGAAAAACTCCCAGAAGTCCACTTTCTGCTTCCCTCCAGCTCCCCAGCAGGCTGCAGCCAGCTGTGTGGGGCCGCCGTGAGGACGTCCTGATGGGTCACCGAGGCCCGTGCACCCCATAATCCCCCAGCTGCTCCACTGGACACACACAGATACGCCTGTGCTTTTAACTTGCATTAGTGAACAGGATGCTATATTAGTGAGGCTGCCTCACACTGACATTTATCTTCCTGCTCATTATTACCTTTGCCACAATCCTGAAGATGAGAAAAGAAGAACTGCTGAGATGCACAGAGGAAGAAGGCATTAGATACCGGAGTGGTTTCCATTAGTGCAAGTGGGAATGGATGGATATTAGGGAGAGAAGCAGCGTAGGTGATGGAGAAAGAAGTGGAGCATAAAAGAGATGGAGAAAGATGAACATGGAAGCGGAAATTGAATATCCCGGAAAATCAAGGCAAAAATTAAGCTTCTGATGAGAGACGGCCCCCCGACGGTTTGGGTGGCCCTGAGCGGGGCCGCAGACCCAGGTGTCTCCACATCTCACTGTGTATCCCTCCATTCCTCTCTCTCTCCCTCTCGGTGCCTCCCCTGGTGGCCTTCACCATTTAATCTGGATTAATGAGGAGGTTGACCTTCTCCTCTCTTTTTCTCTCGTGCTCTTTCCACTTCAGTCTCACCTCCTCCTCACCGAGCTGTCCAGGGAGGAATTTCTTTTCTTTTCTTTTTTTTTTTCCCCACACCACAATTCACATCTGCTTCTGCCTCCTCGCGTCTTCATTTCAGATGAAACCTTATATTCTTAGTGTTCTTTTTCTTCGTTTGTCTTTGCTCGCTTGCACCACCCCATTTTTTTCCCACCCTCATCTCAAATATTGGCACTATAGCAATGTGTGTGTTTGTGTGAGAAACTGTGTTCCCTGTTCTGCTGACTGACAAGGCTGTGCTGTTCATTGTTGGGACCACCTGTGTATCCTGTTTGGGTGGTCAGGCCTCCCAGTCCACAGAAACCTCACTGTGCTCCTAAGTAGGACACACAACACACACACACACACACATATATATATAAAAGTTCACATCACCACAGTCGACAAATATCCTCAAGAGATGTGTTGCCGAGGCCCGGCTACAAACACACAGCCGCAGACGAGATGTGTGCTACCTAATCTGTGGTGAGTGAGTCATCCTAATTGGCCAGTCAACAGGTGCTGGGCTCCACTCGGGGGACTGGACAGAGGAGACGCCAGGATTTGATTACAGTACAAGGGGAAGGCTAAGCTCAAGGCTTCCGTATAATAGCTACAGTGGGAGCCATTGTTGAAGTGTGGGAAGTAAACATCTAAATCAGCGCCGCTAGTCCCAGATGCTGATTGACGTGCAGCCACTCGGCCACGTGACCTGTCGTCGGGCGGTTGTTATTAAGGTTCAGGGTCACACCGACGATAAAGCCGCATCCAAACTGTGGTTAAGATGCACTTAAATCACCATCTTCCTGTTGTTGCCTCAAATGTTAATCAAGCACTATTTATTTCAGGAAATGTCTTGCTTATTTAAGCAAATTCATGCCAAACCACAGTTTAAATATTCAAATATTGTACTAAGGGAGGGAAACACATCTCCAATGCACCATTAAGTACGTCATTAGAAAGCAGGGCTGCAGGGACTGAATACAGGAGGCTGGACTGTAGATTGATTGCCATTGTGTTCTGCACATTGTCTTATTTTTTCCCGATAAATGCTAATACATCAAAACTGGAGGTTAAAACAGTGCGTTCTAATTATCTGCATCACGTCATGTCTCTCGTACCTCATTTCCGAGGCCTCACACAGGTCTGCTGACACTAAAAGCATAATTGCAGGGTTATCTGGCATCGCTTGCACAATTATGTGGTGGAGTACATGAAAGCACGCCCCGAATGTGGTCTGTATGTGGTATTAGTCAATTTGTCATGTAAAACAAAAGGCAGGAAGGACGGAGCGATGTTTTGCTGCAGTAATAACTTGATCTCCAGGTTCACAGGTCTTTTACATGTTGTTTTCTCTCTCGCCACTGGAAATAGCGCATAAGATGGAAAACATTTGAATGAAAGTTGAGCAGCCTCCTCTTTTCTTTTCTCCTCACCTCTCTTCCTTCTCGAGCCCCAACCCCCCCCACGGGTCCCCTTACCCTAGAGGTTTGGTCCCTAATCACCCGCGGCTAGTAGGAGGGAACTGGAGCCTTCAGCTGGCTACCTCGTTACTGCCCACCCCTGGGACGCACACACACACACACACACACACACACACACACACACACACACACACACACACATTCCTCCACACTCACGACCCCAGATATGCTTACCGAGGCATTTGCTGTTATCTCTTGGCATCTCTCCATCCACGTTCCCCCCACGGCTTGATCCTGCCAAGGCCACAGCCTCGCCGTGTAAACTGAATAACAGAGGGGGCTTACCACGAGGGAGGGCCACATTACTGGCCCGTCCTCAACCCCAAACCAGTTTAAACCAGCATTAAATAATGTCATTGTGAGTCTTACTTACTTAGACAATCATCTCTCTGTTGCAGGAGGGACCCGTATGATTACCCCACCCACTCCAGGCCGGGGGCCAGAGAGCCGGGCCCCTACCCCGGCCACCACCAGGACCCTGCCGCTTCCAGCCACCCGGGCCGCCTGCCGCTGCCCCAGTCGTCCGGCCAGTACCAGGCGGGGCCGGGCAACCCTCGCTACTATCCCTCCTCTCCCCACGCGGGGCAGCAGCCGCACCGCGCCGCCCTCAGGCAAGACGTCCCCCCGTCCTCCGTGCCCCGGCACTACAACGAGGCCGTCAGGGGGAGGGGAGACGGCTACCGGCAGGCCAGCCCGGACAGGTACGGCAGGGAGCGCTACCGAGATCACTACCAGGAGGACAAGAAGCCCGAGCCCAGGCGGAAGAACCCCGTCATAGGTGCCGTGTAAGAAGTAGAAAAACGGAATACTTAATCAACGTGTGCAGGTTATTTAACAGAATTAATAAACGAGAAGAATAAAAGTTAATTTCCTTTCCGCGTGCACATATCGTAGAGATGCTCTGACACATTTGCAGATGCAGATTTTATCATTTAGAAGTGAAATAAATGAAGATCTTTAGCAAATTAGATCATACATATGTAGAGTAACCCTTGTGCCAAATGAAGTATATCCCAGCAATTAAAGTATTGCAGACTTTTGCACAAACCGACGGAAATGAAGAGGGATCACCTTGACCGGTTAGACGACTAACACAGAGAAACAGGAAGTGGACAAAGAGGAAAAGGAAGTAACTCCCCTTCTCGTGTCTCTTAGTCCTTGATGTTTTGTCGCGTGGACTTCCTGCCATCACACTGCCTTTATTGTCTTTTCTTTTTTGTATTTTTGCCTTGATTATTTGGATGTGGCTTATACATTTACTGTGCATTTGTCGAGTGTAATAAATGTAATACAGATGAGTTTATTATTGATATTTGTGTGGCGCTCCTAATAAGATGTAAACATTTTGATCTGCACAAACATTACATGTTGTAAAGGTAAGCTATGTGACTCCTCGTGGTCTGTGCAGCTAATAAATAACTAAATTAAGCATTTTATCCTTTAATTATGTCATACTATAAAGTCTCACTGCATTGAGAGTGTTAGTGGGGGTTTGATTCCAACATGCTGTCAAGCAAGTGCATGGTTTTTTTACTATAAATAATTTGCAATAAATATTTTGAGATTTAAAAGGTCTGTTTTGGTTTCATCCAGCCACTTAGTTTTCGACACATTCAGCCGAACTACGACAACATCCTGAGTCATGGCTTTCAAAATTCATTAAAATGTTCAACTTGGCTCCTGCGAGCGGGATCTCTTGATAAATTTGCCCTGTGAGATGACTGATAAAAAGTCGCCGGCTTTCTGATAATGACTGAATCATCTTGAACAATTAGAAGCTTGAAAAGCTCCACTAGAAAATGATTAATACCAAATTTGCTCTCGGAGGTAAAGATGGCGCTGATTGGCGAAATTAGACTCGATACGGGGTATAATTGTGTGTGCGGAGAAGGTTTTTTTCCTTTTTTTCTTCTTTTTAATCTGTTAATGTTTAATTAGCATGGAGGCCAATGGGGAGCAGGCATATGCTGATCTGTCTAGTCTCGGCGATGGTTTGACCCCTCCCCTGTCTGAGCCCAAATAGACTTCTAAAACCAGCCAGCAGAGGCAGATAAATGTTAATCAGTGGCTTTTTTTAACCCGTCTTAGAGCGGCGGCGCACATGCCCCCGTCGAACCTATTTCTGAGGAGGTCTCGTCTGTCTGATGGAGTCATAAACAAACGCTGATTATCACGCGGGCCTGTGTCTGCGCTGCGTTTGGGAGCGGTGACACAATGCCTTTCACAAACCAGAGAAGATGAAAGCTGGATTAAAAAAAGAGTCATACTGTGATTACAAATCTGAAGGAAATCACTTGCTGATATCGTCAACCAATCAAGCGCACGAAAACAAGAAAAGGGTGCATATAAATCAGATTTTAAAATGGGATATAAGTGTTAAGAGCTCATCGTAGCCTGGTAGCAGAGGGCTTTCAGTCCCATTTCTCATTTTTAAAAACCAATTAGGGACTTTTGCATGTGTTAGTCACATATCTACATACTAATACCACCTTATTTTATGGTGATGCAAGTAGGGAACTCTAAAAAGCGCAGTGAATGATGCTCTTATATT
Source organism: Cololabis saira (assembly GCF_033807715.1). Taxonomy (NCBI): domain Eukaryota; kingdom Metazoa; phylum Chordata; class Actinopteri; order Beloniformes; family Belonidae; genus Cololabis; species Cololabis saira. Next base: position 10,005,209 of record NC_084610.1, on the reverse strand, counting down.
ATGTTATCTCTTGCCACAGTGTGCTACTAGAATAGATTAGAGAATAGTCGCTGAAATGTGCTGCTGAGGTTAGTATAATACCCTGATAAGCAACGCATTGCAATAATAGCATGCAGCAAAGCTTTTAGTAAATGTTTTCAGGAACGTTGGTCGTGAATGATTTAACAAAAGTGTGTGTGGTGGAAAAAAATGAGTTCAATTCTCTGCATCATAACAGCTCACAGCGCTGCGGATTGTTCTGTGGTGCTGATGGGGTAAAATTGAGAAAATGTGGCACTCGTGATTGTTTAACACAGGAGCATTTCACAAATAAGCTGTGGGGGGGGGTTTGTGTGGAAAAAAATCCCACTCTCAAACTGTTAAAAAGGAAAACCTGACAGGCATTTTTTATACAAACCGACTGCGACTAATTTCAAATTTAGACATTTAAAACAGGCATGAAGTATAATTATATACCCTTAAGTTTAAGTTAAAATCAAGATGGAAGATTGGAAAACAAGACATTTTCTGTCCCTCAAGTCCATCTTGAGTGACATGACATTTAATTTTAGGGCGATCTCGTGATTATTGCATGAATATGTATAGATTATTGCAGTTAACTGCTAATTAATTAGAATATTATTGTGTGAATGTTCTATTGAACCTTTCAGAAGGGTGTATTCTTGACAATAAAGGTCATTTTAAAGTTTAACTACTCATAATCAACAATTTTGTGATGAAATGGTCCCGAGAAAAAAAAAAGACTTTGACATCAGTCGTCTCCAAGGACGACAGCTCAGTTTCCTTCGTAACATTACAAGGAAAATACACATTTCAGAATCTCTGTCATTATTCAAATGTTTCAACATCAGTGGGCTTAAACTCCGGGTCCTTGATTCCATCAAGAAGCGGTCTGCCGGTATCTCCAGTAGACCAGAAGGGCCTCGTCGCTCGCAGTGGAGGCACCGCTGACTTAGAGCACTTAAGGCGGCTTCGCCGGCTCCTCGCTGTACTTAAAAGAATAAGTACGCAGTAAACAGCCTCCTTCAACGGCCTGTGGTCAGTTTTGCTGCCAGAGACGATAAACAACAGCGACTTAATATCCGAGAATTAATTGCACTTTGTGTCCATTAAACAACAGCTTTGAGCTGCAACACCCGTCTCGCTGAAGTAACTCCTCCGTCCGCAGTTTATGCAATTAGTTCCAGTCTGCGTGCGTCTTATGAGTGTCTCCTCTTTGTTCACGGTCATCCAGAAGGAATTTGTAAGCTCAATCATATGACTGGATGCGGTCACGGCCGTTGATTTGCTGACGGACATATTTTCATGGTTCATATCAGTGAAGAAGTTTCCCTCCGTCGCCGCGTGACCTTTGATTTCTTGAAACCACAGCCTTCCTTAACGGCGGTTTATCTGCTCCAGGCATCCATCCTCCTTTTGTTGAAGTTCCCTCCATGTTTTATGGCGCAGGGTTTAAGGTGCATGAATTTTTCGCCTCGTGAGCTTGCGTTTTTTCGCTGCAGTTCTGGGAAACTTGGATCCAGTTTTGTGTTTCTCCGATCGTTTGTCATGAAGGTTGCGGGAGAATTCCCCGGTTTGAGTTTTCTCGGCATTACCGATTCCGCCGGCGCCCCCGGTTGAACACCTCGGCTTGTTAGCATGTGTCAATCAAAAATCCCCGTTCCTGGGAGGGTAAACCGGGGAGCCGGAGCGGTTATCTGGCGCCGGCACGGCTCCCGAGAAGAGACAGGAGAGCAGGCGGGGGTGCACGGTTCACCCATACGCGCCCGCCTTGCCCTCTTTGAGTGCTCTTCATTAAAGGAACATTTCTCCGTATTAGCCCGCTGTCCTCCCGTCCTTCACCCGCCGCCATCCGTTTCAATTCCGGCTCCTCGTCGAGGCCTCACGCCCTCCGGTTTAGTCGCAACGGGCCGAGCGGAGCCTCTCATTTAATTATACAGTTCATTAGAAAGCCGGGCCCCCCCCCCTCCCCGACTCCAAGGCAGGCCATGGGAATAGCTGGTGGTTAATGTGCGGTTTAAACGGCCTGAATATGGAGATTGGCCGAATTATGGATTACCATTAGCCATTAGCCTGCCCTTCACCCACCTCATTCGCTTTTATGTCTGCTGTGTCGCCTTTTGATACAGTATCACTCCGGCTGGAGTGTGCTCTTTCAGCCAGTGTGTTTGTTTGATATTGCTCATGAACTGTGAAATTGAATTTCCACACTTGGCCTGATATTGGGAATAATTTCATCTCCTCTGCAATATTCTTGCTCGGTTTCACCTTGCGCTGTGTTTTAAGGCATCCTTTTTTTATTTATTTTTTTCAACTCAATGTCTCTTTCTCTTCCTCTTCTTATGCAAAGTCGATATACGGCAGCACTGTTTTATTTTAGACCATATTTTCATCCTAAAAGCAGCGTTGGCTCGGCGGCTGCCTCGCTGATCGCCCACACACCGCAGCCAAGCCACCAGCCGCTATCTTTTACACCAACTGTCACCATGGCAACGTGGCCCGCCGCTCCTGGCAGAGGAGCCCCTTCCGGAGCTGATGACATTGTCGTGGCAACAATGAAACGTTCATATTAACCATTATGTAGAAAAGTGTGTTTTGATCCATTTTCCTCTAGAGAGGGGTCACCGAAGTCCTGATATGTCAGATTCGGTCCCATCTTGTGTCAAAAACACAGGAAGTGGTTTATTCTGTGTGCCCGCACTAATACCAAACTATCTCTTAGCAGGAAAACAAACCTGCAGTACCTAAAATGTCCTTCCGAGGTATCTTTGATTATTATTATTACTTGAAATGTCTATGCCCGTTTCCTGTGAGCTCCAACCGGCATCAACGGTTACTCCGAGGAGGCTCAGAGCCGCTGGACTGGTCCGGCCCGTGCTTCTGCACCATGCCAGCCTCCAGAATCTTCTCATAAATCCCTTCCCGAACCCTCCCAGCTGCTCCGACAATGAAAAACACCGAAAAAAAAACACTGCTGCGCGCTTCGGTTGCGAGCAGCGCGGTCCGTTTGCCAGGTCGCGACGCGGCAACAACAGCTGAAGTCCGTGACCCCGCTGGACCCCATCCATCAGGCTTTCAGCGCCGGCCTTGGCCTCTGACATACAGAAAAACTGCAGCCAGGGAATGGAAGCATGCAGCTGGGAAATGCATCAATGTCATGGAGACCATATAAAATTATATATACACACACACACACACTCTCCACAACGCATGTCATGCATGCAGGATAACACACACCAGCCTGGTTCCAGCATGCAAGTATGAAGTTATTAATGTTTGCAGAGGCATTACTTTCTCCAAGCTGTGGTTTGTGTGTGTATCCAGACTGAGCTGTCTGTCACTGATTGTATATTAAGTTTTTATTTGAACACATACTTTCACTGCTGTGTCACACATACACCTGCTCCCAGCACACACACACATGCATGTTATTAATATGTGTGTGGCTCAGCTGACCGCCTGGCAGCCACTGTGAAATTGGCGCCCTTCTCCTCCAGATGCCAGGTGTTTTGCTTGGCCGTCAGGGCTGCTGGGGGCGAGCTTGTGTCAGGAGTGTTGGGTTGCTCTGAATGGCAGGGAGAAGATGGCGGTAATATGCTACGTGTCCCTGTTAGCCCCGACCGCCTGGCTGAGGCCGGGCCTGGGAGGAATTAGACGCCGCTTAGTTCCTGCGCGAGATTGAGAGCGGCGTGTGATGTATGGTCTTCACAATCAGCCGGGTATCTCAGGTGATTTCCCCAAAGGCTGCTGAAACCTGAAGTTATGAGGCATCATTATTTTTCAATTAGCCGTATTTCTCTGACTGATGCACGTTGGTGTCGGACGCAATATTCAAGACAAACTATGGAGTCAGTTTCCACTCCGAACGCGATTAATCTCCTGAAGACGTGTTTTCTAGTTAAAGAACAGTGCAGAAGTCCAAGTGTGGCAAAGATGTAGAAACGCCTGATGCACACAGACAGAAAATCTTTGATGTCATAAAATATTAAAAGCAACTTATTGGTTCTGCACTTATTTTACTTGCAAGGTGCAAGTGTGCTGTTTTGATTCTGCTCGGAGCAATAGATTTGTAGTTCTCGAGACTGGTCTTGGTCTTGTCTCAGACTCGGATAATTGAGATGCTGCTGCACACGAAGGTGGCAGAATCTTGTATCACCAGTTCTTCCTCTTGTTAATGTACAGTTTTGTAACTATTTGTTTTTGGCATTTGATTTAATGTTTTGGTGCATCTGCATGTGTGTCTGTATTTAATTACAGTATTGTGTTTATAACCACCTTGTTTGAATTAATATATGGATAATATTTGCGTATCATTGTGATTGATTAAGCGTCAGGTCTATTTCAGTGATGTTGATATACGGTGTAATCTGGCTAATGGTAAATAATGCAATTTCAAGTCTAATTGTGTATCTTTAATATTTAAAATTCAAATTAAGTACAATTTAAATCAGTACCATTTACTGTTCATTAGACTTTTCTGAGGGGGAGGTGGGTGTTGGAGGCTGGTTATTTTGTCTTGATACTCTCTGGTCTTGACTACAAGTCTACGGAGCACTAATCCTGAATCTCCTCCATCGTGTCAAAACCGTCATTCTACAACTTAAATTTAATTTCTAAGACTGTTGCCTGAGTGACCGAACAGCCGAGTCATGTTTCCATCGACGTTTCTGCTCATTTAGCTGGATTGCATTTGAGAAGGTTAACGGGAACAGTAACATTTAAAATATAATTCAAAAACAAACACTTATTAGGTTTGCTTAAAGTGGCCGGGGAGAAGAAACGGAGGAAACATGTCCGAAGACACAACAAGGTAATGAAAGCATTGCTTTGTTTGGGTTTTTTTGCATAATTGTTCAAGTTTTCCTTAAATTAGCTTCACATTATACGGAGCATTGGCTCCAGCTGAGGTTATTTGCAACTAACTCGATTAGTCAGATTCATCTTTTATTTTATTTTTAGAGGTGTAATCATGAAACGGTTGGCGGCAACAAGTAAAATTGATGTCATGTGTCAGTGGTGAGTCAGAATTTGCACAGCTGGGTAACACAGTTGCAGAAAACGACATGAAAACCCATTAGTTATGTTAGTGTAAAGACTATATATAGGAAAACTGCTTCTTAGTTGCTTTCAAGGGCTTTGTTTAAGATTTTTTCTCTTAAGAAGAGAGAATGTTAGTCTGCACCAATATATATAAAGTAATGGGGTCATAGGGTAGAGGTTTCCAAAGGTTTCCCCAAAAAAGTGGATTTTCAGACTAACCGCAGTTTAATTTCTCCTCATAACGCATCGATCCGTGCAGCAGGAGTGACCTGCAAGGACACCTGACTTCCGGGCTCATTTTCATTTTGCAGAGATGGTCATTCCAGCACGGATTAGATAAGGGTGAAGACAAAGTGGAGCCTGATTGGAAAGTGGCTGTAGCAGCCAGCAGAGTAATCCATCCACGCATTCCTTCCAGAGAATACCAAACAGCTCGCTGAAAATGAGCTGCCATCCTGACTCCATTAGATCTGTGCCGGGTCTCGCTGCTTTTTGTGTTGGTTTTTCAAAAAAAAGAAAAAAGAAAAGGAAAACACATACCTAATACTGCACACTCGCTCTCTTTGCATCTGCCACCAGCTTCATTAGCGCTAAGAAATGTCCTGCTCATTAAGGCGAGGTAATTAGTGGCTAATAAAGAGGGTTTCTGCAGTGCTTCTTTGTGTTTGTGTTTACATTTTTGCCCAGTGGCTACATCTGCATTTCCATTTTCGCCGACTTTTCCTGAGGTGATTGAAGGAGAAGAGGAGAAAAATCATCCTGATGCAAGACTGTTTTACTTTATTTATTCCGTTGCTGTGTTGCACAATCATGTTGGACATTTCTTTGGTGGAATGGTTTCTGGGTGTTTTTTTCAGGATTTTTCAGCTCAGAGTTTCTTTCGCAGTGTTATGTCACCCGATACAGAGAGAAAAGCCTTAATAGGGAGTTTTACCCAGTAATTTTAATCTTCCTTCCCCTTCATTATGCTTCCTTTCTAGACATAACAGTCCAACTGCCACAACTACACTCCGCGCAGAGAAGAAAAAAACCCAAGCTACCAACTGCCTGCCCTTCTCACTCCGCGGTTCGATTTTCCATCCCTCTGTCTGCGTTTCTCTCCGCCGCACTCCTCCGTCTCCTCTTTCCATTCTGTCATTCCTCGCCCCCCAATTCTTTGCAGGCCAGAGATAAGCTCTATGATAGGGAGGAAATGAGAGCAACAAATATATACACACAGCTCATAAAAACGTCCCGTGGGCGTATGATAGATAAATACACCAACATGCAGCCAAATGAGATTTTGTTTTGTTTTGTTTTTATTAAAACCCTTTTTTTTCCCCAGGTTAGTTATTCAGACTTTGTCCTACAGGGGGCAGAGTTCCCATCGCCCTGGTGCACTGCCTTGACCTCCCACCCGACTTAAAGTGCACATTCCCTGGCCCGGCCTCCTCGCGCTCGTGTTGTACCTTGATCTCCCTCTTTACAGATGGAGACAGAAGTGATGGCCGTCCCGCTCCGGCTCACTAAATAAACCACACGGAGTCGTTCTGTCTCCTCCTGCAAGTTCACATCGGGGATTTTCTGCTGTAAACAGGGGAGATACGTGACCTGGCTGTCCCCCCTCTGACCACCCTCCGAGCGCGTGTGTGTTCCTAGCAGGCCTTATCTCAGCCACTTCAGAGAGCCAAGGACGGGAGGCTGGGGGGGGGGGATTCCCTAAGAGTTTTGCTTAATTTCCAGATAACACACACACACACACACAAGCACACACACTTTCACGCGCATGCACTAAGCAGTTTTCCTGGTGTGCAGCAGGACAGAGGCGCTATTGTGGCACTCGGTTGTGAAGCTGCATGAGCTCAGAGGTGAGGATGAAGATGACTCGACCCTTGAGGGACACACTCACACACTCACGCAGGAAGAGGGGAGATGCCCTGCAGGCATGGAGGCCCGTGGGTGTCCACGAGGACAAGCCACATCCTATCCCTCCTCTGGAGTGGAGAGCAAAGAGAGCACAAGCCTTCTGTGTGCCAACTGTTCCTGCGTGCTGCTTCATTTACAACAGATGAGAGATATGTGCGACTAGGGTTGTTTTTGGATTCATGTGTATTGACATGGATGGATTTTTGTGGGGGGGATCACTTTGAAGCCTTCCAGCCAGGAGCCGAGAATCCTGGAGTCATCTGTGGGAACGCCTGCACAGCCACTTCATGGCAACTAGCCTTTTGAAATATTGAGCCTAGAAATGAAATATGAAGGGTTTTCCTGTTTTAGCTGCCATGAGGATCAAAAGTTCAGACCAGTTCACTGTAGCAGGTGCTGAGTCAGTGTGATAAAACTGTCGACACATTTCCTCGCCGTTTGCTGACCCCGCGTTCACACTTCAAACCACATCTCAAACAAACCATTGATACTGCATGAATCTGCAAAACCCACATTTAGGTTAAGTGTCAGTGACTGAACTGGACACAGGGCGTTAGAATCCTTTTGTTTCTTCTGAAGTCTTTTTTAACATTATAATACCTAAAAAATACCCCCCAAAAAAACCTCATGGGAAGGCTGCTTTACTGTTCCCGAATACCTCCAGCCAAATTAGCAAATATAATGCTGCAGCAGACTCTGTGCAATAATCAGAAAGTCTGCTTCCACTGCAGTGTGACTTGTTGAAAAAAGTTTTAATTGCTTCAGAGCAATGTAATGTTTGTGCACGCGTTCCCAGAATCTAGCAGCCTTTACATCAACTTTTACAGCGCAGTAAATGATGAAATTCTTCTACCAGACTAAAGCCTGAGCTGGGAAACAGCTGATGTTTGAATCAAATTTAAAAGGATGCATCGGTTTAACTATTTTAAACAAGATCACATTCTTATGTCCAGTTTGAAAATTACAAAAAGGACAGTTTTTCTTCTGCACAGTAAAACATCCCCATGATGTGCCACCAAGTTAGAGATATATTAATTAATTTCCCTTCAGGGATTAATAAAGTATTTTTGAATGAAATATTATTGCCCTTTTTTTCAAAGTTTGACCCACTTATGAAATGACATACTTTTTAGTAAAAACTAATTTTTTTTAACCTTGATTTTACAGCACTGCTCATAGCAGCTGGTTTTAAGGGGCGGAGTCAACTACCAGACCGGCCTCTTTGCACAACTGACCCTTTGTCAAGCCCCGCCCCCGTTGCTAGATCGGACAAACCTGTCATCTCTCCCGTCCACTTCCGTTGTAAAAACAGGGTTTTACATCACTTTATTTCTAATTATTGGACCAAAGAAAATCAACAGCAACTAGATATAAATAAAAAGTACTTCAGGTACCGTGTAGTGAGTTTAAAAAACAGAGGTTTTTGTGCAAAAACAAAATATTTTGATTAGTTTAGCTGACAGCACGGTGGAAGGGTTGACCATTGGTCTGGCTGTCCACATAGCTTTATCCAAAGCAGACATTTTTCGTAATTCACATTTGGATTTGGGATGAAATGTATTCCTGTAATTCTCTCTGGGTAGCGAGTGTCACCTTTACAACCGCTTAACCATTTTAAGTTAAATAAATAAACGCTTTTGAGGTTGTAGCCTGCTGCCAGCCGACTTTGTTTTGGCAGTACGGATCAGATTTCTGCCAGTTTGGGGATAAAAATACCTTCTTAAATTCCTTTTACAAATACAAAGTTTTGAAAAAAATAATCCAGTGATTTGAATTTGGATACAAGGCAAGTAAAAACTAGGCTTTTTTCACTGATGTGAACGAGGAGACGGCTGTTTTGTCCAACCGGATATTCTGACCCGGATGTAGCAACGGAGAATTATTTTCCTTATTGGTCAGTCAGGGACCAATCAGAAGGCTGACAAAGGATCAATTAGCCTTTTTTAAACCCCCATATTTGTGTTACCCATTTTTATTTCAGCTCGGTGAGTCTTTGATCCGGCTGAATCTCCAGATAACTCAGATATGGACTCAAGGATGTGTTTTCCCACATGTGTCCTCTTTAGTGAAAAGCCGCCTTAGAGCCGTTTCTGCTTGGGCTTCATCTTCCACACGCTATTCAGAAGTTTTGCCCAGAAATGCTTAAATCTTTACAAACGCCTGTATGTTGTTTCAGTATCTAAATAGAGTGTGACCACTAAATATGCATGGCAAGCATGGGCTCTGGGTCTCATCACCCAGACCCTCCTCCTCCTCCTTCCCACTCTGGAGAGGCATATTGATGCAGTGTGAGGAGGTTAAGCCTTCGGTTTAGTGTCCGGGCAGCCGTGACATTCTGCCTCGCCAGCCTGTAATTGACTCATCGGTGTGTGTATCAGTTAAACCTCGCCTCACCTGCTCCGAGGGTGTCAAGGGGGGTGTGATTGACAAGCTGCTCTAATGCCACTGCAGTGCAATTTTGAGTTTGTCGGGTATTTCTTCAGCTGTTTCCTTTTCTCCCTTCCTTTCTCCTCTTTTCAGTCCTGCTCTTGACATCTCTCACACTGGTTTTGTTTTCATCCGTCTGTCGTGTGTGTGTTTTTCAGTTTGCTCGCTTGTCAATCTCTTGTCTCTTCCAGTGCCTCTTCTCCATCGACTCCGCTTCCATCATCCTCAGGTCCTGCTTCCTCCTCTCAGATCCACTGTGTCAGTTCACGTTAGTGCGCCGCGGAGCCGCTCGGGTCACGGCGCTCTGCCGAGACCAGCTGGGGGTCTCAGTTTCCCCCGGAAAGTTTGCTGCTCATGCTGCAGGCATGCCGCGCCGCCTTGGCTCGGTTTCAGCTGTCCATCTCCTGTACGTGTAAATGCACACTCACATATGCACCGGCTCGCTCTCCCTCTCTTTCTCACACACACTCACAGGGCCATATGTTCAACCCCCCCAGTGCCTGGACCCCAGTACGGGAGAATTATCTATTTAAGGCCTCTAACTCTGCGGATTAGATCAAGATTCAGCCCCATAATGGCCGGTCTGGCACAGCACCCTGCTTCAATTATGGCCCAAACATGTCACACACAGACGGCCCTGCCAAAATAATGTGATCTCACTCGCGCCCAGATGTGATCACGGTATAAATCCGGCACACACTTTTGAAAATCTTTGACTCTAATCATATTTTTTACAGTTTTTCCCCCCTCTCATATGGCATTTACGTCATTCGGAAAAATGTTTCCCCACTCGTGTAGGATGACGGCTACTACGAAGTGGATCACGGGTCCTTATTACGAGGACACATAAACACATATGGTTATGCAAGGAATCATAAATCATTAATCATCAAGCTTTTTAAAATTAAAGCTAAAATGACTTCATGTGAGACAGTTTTTAAAGCTGAAGTGTAAATATAAGGTAACAGCGTGAATCTTAAAATAACTGCATGTAGTATCAGGTATACGTGTCTGCAGCTGAAGTAATGCACCTCAGCGGAGTCAGAGCAGCGCTGCTCTTGTGCTATCAGTGTCTAACTTAAAAAGAGCAGCACTTGTCTGTTTGAGCCCGGGACGACTTGCTAAGTGATATTGAGGATTCTTCCAGCGTCAGATGCCCTCCGAGCGGGAGGTCACATCGATCCCCAAGACCTGTCAAATGCCAAAGTGTCCCCGGGCAGGGACGTTGAACCCCACGTTCCCCGCAGCTCATAATGCTCCCAAGCCCAAACAAATGTGGAAGCTTGCTGATTTGATTGGTTTGAAGGGGAGAATGTTGTTTAAACGTTAGTTTAGCTGCCTCTGTTTGAGATGATGTCATCCAGTGAGTCATTTAGATTTGCAGTGAATTAGCGCGTCATTGTCCCATCTCAGAGTCAGCAGTCATGCTCCACCTCCTGCTTGATGGAAAACATGTTTCTGCTGCTTGAATTGATCTCAAAGTCGGAGGAAATTCAAGCCCAGTGGATGAATCGAACAAATTTGAACAGAAAACGACTGGATTTCCCTTGTTTAAAGGTGTTTTGACTCATCTGAAGCCTTTTTTTTCTGTTTTTAGATCGTTATATCACTTTAAGTATGTATCAGTGGCTTTTTTGCGTTATTTAACAACAGAGTTGGTAGAGTTGGATGAGCTTTAAGACGGACTGCACATTAACCAGAGAGGGATTCCAATATATGTTTGTCTTTGAGGCATCCTTATCCTTATCAGTGATTAATGACACTATAAACCCAGATAGCTCTGACAGAGCTTTCCTCCCACCGGTAAACATTTACCCTTCCATTTAAATGATCTATATGCTCCTCCCTCTCCACTCGTCTCCCAACGTCTCGAGGAAACCTCAGAAACACCCGGTAATATTCACCGGTGGGCACTCTTCATTTTTAAACCCGACTAAAAGCAAAATCTATGTAGGTTTAGACTTTTTTCTATAGTTAAGTTGTTGTTTACTGTAAAAAAAAAAATGGAAATACTTGTCACAATCTTGCATCCACATATGTATATATGTCTAAAAGAATATACTTTTTAAATTATAGTCAACCCAAAAAGACTTGTAAAAAACAATGTAAATCCCACTTTTCAAGCCACACACCATTCTCCTCTTAATGATAAAATCAGTCCATTTAGTATTCCCGTCTCCGGTTCTTATTTGTTTCTATCAAGGAAGCTCCGAGGAGTAGTTTGAGCCGGGAATGTTAGAATAATGAGGCTGTCCTGTAAATAATGAACAAGAGGATGTTGTGCATCAATTAAAAGCCATTTACTGCATCGAATCCATCTCCTCGTCATGCATGTGTGTGTTTTCTGTGGGCCTGTGTGTGTTATATGTGTATGGGCTTTTGTTTTTTTGCAAATGCATCCACTTCCTCTGCACACATCCCACTGAAAACACATTAATCAAATTACGAAACATCACGGCCCGCTCTGATATGAAAATGAGCGCCCGGTACCACATTGAGAAAATTGTCATAGTAATTGCTCTTTGACAGCTCCGCACACACACATGCATACACACATATAATCTTTAATTGCCTCCAAAATGTTTATGTCAAGATGGCGTCGCTAAGATAATGGCTAGAGACTGTGCGGCCTACACTAATGGCGTTTTTAGCGCCTCGTGTCAGCAGAGAAAACAGCAGAGTCCATCAGATATTTAGTGGTGTGCAATGGCGGCTATTGTTGGGGTAATGTTGTGTGGCTGGAAGCCGGCCAAATCATTAAAACCTTATCTCACCAGAAGGAAAATCTCAAGCAGCGTGAGGCATATCAGTAAGATTTTAATAAATATAGCTATTGTGACATCGCCAGTCCTTCAATTCTTTGATTACATGTAGGAATTTTATCCGTCACGCTGATTGTTTGGTGCCATGCGGCCGCTTTCGTTTTCCTGGCTTCGTATTTTGGTCACTTAGATTCCAGGATTCATTAACCGGAGATGGATTTTAGGATCGACGCAAAGGTGATGATGAAAAATTAAACAGTGCCATTTGTTATGCAGGAAGTTGGTTTCCCTGATGCGGTGCATATAAAGAGGCAAAATGTAATAAATAATCCAAGTTTAAAAATGTATGGAGAAAAACAGGGATGTTATTCAGCATCACTTCTCACGTAACTGTTGGAAACCAGACTCAGAAGACTTGAGAAGATGATGAACAGTTTCTTATTGGTGCAAGCTCCACCCAGTTGTAATCTAATAAACTAAAAGTAATAAAAAATATGATATGAGCCAAGCTGACCGAGGAGCCAGACTTGCAGAGGTCGGAGTCGTCCAGCTCTGAGGGAAAACACCTGAGTAACAGCAGCCTCGCAGTCTGTCAGCATCAGCATTCACAGGTACACCCTGTTCCTCTGTTTATGCACCGTCTCCTGTTTCTCACTCCACTTATACACAAACCAGACTTTCCAGGCTTTATTTCCTTTTCTTTTCAATCAGAAAGTGAAGACTTAATTTCTGTTTGTATGCTTTGTGTGTGAAGGAATTTCAGCTTTAAATGGAAATTGACAAGCGAAGTGACTGATGAGTAGTTTCGGCTGCACAGAGTATCCAGACAACGTGAAATTTAGTACCGCAGTAGAAATAAAAGACCTCCACAACAGCTCTACTGAGTAATGTCTCTCATTTTTCTGTTATGCTTCTCTAACTATGCCGTCTTTTCATTAGGCCTGCTTTAAATGCAGCAGTGCATCACTGCCATCAGCCAAACTACTTCACGATTTGCCTTTATTAGGAAAGTTGAGAAAGTTTGAAAAGTGCCCTTAAAAAGCTCTCAGGAAAGGATGTAGGCGCACTCTGTCACAAGCTTGCCAACTCATTTCCCCGTGCTCGCACACGTACGCGCTATCACACGCTCGGTCCCGATCAAGCAGCTGCAATAATGATGGCCTCGCTATCGTTTATAGCAGCTGCCAGTCCATTGTGTGTTGTGGATCACCTCGTTTTCCTCCCCCTATCTCCTGCTCTTCACCAGCACCAACACACACACACACACACACACACCTACACACACACCAATGCTGCAAACTGCATCTAGGTTTCGAATGCCTCCCCAGCCTCTGTCTAATTATCTTTGTTCTGAAAACTGACAGAAAGCTTATTGTGGCTTCGTGGGAGCACATTTCATCAAAAACCTCCGAGAAATTGACGTGTCCTCGGTTGGAAACTTGTGCTGGGACTTTCACATTTGCAGAGAAAAAAGGGGATATAATATGAGATAGATGGGAGCAGTCCAATGCATTTGTCTATTCCGAAAATCTAGGTTGCCGAATAACAAGTGAATGATTTATGAACGGGAGTGCTTTCCCACTGCAACTGAGGATTTGAAGTGGAAGTGAAATGACATCGGGCTCAGGCAGATTGCTGGATTTACTCAGCTGGAAGTCAGAGTGTAAACTACCCCAATGCAAAGAATGTCTAATCTGATTTCTCCGTAGCTTTGTTTGTTACAAATATTTAAATCAGAGTCGATTTCTAAGTACAATACATCTTTTTAAATACAGTCAGTTGTTATGAAAGAACAATAGCAGGATGTTATAAAACCCTGGAAACAGATTTAGGCTCTTTTAGAAACTTTTCAATTGAGAAAACAAGGCTGAACAAACAAGTGTGGGGTGGAGTTCCTCAGGGTTCCGTCCTTGTTCCTGTCCTGTTTAACTTATTGGCTCATAATTACAATTGCATCTGTAATTATGCAAAAAAACATGAATAAGAATCTCAATGAAGTCCTTAAAAATAATTGCCAATTGTTGGTGTTCACTTTCCATTCAACAAAGGTTAAACCCCTTTCCAACAGAAGGCAGAAGTTGCTGATTTACCTCTAAGGTGGTCTATTTGATTGCATCTAGAATGCTAAAACATACAGCTCATAACCTGTTATCCCTCTCATATGATAAATTGTAATCCTTTGAAGTGTGTTGGAAATGTTGTGACTGAATACAGTTACATAAATCCCCACTGTAGGTTTCTCCATAAGCGAGGTGTGATTTATTGCTCTGCTTGTTTCATTTTGATTTCTTGAGTCTTCAAAGCATGTATTTCCTAACTGGGGTCTTGCATGTATTATAAAAAGCACTTTGAATTGCTTTTGTGTATGGCATGCCCTCTATAAATAAACTTGCTGTGGCTTTCCTATAAATAGTTTTTCATAATGCACCTGTCTATGCCAGACAAGTGGATCAGCCCTTCTTGATTACAAGTGTCTCACTGGTGGATATTTTCTTTGGGATGTCTATTTGTACAGATCTAGTGATGCAATCTTGACATTACATGTAAGAAACTAGAGCTGAACAGACTGCGATGAGTAAGCACGACCACAAAAATCCAATTTGACTCTTGAAAATTCAAATAAACAGTGCTGTCGATTGACAGGGAATCTACGTTAAATGGGAGGCAAAAACACTCAGTGTCCAACAATAATCCTTTTAGATACAGTTGTAGACTCGCCTGGCCATTAGACCCGGACCATCCATCATTCTGTTGCCGTGTGGGTTTGCAGCCGCATGGCAACCAGCACAGCTTTCAAACCTGACATACTCAAATAGTTAGCGCGTTGACCCTGTTCGAGGCATGACAGGCTGCAGCACTGCGGCCATCACCGATAATAATAATGAGCAGGACATGCATGTAAGGTGCTTTTCAATCAAAAAAAAAAAAGAAAAGAAAAAAGTCTGTGACCTCTGAAGATACTTAGAAGCTATTGCCGTGACCTTTAGATGGTAGCAGCCGTGAAACCTTGGATTGGAAATAATGAGTCTGGCTGCGGTCGTTACCTGTAATGGAGGCGTGTCTGTGTGTGTGGATGTGTAATGCTGTCAGAGAGCAATAAATCAACAATATTCTCAATACGGCTCTCACTAATGCGTGCTCCCACTTTTAAAAGGAAGTACTGACACTATACCCTGTTTTTCGTTAAGGTTGTGCATCAAAGATGCTTGTTTTTGTATTGAGACACACTAATTCTACCACGTTTTAAAAAGTACAACAATCCGTGTTTACCAACCACAGAGCAGGCTACCAGTCCTCGCTGTGCCTTTGTGTCCCCCCCCCCCTCGTCTGAGTTTGACGTCGCTGATAATCCCACAACTAGATCGCCCCTTTCAACCTCCGTGTCCACACACACACTGACAAACATTTCCAGATGCTCAGAAGCACTTACACGAACCCTCCCGTACACACAAACACAATCACGCACCCGTATACGAGGTGCCAACCATCGCCATGGAAACTCCAATCAGGAAAGGGTCCCTTCCCTCCTATTACAGCAAGATATGACAGTTTGTCTCCACTTCCTTCTGCCCTCCTTGAAACGTGATTGTTCTTTCTTTCCTCCCTCTCTGTCTTTTGCTTTGTTTCCCATCGTCCACTTCTGTCCTCATGCACCCACAGAGATAAAGATCATCAATAAAAACAACTTAGATTCCATTTCAGATATGTTTTCTACACACACACACACACACACACACACACACATATATCTATATATATATATATATATATAAAATATATATATATAGTACAGACCAAAAGTTTGGACACACTTCCCATTTGTTTGAATGAGAAGGTGTGTCCAAACTTTTGGCCTGCACTGTGCGTGCATATATATATATATATATATATATATATATATATATATATAATATAAATATAAGAGCACCAGCTGATACTCTAAAAGAAGTTGAGCTTAAGCTAAATAACTTAACGATGCTTACTCTATTATTTGCTTATTAATGTGAAATAGTGAAAACAATGGAAAATGTTTAAAAATTTGGGCACCTTTCCAGGATTCTAAAGAGAAAATTTACCCGAAGCTGTCAGCTCCGTAAGCTCAGCGATGAAGACTCTCTGGAAGCAGAAATACTTAAATCCAAAAGCACAAACATTGCCATAAAAATGAATAAGAACGAGATTTATGGATTGCATCTCTGAAGCACCAAACCTATACAGCAACATGTCTCCGGGACAGGACGATGGACACCACAGGTCAATATATTTGAAAACAATGTTATTACACCGATCACTGTATTTAAGGGCACATTGCTCTCTTCCAGTTGTGTTTGATAGACTGTGCATCCAAGTGACTGACAGTTTGTCCCGTTTTTATTGACAGCGCTTTACTCGTCGCCCCAGTGACTTGGGGCTATTTTGACATAGCTTGACAAAATACAGGAAATGCATCTGCCGTGGGAAATTACAGTTAATTGGGTGACAAGACCTAAAGGTGTGAAGTTGGCACATTTAACATTTATCAATCATAATGATTGTCAGATGACTTTCCCTTCCAAACAAGGATGACACTGTGCTGTAAAGCTATAAATGCATTTGAATGTTAATTAATGGACTTCAGCGTCAGAGTTATTGATGATATGTTGTCCAGCACTTTGAAAGGCGGGTTAAAGGTCATTTTGAGGTTTGCAACTACTTCACTTTCCTGTTTTCTCCTCCCCTGTTACTGGATGGTTAAAGGGGCATTTAGGGGGTCTATTCACATAAAAGCACCCGTGAATGGTTAATGGTGCCATTGATGCTTTGTCTTCAAAAGAAAGGGAGGTGGAAAGCGGGGGAAGTGAAAGTGAAAGGGAGATAAAGCTGAGTTTATGACTGATATTCTCAGTTACATGAATGACATTGCTCACCGACAGGATTCAGGCAGGGCATTGCTCTTATCTCCACTGATCCGTCCGACAAAACCCTTAATGGTGTATTTTTTTTTTACATTGCTAATCCTCATCTTATGACTCTTATTAACATGTACTGTATAAGCACTGCTAGGGGATAAAAGTAAGTTGGTTTAATACTGACTCTTCTAATCATTTTTTAAGCTGTAGGAATATTATAATAATATACTAATTGGGTGATACTTCCACAGTTTCCGAATCGAATCAACTTTTTTTAAATAATTTCTTTTTTTTTCATTTGTGTGACATTATCTTCTTTAAAGATATCCGCTGGGTTAGCGTCCGCTGAACCACATCTGATTCTCAACTGGGCTCGTCACCATAAAACCACACGCTGCTCACTTACAGATGGTGCCGCGCACACACCCGAGCCAGCAGAACCCGGCCAAACCAGCAGAGAGGCTTCCAGCTCACGGCTCGGACACAGAATTAGTCCCAAAGTGAACCAGATTGAACCCCGATGCAGCGGAGCAGCTTTTCGTGACAGAGGATATTAATTGTCGTATCGCAGGATTCAGTCAGGATGACAATATATCCCTGGAAGAGTCCATTTTGAACACATTTAACTGACTTTTTTTTTTTTAACCTTGTCTGCACAGATATTAATGGTTAATACCATGCTGGTAAGAACCTAAGGCATTGTTAATATATTTATCTTATTAATAATATATACACACATACATACATATATATATATATATATATATATATATATATATATATATATATATATATATATATACAGTGTTTTGTTCAGAAAATGTGAATTGGGTGTTAAAATACTCTTTTAGATAAACAGTGGTGGCAATAAATGGTAACGGACAACAAAAACATAAAAAGTATTCAGCGTTCACTGTTTGAGTCACAACCCCCCCCCCCAAAAAAAAGTCTCAAAAACCTCTGCATACTTAATTTGAGGTCAAGCAATCAGTGAAAGCTGCCTGAGGAAATCCCTTAAATTGTCAAATAACTTATAATTCATTAAAAACAAATACTCTTATTTTACGAGACTTCTGACCCCCAGGATAGGTTGTAATTGTGTCAGTTTTGCATAATAAGGTTTATTTTAGTGACTGTCATCAGATTAAAATCATCTTAAGACTTAATGAGCTTTACTGGTGTGAGATACATGACATCATTTTGAGCATGAAACCAAATCCAACACTGAAAATATAATTTTCTCTGAGTCCTGAATGTGTTTTTTATTCAGACGGCTAAATTGTTCTTCAGTTACTGGAAGGCTTGTGACTGAAAAATACAAAGAGAGGATAAAAAACATATTTTTTCATCACCTGTTCTCCAGCCTGGAGGTCCAAGTGCAGGGTTTTGTCTGGCATGGTTGACCCTTTAAGGAGGGACACCCCAGTCTCAGTGATTAGTCTCTCACTGGTGAGTATTTCATCCCTTGGTTCACATATCGTGCACTAAACTTAAGGACATCCCAAGGAGACCCAGACGCACACAAGCCTCCCCACCACTTCAAGGTACCAAGATGAAGTAAGAAGGTCATGTTCTAATGCTGATAAAAACCGCATCTCGATGAAATTGCTTAAATGCACAAAACTGTGCTGCGCTGCAGAGGTGTAGGAAAAAATGCTGTGACGACTGAGTGGTTTTGACGGCTTCCAGTCTCCTAACAACATGAAACACAATTACAGTGCAGGAAAAAGGAGGAAAAACTCCGAAGCTCAACATCTCCTAGATGCTTTCTTTCATTTTCCTGCATTTTGTTGCACTTGATACACCCTCCCACCCCCTCCTCAAAATAAAGGCCATCAAACATCTGATGATATCTCAATTTCTGCCTGCCAAATGTAAAATTCACACTGCAGAGTGACGATTAATCTAGGTCAGAACCGACATGAGTCTCGTCAGACTTGGCGGCGGCAGCAGTCACATGTTACATTCATCATCTTGCCGTACCACTCTCGACATTTATACCCCTCTGTAATTAATATAAAACCATAACAGCCAGGGTGAGGTCAGACTGAGGCACCAGGCCAGTTCTGGCCACATTTCTCCCACTCTCACTTTCTCCCATCCAGTTTGTCAAAGGGTCACATTTTTGGAGATGTAACGGCGTTTCTCAGTCTGGTTTGGTCTTGGACTCGGAAGAGTTAGTGAAGTGGCACTGATCCTGACGTGGGTGGTAAATTAGGAGGGGGAAAACTGGGACGGCTACCCGTCCACCTATGCCAATTGTGAATTTTGCATCCTATCGTTTTGCTCTTGGAAGCTAAGATCAGTTTGCATGTTGGTCCTCGATCAAATCAGATTTTCAACTGGCTGGTTGCAAGAGTTCAGAAGAGAGTTCACACAATTAAAAAAGAAGGGTCCAAGGCAAAAAAGAAAGTTTACTTATTTAATTATTAATTAATATTATAATTATTCAAGACACACTCAGGACAACCTGTAACTGAACTTAACTTGTAAGTCAGTGTAAATGGGGTGCAGGTGAATCTAACCAAACAGCTAATTAAAGAGAAGGATTTCTATCAATAACTACTTCAGGCATTTGTTATTTTTCGGTCTTTGAAATGCCAAATACACACCATTTGATGTCTCGCCAGTCTGCAAGCTACACAGAGTACTTGATTAGAAAGATTGGGATGAAATCTTTGCATCGGCTGCCTTTTAAACAGTTTCAAAGCTGTGGTTTAATGGTGTCTAAGTCAGCTGCATCCGACTGACCCCTCAGAAGTTTTGGTTTTGTTTCCACCCCCCGGAGTTGCACTGGTCGCCCTGCTCTGGCAGGATTAGGACATGAAATGTGCAGATTCTTAACACTAACGTTGTATTCTCTGTCTTTTTAAATCTTTACATATATCGTTTTTGCTTTGTGAATTTTGTTTTATCCTTTTTTTTTTCTTTTTCTTTTACCACCATATTTTATTTATTTTTTTGGTCTTTGGATGCTGAACAAACTATAAAAATGATAAAGAAATGTAAAAGCATAAAGACACGGTTACATGTTTCAGCTTCAACTGAACTGTAACAGACGCTCCTGTTTCAAAACCCCAGAAAAGAGAAACGACTGCTAAAAAAGCACCTTGAAGTTTCTCTGAGAACCTTTCTGAATGGAAGGACTGAATTATTGTTCCAGTTGAATCATTCAATGATCTCTGATCAGCAACATTAAAGGAGGTTTTAATTAGCTGCCGTGCTAAAGTATTGCTGAGCAGAAAATGTATAAATGATAAAGTTCATGTTATGCAGACGACACTCCACTATATCTTTGCGGCCCAAAGGTCTGTCCACCTTAAAGGGGACCTATTATGAAAAACAAATTTTTCTTTCTTTAACATATATAAAGTGGTGTCCCCTCAGCCTGCCAACTCAGAGAAGGAGGAAAGCAACCAAATTCTGCAGTGTCTGTACAGCCGCCCGGATGAGCCGTCCAGTGTGATGTGGATCTACGAGCTGTTCAGATTCTGCTCCCGTCATTACGTAACGACAGGAGCAATGCATGAAACCATGCCCACAACTAACTCCGCCGGCCGGCGCTTCCGCCATTTTTTCGTAGCGGTGTATCGCGTCATTCAGGCAGCCAATCAGCACAGAGCCTCATTATCATAGCCCCGCCCCCTCAGAATCCCGCATAGATAATGAGGTTAGAGACTGGGATGCTAAAGACATGGCTCAGAGGCTGAATTTCTAATTTATTTTAAGACATTCAAGGCCTGTTTAAAATAGGTATTAGATGCCATAATAGGTCCCCTTTAAGAAGATGAGTTTTGCAGTTTATGCAGCGATTATCTCTGTCCCTGGACATCAGAACACTCAGTTCTACAGTTTGTGGTTGTCTGCAGTCTGTTGGACTGAATTGATCTGTACTTAATTAAACTATAATGAACTTGTCTGTGTTTATTGTAAAGTTTCCTAAAACTAAGAATAACTTGTATTACTACCCTTTTTTTTCTACGTTTGTTTTATTCTGATCTCCAGCAAAAATCTCTGTTTAAACATTCTCTGGCTGCAGAACCAGTATTGCCAGAGTTAACCAGGTAAGACATTAATATGAGATATTTGTGTGTTTTTTTTATGTTAAAGGAAGTTTTACTTGTCGGTTGAATGTTATTTGTGTATTCTGAGACCAGAAAAGGCAAATGAAGTGTGATAAGGATAAACTCTGACCCTGTTTTTTGGACAGTATTGTGTTTTACGGAGGTGTGAGACGACCTACCTCGTCCCCTGATAAACTTGTTTGTTGTGTTTGCTGACATCCGTCTTCACTTTGGTCGAGCTTGGTTTCACCTGAGGTCAGGGCACGCCTGATAACACCTCGCTATCTCTGCCTTATCGCTATCTAAATTACACACCAGCCCGGGCCGTCGTAGGGAGCTGCAGGAGTGCATACCAAACATACCATTGTCACCCTTCTCTCCATCCTTGCTGTGAGACTCGCCCGATTCTGATAAACACTGACAGTTGAAGCAAAGTATTTCTGTGACTGACGGTTATTGACTCAGCAATATGGTGATTTGTTTCTGCGCTGCCGCGCAATTGATTAGCCATAAGGAAACTCAGGAGACGTTATTGGATTGCTATTCAGAAAGATTGAGTGTCAGTCTCCATCGGATTGCATATCTCATCCATCTCTCTTTTGCTCTGACTTTCTCTCTTCAGAATATATTAGTCATTTTCAATAATAATAGGCTGATATGGAGGCGTCGCTTGTCCTTCATTTGATATTCCATATCCATGGCTAAATAATGATGGATCCTCGGGCTTGTCTTGTTCACCTGTGAGCCTTTTCCCTCTTTCTCGATCCGCGTCTGTGCTCGACTACAGCCATGCTTGTCTTTCTTCCTTCCTTTGTGCTCTGAAATTAAGGGGGAACCCTCAGGTTTAACGCATTAAGTCAGGTTTTCTTGTGAAGCCCACTACTCAGCCCCGTGAAATCCCTTTTATAGTGTTTTGTTTGACTCATAAAGGAGTTTCAAACAGTAAACACAGTTGTGAGGGTATCCATATCTTCAGGAGCCCAACGTGAAGCTGTGGAATTTAAAAGAAAGGGTTCGTTTTAGTAACTTTCAAGGGTGACCACAGATATATAGTATCAAGGCCTTCGGTTTTTAATCCATCCCTCTTGAATTCCCCCAGCAACAACGACCAGCTACGCAATTAAAATCCGCTCCCTAATCCGTTGTAGTTCCCCTTGATGCCGGCAAAGACGGCTCCAACATGTTTGGGCACGCTGACCCCGCAAGACGTCTGAAGATGTGGAACGAGGCACCAGAACATCCTGCAGGTTGTGGTTGGGGGCCCTGTGGATGCTCTGTCGATGCTCAATGGGATAAGGATCTTTGGATAAGAACTTTAGAGGCCAATTCAGCACTTTGAGCTCTTTGTCAGGCTCCTTATAAACAACCCCTAAACCTTTTTTGGAGAGGCCGCTGACAGAGATCTAGAGTATGTTGAGTTGTTACCTCCAGCCATAAATTTACATCGCTACAAACAACCAACTTGCTTTTTAGAACTATTTAACATGGAAAAAGACTATTTTTATGAAAGTCAGGCCAAGATCTATTTACATACTGCCAGTTTTGCGTGAAGAAACAATGTGGAGATGTTAAAACCATTTTTAGCTCAGACGCTTCCCTGATGGGTTTGGAGGTTGGATCACTTTTTCCACGTTATCTGAGATTTACGTTTGTTTGATCTCTAGTTCAATCACTCTCCTTCCAAACTCCAAACCATCAGCCGTCATTCATTGGTGTCCAGAGGTAGTTTCTTCTCCATCCATTGGTGTTTACCCCCTACAGATCAAAGTAAAATCCTCAGGAACCAGACAAACTAAACAGTTTTTCAAATGTGGGTCTACAGAAGTTTCTGTTTGTCTGAGATTATAAACGGCTTTATCTCCTTTCATGGAAACCGGGATACAGTTCATGCGATATCCACTTGTGCTTGTCAAGGTCGGTCGTTGACAAAAAGGGGTTCACAATGAAGCAAATGTCATTCTGAAGAGTGTGTGTGTGTCCTCTGGTGTGTGTGAGGTGACACGGGGCATTCACTGACAAGACCAACGCAGATGTTACCTTTGTGATCGAGAATGGTGTAATGCAATTAGGTTTTACTAATGGGGCCAAATGTTTGGCTGTCTGCAGCACGTGCACTAATGCACGCACACTCACACTATATTTTGATAAGATTACCATGGTAATGTGAATGCATCAGGGTTGAACCACATTAAGGGAGATGTTTGCTTTTTTAAATCATCAGCCAACATATCCTAAGTGCTTCTGCTCCTCTCTCTCTCTTTCTCTCTCTCTCTCTTTCTCTCTCTGCCTCTTATTTTCGTTCATGGAACGTTTCCACTTCTTTGTTTCTCTAGTTTCCTCTTTCTTCCTCCAGTTTCTCCCACAGCAGATGCGCAGCAAATCTCCCTCTCTGTGGCTCTTTACATCTATAACTTCGTCCTCCCATCTGTCTCGCCCTCTCTCCTTCTTCATCGCTCTCTCTATTTAATTTGAATTACTGGCATCATTTTTCGTCTCTAACAAAGTGTTTAAAGTCCAACCCTTAAAAAGAGCCAAATTCCATTCTTCTTACTATCTTCCTATTCCCATCCCATGCTCCCATGTTGGTTAATTTCATAACATTCATTCCGCAGACACTTTTATCCAAAGTGACATGCAACCTTCAGAGTGCAGCACGAGCACTCAATTTCTTGAGCCACAGATACCCCTTTCACTGTGTTTCACTATTTTTGGCTTTCTCTGGACTGAAATAGACGACATATTTGATCTGACTGACGTGTTTTGTCATTAAACTGCTCATTTCGGTTTAATTTGACCAAACCACGCGGAGGCTTTTCATCCTTACTGAGAAACAGAGGGCTTGGAAGTGTTTCTTTAAGAATAGGGAAATTAAAAAATGCTGCTACAGATTAATCCGTGCTCCCTGCGTGGAATTAACTAGGGGGAAAATATGAAATAATGCCCGTTTAATACTTTGATGAAGAAATGTCATGCAGAATAATCATACATTTTGTCTATGCACGGTATAATAGGGTATAATATGGATGATAAAATATTACATTTAGACCATGCAAACTTAATGTTCATGCAGGAAAGGAAAGGCAAGCTTGTTCTCAATCTTCCTTACACTGGTGTAAAGCATGAAACTGCAGTTCCTGGGCTTGCAACCCCTTTAATCTCCTTCCAAAAACAAAAAACAAACGCTCTTTCTCATTAGTATGCATGTATCTGCAGTGTTTTCACTCCAAAGATGATCAAATTCAGAAGCTGACTGATAAAGGGCCTGCTCAGTAAACAAGGCATAAATGAGACCTCTTATCTTCTTATTATACAATAACCTCCTTATTCAGCAAGAAGATACACTAAAATATGTCACGTAGTCCTAAATAGATCAGCTGAAGTTTTTCTGCAGTTGTGTGTTTTACATGGCAGGTCTGTTCCTGCCTGGAAAATATGTGTTGTGAGCCCCTCTGTGTGTCCCTCTCTGGTCTCCAGACTAAAAGGACGGGTGGGGGTTTTTTTTGGGAGGGAACAGGGTGGCGAAGGTCACTTTGATGTGACTATAAAGACACACAGCAGGCCAGTGGAAAGAGATGAAAGAGACGGAGCAGAAGTAAAAGAGATCCTGGTGGAAAAGCAAGGGGAGAGGAGACGTGTTCTCCTTTCTACTCTGCAACATATGGAGGATAATGATGCTGTCTCATAAACAAGAGGTGACCGGGGAATAGAGCAGGCATCTTGCAATTAAAGTGAGCAAACAATATTTTTTAGGCGAGCTGAGGACTAAGCTGTGCAGTTCATTCGCAGCAGTGGAGTGGTCTTGCATTTGCAAAGCTCACATCTGAGTAGAAAAACAGAAAATTGTTTGGTGCATTTGGCAAAGCAGATCAACCACCGTGACTCAAATGATTTATACCTTCTTGAACATGCTTAAGACTTGCAGAAATGTTCTTACGAAACCTATTTAGACATCTGTAATGTTGTCGGTTTAACTATTTGAATGCAAGCTTGAATTTACGGCGTGTTTCTACGGATTGCCTGCAGCCAGGATGTCTCCCCTCCTGATGCAGTTGCCTGCCCCCATTAGACACAGTTGTGAACTGCAAATGAATCATCCAGTTTAAATAAATGAGTAACTGAGCTCAGGGAGCAGAAAGTGTTGCGTTTAGTACGTTAAATTAAAACGACCGCGGATGAAATCCTGAAAGATCAGATGGAATCTTCTGATCTGAGTCTTTCCTCAAACAAAATATGTTACTGCTCAGCTCTGCTTCACTGTTTCTTCTCTGTCTGCCGTGAATGGACTTTCCCCCCATGTTGCCCAGAGTGTTTTGATGATTGAGCTGTTTCTGCAATTTAAGATAGCATGGAAGTGAACGCACGCGAAGAGACAGGGAGGAGGAGAAAGAGGAGGAGTGGCAAGACAGCAGACAGACACCAGATGTTTCCATACAGTCCACTGGAGTCAGCCGGCACAGCGGAGCGGTACAGCAGGCAGAAGAATGGGTTTGTGTGTAATTATCCCTCTGGCCAGGGCATGCCCATAGCTTGGGTGGCCCAGCAAGAATTTGATGATGGAAGTGAGTGAAGAGAAAGTGAGAGACTCGTGATCGGTGCTTCCTGGTGAAATAAGACACTCCAGCTCTCAGAGGAATTAGAGTTGGATGTTTGGAAATATCACAGGTTATAATTTGTGTGTGTTTGTGTGCAGATGTACTTGGATCAGTTGACTTTTCAATGAGCCCTGGAAGAAACTGGCAAAATACAAGAATACAACAAACACAACATCTTGAGGACTAAACATGCAGAAGCCACCATATTAACATGAATATTGATATATGTGTGTGTGAGACTGCTCGTTTGAGAGTTTGATCTTTGGAAAAAGCATGGTTCCATTATGACTCCCGAGGACACATTTTGATTCATAATCAAAATGTTTTTCAAATTAATATCAATTCAAAATTCTTTATTCAGTACAAGGGGGTATAAAAATTCAGTATCAATGTCCACTGTGTGCAAACGAATCAGAAGTCATCTTAAAAACAGAATAATAGGTGTCTAGACAATTTGTAGAGTTAAAATGTAGAAAAGTTAAATGATTATGTTTCAACTGTGGTGAAAGGAATTTGTAATTTAAGCTATCTGTTCATATCAACAAAGGTTTTAAAGTAAAAAAAAAAGTTTACATAAAATATTGTGAAATTAAATGAGTAATGCAGTTAAAATGTATTTAAATGAGTAATATTTGGTAACATGGTGCAGTTTCTGTACAGTTGGATGACTTCATCTTGTGCCTCTGAATGATAGAAGATCATGGGTGGCATTGAGAGGAGCTGACTGGAACTGTTACAATAACTCAGCTGAGCTGTCGGTAAGCCCCGCCCCCTTAGTTACGGTTGCTAATCACAACAAACTATCAGCATTGTTTGCAGTTTTACAATAGCAATCTCCTGTGGAAAACTTTGTTTATATAGACACAATAAGACCAGGTCTCATTGAGAAACATTTAAATGGGACTTAAATAAACCCTAGGGTAGGATTATTTGATTTTTGTAAGTTAGAAAGACATAATTTCTGATATAACGCTACACAGCAAGACTATATCTGAGGGCATACCACAACATAACTTCAGATCTACCATTCGGCATCAAGCACCTGGTCTGGAGTTATGAAGATATGATACTGCAACCTACCTAACCCTAGATTTAAACGCATTACTTTGCATCTGATGCTCCATATTCACATTATCTGAGGTAAATTTGCTGTACTAGTATATAAAGTTAGGTAATGTTGGCACAAGTTAGCTAACTTATCCAAAGCAAGGGCTGTCTCGCTACAAAATGAGTGAGATTTGAAAAAAGTACATAAAAAATTACCAGTTAAAAGCACGGGCTTTGATTTACAACAAAGGAAATGTACTCAAATAAACTCCACTGAGCTTCAGCCCTAACCCTTTCGGTCAGACTTATGTATCCTTTCTTGTTTTGTTGGATGGACATTTTTCAATGATTGCTGATCGAAATAAACTCAAACTCAAACTGTCTATCTTCTGTGGTTAATTATAATCTGCATTTGAATGTTTTTTGGGATAAACTTCATGCAAACAGATGAGAATACATTGTTTTTCTACCAAACTGAAAAGGTGCAGATGTCCCAATTCTGGTCCCTGTGCACCAGAAACTCAACAGCCACTTCCTCATCCACACTTGAGAGGCAAGTGTCAACAATAGGTCAGGCCCAGTGAGATAAGGGAACAGAGTTTCAGGGCATCTCTAAAGTAAACGTTGCAGCTTCTGATAACAGACCAGAGGTGCAAAGCCGGAGCACCTGTTTCTACCTGGGAGAAGTTAGTTTCAGTTAAGTTATTCCAGGGATAATTCAGAATCAGTCCAAAATAATTACATAAAAAGGATAGTATAAAATAAAAAAGGTCCTCAAATGGCTGGTTGTTGCTATTTAATTCAGATTAATTTGCTTTAATTGATCCCCAGGGGTGAAATAATCTGCAGTTTCTTACCTTAACCTCTCTAACTCTGTTTTTCTTTCCTGTTTCAGATTATTTTGGCAATTTGATGATTTATTAAAAGTATGGATTGTCAGCAAAAATTTGTGTCCCCTTGCAAACATCATGTCCTCTGAAATGCAGAAGTTGCCAAAAAAAACCTGCAATTTTCCGAGAATGTATGTAGCTGAGAGTATCGAGTATCAAGACCTCGGTGTACTGTCTGTGTTCCCTCATGTGATAAATACAAACACATTTCACCCACAACATTCCCTCTGTATCTCTCAGGTCGGCCTCCATTAGCCATGCATTGACCCAATATTTGGAAGGGGGGGGTTGAAAGCTGATGGTGGGACAGGAGATGTTGACAAATGACAATTTAAGTTATTCCAGGGATAATTCAGAATCAGTCCAAAATAATTACATAAAAAGGATAATATAAAATAAAAAAGTTCCTCAAATGCAATAAAAAAAAGAGGTGTGTCAAATTTGCCTGTTTTACTGCAATTCGACTCACATTTGGAGTCAGTGGGTCAAGTCATACTCCAGTTATTGATCCAGAGTGAACATGTCGTCGATTATCCACCCGAGAACAAACTTCACAGCAATGCTGCTTCTCCAAAACCCACATTCAGAGCCAAAAACAGTACCATGCATCGTTAGACATCCCTTTGTTTCTTTATTAGCTTATAAATCGTCCTAAATTACCTCGGAACCGCGCATGTTGTGATCTTTCATTATAACCAGTTGAAGCTAGCTCCTATTACCACCATCTTTTTTTTCAGCTTCTTCCCTTGGTCACTTTTTTTTTTTTTTTAATACGTGCACCCAAGCACTTGGCTTCACTGAAAAAGGGTTTGGCTATATTTCCTGGAACTTAATATTGATTAATAATAACCGAAAACACTGGAAACTAACTCAATCATCATGTATACGAACAGTCTGCATAACTTCAGCTGCCCTACATCCTGGTACTTTCTGGACCACGTAGAACGTCATGAGCACAGAAGTGTTCAAAATCTAATTTTCTCATCTAATTGGGTTAGAAAATCTAATTTTCCAATATATGAAGCCATTCTGAGTCTGAAAACACGAGAATCCATGGTTACGTGAGCTAGTACTTTTGTTCACCTCCGTGTTGACCAGTCCAAAGGGACGACAAGACTCTCATCCAGACCTTCTGTTCTTGATGTGCTTACACTTTGTCACCCCTCCCACACTTACATACACCCACTCTGAAGCTGCTGATAGGGTCAAGTCAAGGCTATCTCTCGCTTATCTTCCACCATTATAGGCCCAAAGCTGTGACTGCTGGTGATGAAGAGGAGAGAGCTGAGGGGCTCGACTAGGGATCACTCTGCCTCTCAAGGAGACAGCCAGACTCTCACACAGTTCCCCCCCTTCAACCTACGGCCGATTGACTGGTGAAACACACTGATGGGCTAGCGTTTGGGGGGGCGAGTGCCGTTGAGAGAGCAGAGGAGGCAGGGGAGTATGTGCCTGTGGGTGATGAAGATGAGGAGAAAAAGAAAGAAAAAGAGGGAGAGTTATCAGTCATGCTGTCAGTCTCCAGGGCAGGTTGTGATAAGAGCGGTAGCATGGCAGTGGCTGGTATCTGTCTCTCTCTTTCTCACACACACACACACACACACACACACACACACACACACACCGGAGGAGAAAGACCCTGTTGTGTTCAACTCTACCACCCATGAGTGAACACAGCACAGGTGTGCTGAGGTGAGGAGTCGGACTGCATGGCAGCCATTTGTCGGCTGTTTTGGGGGTAGAGAGATGAGAAAGAATACAGATTACGAGTCCTGGGGAAAAGCGGGAAAATACACTTGAGGAAGGAGTTCACGTGTCCTGGCTGAGGGTGACGCGTTGGATTTTACAACTGCTTCTCTCACACCAACATGTGCTATTTTTTCTATATTTTTTGTCTACAGCCTTTTTTATTTGCAGAATACAATCAGGTGCAAGTTTTTTGCACTTAAGTGCATTACATTATTGTACCCCCATTTCACTGAATCTTTGTTGGGTGCTTCTGGTCTCTCTGTCACGAAAGGACACAAACCTTTCATCCCATATCTGTTTTTTCTAACACTTCCTGCCTTCAAATGTTTTGGTGAAGTCATTCTTTCAACACTCTGACATATCCCACGTCTCCACAACGTGATAGTTCCTCCACCGTGTTTTACTCTAGGCAGGATGCTCGCCTCAGATCCCAGATCATCCACATCATCACAAAACCAACCGAAGAGTTTTACTTCCTCTTTCCATAAAACAACATCTTATAAACGCTGCAGAGTATCTCTGGAAGCTTTTTATAGCATTAACATTTCTTATTTAGTCCATGCAGTGTATGTTATGCACTAAAATTACCTTTATTCCTTATCTATAACATACTATACAAGGCTGGTTGTTGCTATTTAATTTAGATTAATTTGCTTTAATTGATCCCCAGGGGTGAAATAATCTGCAGTTTCTTACCTTAACCTCTCTTTAACTCTGTTTTTCTTTCCTGTTTCAGATTATTTTGGCAATTTGATGATTATTAAAAGTATGGATTGTCAGCATAAATATGTGTCCCCTTGCAAACATCATGTCCTCTGAAATGCAGAAGTTGCAAAAAAACAACAAAAAAACTGCAATTTTCCGAGAATGTATGTAGTTGAGAGTATCGAGTATCAAGACCTCGTGTACTGTCTGTGTTCCCTCGTGTGATAAATACAAACACATTTCACCCTACAACATTCCCTCTGTATCTCTCAGGTCGGCCTCCATTAGCCATGCATTGACCCAATATTTGGGGGGGGGGGGTTTGAAGGCTGATGGTGGGGCACGAGATGTTGACAAATGGGAGAGAGGAGTATCGAGTGACCCTCGGGGACTGGAAGGGGGGGAGAACAGAAAGTGACACAGTGCTGCTTGAAGGTTTTATATACCGGCTGTATTCTGCCTGTATCTCTATCTCGGTGGAAGGGTCACTGCGAGGGTTAAGCAAAGATCACTTGTAGTTATCAGAAAGGGTTTAATCAGAGCTCTCCTGTCAGATAACACATAAAGTGGTGGGGGGATAATCTGACGAGAATAATAAAAACAAAAAAACTGGAATAAACTATGACAAACTGGTTCAGGCCAGCGTGATCCCCGACCCGGAGGCTCAGATTAACCAATCGCATTGATGTCTGTCACCCGCCGCAGCCACAGGCTAGAGGTGGGTTCGAGAGTGACTGACAAGCCCTAAGAAAGCTGCAAGTTGATGGCATCAAGTCAACCTGGGGGGGTGTGGAGCAGCGGGGGATGACAGTTGACTGAGGTGACAGACAGACGGTGACACACTGATCTGTCACACAAGCCTCCGTCAAGGGCATCGGGGTACTTTTGTTGACATTATTTACGGCTCACAAATTTTATGATCATTTTATGACAATGAAGCTGCATTAGTGGTCTTGGTGCTAACTTTGAGACCATGAAGTGGACGCACCGACAACTACGTGTTGCACCTGCTTCATCCTGTCCTGGGTCACACCCTGGATACGTTGCTACCAGGTGGAGATGGAGACCATTCATACGTGCATTTTCTGGACAGCGGACCCATGCAAACTCAGAAAATGTGCATGCATCGCCTCAAATGTTCCCTATGCTCCTGACACGTAGGAATTCACCTAGCTGTTCCAAATAAAGACGCTCGCGGGGCTGCATGCAGTCATTGTACACCCCGGCCGTTACATTACAGGGTAATACAAGCCATAGGCAGGGCACATGGGCTGGACCCTGCAGAGGCCTTTCTCAGCAGATTATTTTGGGCTCACTACTGTGTCATTACACGGCCTCCTGCTCTGTATTTAGGCCGGCTGATTGCAGGGCTGAGATTGGGCAGGACTGAGGTGTTCTCTACCCCTTCGCTGGGTTGTGGGCTTCGACATCGACTTTTGGTTGTTTGATGTGTTTTTGTGGTGGATGACGGCCATGTGCCTGTTTGCTGTGTGACCACCCCCCTCCTTAGTGGGGCTCTCCTCCCTTTTCTCACTGTTTCTGTGCTATTTTCTGTTTTATTTTATTCCCCCGTCTTCCAAATAGCCCCCAGGAGAAGCTGCGCTCCCCGGTTTACCATGACAATGTGCTTTATCTCGACCTTATCTGTGGAAGAGTTCATATCTGTGGCATCTTTGCAGGAAGGGCTGCCAGTGTGTTTGAGGGAGAGAGTGTTGGGCGCGTGTATCTTCTCTCTCTTTCTCTCTCTCCTTCTCTCTCTCTCTCCCGAGAGGAGGGGGCGGAGTCCAGGCGCCGTGACTGTAACGCGATAGCTGGTCGGCTCAAAAGAGCGATCACTCACGCACATATGCACTCTACACACGGCGCGTAAACGCAGGACGCACGCTGGTGTCGGAGCAGAGCAGCACAGAGCGGAGAGAGCAGCCGTGCCGCAGGAGCTGCCACGAACGCTCCTTTCCTCCACTTGTATTTATTATCCACTTCCTTTTGTGCCTCTCTTTTTTTTTTTTTTTTTTAAGCTGTTTCTGACAGTCGGGTTGAGGTTTTCTGGAAAGCCGGAGAAGCAACCCTCGTGTGCGCAAAAATACGCGAGGGATCCAGGAGAGAGGGAGCTTGACGGGGGACAGGAGCCTCCGTGGGAACTTGACGCACCCGGAGCTGCTGGTCCGCCGCTCCGGAGCGCAGATCCTCCTCCAGCTCCAAGACGCACGCTGCTCAAGGAGTTTGTTGGCTCGCTATTCTTTTGGATGAGGTTCACTGGCATCCCTCATCTAAATGGACAGACGCGAAAGGACAGATTTTTCTGACTTTCCTCTATGACATACTTACAGGTTCCACACTGATGGTTTGATTAACGTGGTGGGATTTTTATCACAGTAGTTCCAACTGCTGCCAGCGGTTTTTCTGGTCCTGAACAAGGGTGGATCTTCTTCTTTTTTCCCCAGGAACATTTGCGTCTATATCTCGCACGGTGGACACACAAGACACTCAAAGCTCTTAATTTTCTCTTCTTTTTTTTTTTTTTTACATCATCCAAGATGGATTTTGTGTCATCGTTTATTGGATTTTTAATGGTAATGTGTCATCTGGCGTTGAGAGTTAAAGGAGAAGAGGGTGAGTTTCAGTTGCTTAACACTGACGCACGCATGCTTGTCTTAATCAAAACATGCCAAATGGAATAAAAACTATGTTCTCATCCCAAAAAAGCGCAAATGTACCCACAAATTACACTCAAAGGAGCCTTGTAAGCCTTTAAAATACAAATTTAAACGTATTTTCCATGGATTTTGGTGTTTTTGGTTTTAGTTTATAGGACATTGGAAAAGGCATGACATGATATTGTGTAATTCACGCAGCCCGGAGTAGGTTGGATTCACGGTCCTCATGCTTGGCAGTCCTATTTCCCATAATTTGGTAAAGATGGGAGGCAATTAAAAAAAAGAAAGTTGTATACACAGGGGCTTTTCGTTTATAATTAAACACGTTTGTTCCATCAAACCAAAACCCGGGACTTTTAGTTAGTGACTAAAGGAAGTTGGGCTTGTTTAAACGGAAGAACTTTGATAGAATCATCAAATAGAAAAATCTGAGACTGTTAACAGTCCCACCCGAACTGAAGCCATGAAATAGCCCATGTTACAGATAGTATAAGACATTTGAAATGTTGGTTTGGCTGGATGATTCTCAGTGGTGATATACAAGCCGATACCGTGATTAAAATGCTCCTCACATACTGTTGAACGTTGATTTGTGTGCGTGGACTGAGCCGCGACCCGTTATTTCACAGTTCCAGGCTCCCAGTATCCACGGAGCCGTGCGTAAAAGCGACACTGTCATTTTCGGGTTTGACTCATGCGGCCGCTGTTTGCGTCAACCCTCCCGGGAGTCTCTCTTTCAGCAGATCCTGGAGCCTCCGAGCTTCACTGTGCTGAGTGAAACCGAGAAGTGCCCGGTAGCAGCTCCAGGCGGCGGCTCCTCCGCTCCTCCTCTCCCCGTCTCCCCGTCTCCTGCGCTCCTCCTGCAGCCAGACGGCAACGCGCAGCAGCCGCTTAAGCGGGCTTCCCTTTACTGGAAAGCCTCACGAATCCTCTTATTCTGGGAGAGCAAGCCGTAGCCACGAAACAGCTGGCGAGTCGATTAAAAAGTCTAATTAAATGTGACTTTTCGGTTACGCGCATATAAACGATCCAATAATGGTGCTGTTTCAGCGCATTAGCATATATAGGAGGATGATTGGAGCGGTGGTGGGAAAGGATGCGGTCTGGGATGAACACTGCAGAGAAGTGTTGACACATGACCTGCTCTTACTCACCCTTGCCTCTTCTGCTTTAATAAACAGCGGGCTGTAAACAGTTTTGCTGGAGTTTGCATGATGAACTCCTCATGGTGGAGGAGTTTTATGCGCTGGCTTTACGCAAGAATAAGTAAAAACAATAGTTTATGTGTTTGTATTTCGATTTATTAACAGATTCTTCCTGACATCCATCATTTACGGATTGTAAAATGAGTTTCAGTGCTATTTAGGTTAAGTTGGAGTGCTGTAGTTCCTTTTCCCGGAGAGTAGGTGGAGTGAGGAGCTGTTTATGATCTCCTGATGACTGCTGAGGCTTTACGACACCACCCACTGGCGTTCGTTTAAGTGCAACCATGTCTCCTCACTTCCTATGGGCTCATCCTCTGTTTTTAGGCTACTTGTTTTAAATAGGACAGTCACCCCAACCATATCGCTGATTCTGTGTGTCTTGGCTGCCTGTGTGCTCGCTGATCAGAGACAGATGTGCGCCTCTTGGCAGTCATGAGGCAAAGCAAGAAGCTGGATCCCCACACTCCCTCTCCCTCTCCTGCCAAGACGCTGCACCGCATGTGCTCCCCCTCCAGAGCCACATTACACAGGGCTGCCAGAGGGACGCTGGACTGACGGAGAGCAGAACGGAGATGGGAAGAGAGCGTGCCGAGGGGATGGGGGAGACAGTGGCCGCAGAGATGAAGAGGCAAGGCTACACAAAGCAGGGAAAAGTGGGCATGCCATCCACCAGGCCACAACACCAAACCAACAAGGGAGAGGAGGACTTGGAGAGGAGATCGGGGGGATTGTGAGAGGAAAAGGGCAACATCAAAGCTCGCAGGGGTCACGGAGTTAAAAAGGCAGTAGATGGAGGTAACGGATCGCTTTAAGGGTTACGAGGCGGCTTCATTTTGGGCGACACGGCTAATGTGGGGTAAAATCACAGCTGGAGCGCGACGGGGAGGGTGGAGATAAAAGAGGTGAAGTACAAAACCACACGTTCGTGGAAGTTAGGCACACAGGAGTCACATCCAAAAACTTTCCAAAGTGCTGGTCTGGGCTCCAGAAACGCGATACGTCCACGGCAAAGATTTCATTAAACATGTTTCAGATCAAACATTTGGTGGATATTTGGGTGCTCGGTAAAAAATATAACTTTCACTTGTACTGTAATCACAACAGTTTGGCTCGCTGACATGTACATTAATTACTCCCTCCCGCATGCATTAATATTCAAGCTATTAAGCAGCTCATTTGCATGTTTATTGAGTGGGTGGCTGTGCATCCTCTATGGTATCATCCCCTTCCAGAGTTATATTTCTATTTATTTAATTATTTCCGCACCAAGTTTTGGCTCCTGAATTAATTATCAGCTTGATTGCTGTTTTACCTCCCTCCCTCTTTCTCTCTCTCCTCCTCCCTGTTTGCCTTCTGTCATCTCCCAGACTATCCGCCGTTCAATTCTTTGCGTTTCCTCCGCGTTTTAATCCACCAGCCTCAGAGGTATCAGCTGCCAAAACAAGGTCACCTATTAGTATTCATAGCCGAAGACAAACTGAGCTGTCCGTTCGATACCAGCCAGGTACGGAGGGAGTCCCGGGCTCGCGCAAAGCTCCTGCAGCAGACCTACCGCACTTGGGCTGGAATTAAAGACAAGACCCCACATAAATAAAACAAAGCTCGCTCTTTAAGTCGGTCGCATTAGCCGCACTGGGGTCTTAAGTGGCATTCAGGGACGGGTTTAGACAGGAGCTCGGGGGTGTTGGCATCCTCAAGAGGAAAGGTGTTGAAGAGGGAACAGTTTAGTTTAAAAAAAAAAAGAAAAAGCTTTTGTGAAAACTGTAACTCAGTACGTTTACATGCACTAAAAGAAATTCGAATTGTTTCCTTAATCCAACCGATATCGGAGTTTTAAAAGCCACGTACACACCTTAGCCGGGTTGTAGTCAAACCGAACTGAAGTTCTTGAGATCGAGCTTTTAGTGCCACATCATGCATCCTAATCTGAGTTATTCCAGCATGTATACCAACCCACGCTTAGCCGAGCTAGCGACTCCCCCGGGACTCCCCCTTCTGGAAGTGACGAGCCGCAGGAGCGGGTATAATAACAGTCACGGTAGCAGAAGAAGAAGAGGGAGACTTTGTTGCATCTTACCTGCAACATGATCAGTTTATCATGTACGACATTTACAGAGCTGCTGCATGTTGTTGTCCTCCTTCACGCTTGTTTACTAATCGTACCGGAAGAACGCCAAAGCGAAAGTGTGTATGGCGCCACTTAGTGTTGTGGTGTCGAATGCACCTCACTCGATTGTCTTCTCGTGCATGTTTACTCAGATTACTCTGAAACTCCAGTTTAATTCTTAGCTAGATTGTTGGCAATAGCTTGATTTAGATGTGCATGGAACCGGACTATGTGAGTTATTTTTTTTAGCAGAAATGATTTGTTTTGAAAAGAGGATCTGATGAAAGAGATAACCGCACTATGAGATCTGCAGTTTTTACTCAAAATAGTTCCAATTCAGTCTGTTCCTGCGTACTTTTCTGACTGAACATGAAGAGCTCCAGTTTAATCCACAGATAGATAGACAGATAGATAGATGGATAGATACTTTATTAATCCCGAGGGAAATTCAAAATTCAAGATTGTCCCCAATAGCTTGATTTAGATGTGCATGGAACCGGACTATGTGAGTTTTTTTTTTGGCAGAAAAGATTCGTTTTGAAAAGAGGATCTGATGAAAGAGATAACCGCACTATGAGATCTGCAGTTTTTACTCAAAATAGTTCCAATTCAGTCTGTTCCTGCATAATTTTCTGACTGAACATGAAGAGCTCCAGTTTAATCGTTAGATAGACAGATAGATAGACAAATAGATAGACAGATAGATAGATGGATAGCTACTTTATTAATCCCGAGGGAAATTCAAAATTCAAGATTGTCACCAATAGCTTGATTTAGATGTGCATGTAACCACTCTGACTGTGCACGGTGGGGGGTAGAAGGTGGCAACTAATCACCAGGAATCCTGCAGCAAAGCTCAGGTCTTCACAGCTTTCCCATTTCCATCCGAGATGGAGAAAGCTTTTGAGAAAAGTGCTTTAGCGGTGCAGGTTTGACGCTGTTGCACGGGGATGAGGGGGTGCATCGAGGGACAAGGAGACGTGATACGGCAGTCAGGTAGCGTTCAGGATCAGCCTGACACCATTACCGCTCCTGCAGGGACCGGCAGCCATCTGTTTACCCCGATTGATCCATTGAACCATTGATCACCGTAGCCAGCACTGTGCATTAGCTGATTAGCATGTGGCACTTATCCTGTTAGAGTAGGAGGAGTTGAGAGGGAGCAAGAAAGAGGAGACACGGGGAGGAAAAGAGGATTTGGGGATTTTATCTGCTTTAGATGTGGCTTTTGTTCATTCTTAAAAGATCCTCTTTAAAGATATTTAGCTCTGTTGAACAGAAAAGTACTTTTTTCGGCATGATGCATTCCAGAGCTGACTTTTGCTGAAATGTAGTATTTCCATTAGATTTTTTATCATGAAATGTATAACATGTTTCATTCACGAGTAACGGCACACTCTCTGCTCATTCCAGCCATCAATTTTATAGTTTCTCGTCACGTTTTAAACTGCATCCTCGTGCTGTCCTGCAGCCATATTTCAGACGGGAGAAGAAAAAGAAAGTGGGCACGGTTTGGATCTTTTGATTAAAGCCTAATAGTTCCTCCGTCAGACTACAAAGAAGGGAAGATTAAACTCATCTGCTCCGTTTTGAAGTCAAAACTAAATTTAGCTTGTTTCTGTTTTTGCTTTGCTTTTTTTGTCCAGGTGGCCCAAAGGTGCCCTGAAAATTAAAAAAAGAAGAAAAAAAACCCACCAGCAACCTTCTTCACAAGGCCATGCAACAGATGTAGATTGCTAATAAGATTACTGGCTTTAAAATCTTCTTAATAATACTTAAACAGATATGGTTGGAGGTTCACACCCACTGCTGTAATGCTCCCACACTTCCCCCATATAGTAAAGGGTTTAGCTTTTGTCATCCTCTCCATCTCCTTCTCTTCA
Organism: Cololabis saira; assembly: GCF_033807715.1. Classification (NCBI taxonomy): domain Eukaryota; kingdom Metazoa; phylum Chordata; class Actinopteri; order Beloniformes; family Belonidae; genus Cololabis; species Cololabis saira. The sequence goes on along the minus strand of NC_084610.1, from coordinate 9,967,287 downwards.
GTCCAATGTGGAATGGCTGGCATTAAAAGCCCACTCTCCCTTCACCCCCCCTCGGTCAGAGTGATAGCACTTTTTAATTAAGGTGGTGGTGGGCTGGCGAAGGGGCCGGGCAAGAGACGCTGGGAACGATGGAGGCGTTTATCAGCGCTTCTCCTCCCACGTGCCAGCTTATCCCAGAGCGCGACGTCGCGCTTCCCTGATAAAGCCGCTAATAGAAACGAGAGCACGGACTTGCATACGCGTCGCAGGACGGCAGCTCTGCAGACATGTGCACATTTTCCTCCGATAATGACGATAAAAACCCACAGCTGCAAAGACGTCTTGGGCTTTAAAGCTGATTGGGAGCGAGTTGAAATGGTGCACATGCACTTTTAGACAGCGGAGTTGCTTATTTCTTTGATACAACCTGAAAATAGTTTGCGTAGCTGCACATAAAAGGTATTTCTACTGGATGTTGAAAAATGGATGCTTCTGCAAACAAGTCCTTCAATTCAGCACACAGAGAGCTGTGTGGAAGTGTTTTGGTGCCCACATAGTGTGTGTGTGCAGAAGTGTAGCATCTCATGAGGATCTGGGAGGTTTCATCCGACACCACAAGTTCTGTTCCCACCAAAACATTCATCTTAAGATTTATAAAAACACAAACATGCATGCACTGCAAACTTTTGGTGCTAAAAGAAACGAGGAGTGGTTGTTGGATCAAGCACACCTTCTGCCCGCGCCGGTGTGTGTGCACGCTGACTGACAGAGGTTCCCCCGGTGGGGTCAGTGTCTGCAGGGAGCTGCCGGATCGCAGGCATGTCTTAATGAGGCTCGTCAGGCTCTCTGCTCACACGCCGCATCCTCCTCTCTACCTTCCTCACCCTCTGTATTTCTCCCTCCTCATCACCTTTTTTCCCTGCACGCTTGCCACTCATCCATCCTCTCCCTCTCTCTTTCTCTCTCTCTCTCCCCCCCACCTATAAGCTCACACCCGCCCGCCGAATATCAACCCAGTAAACCACCTCCATCCGCCTCCTCCCATTCCGATCAATCTACCCCCCCTCTCCTTCTGCCTCAATCCGTCTTTTATCCGCCTCTCCTCCTTTTCGGTCCATCTCCCTTTCATCCTCCCTCCCTTCCTCTCCCATTTTTCCCCCCCTTCTCACAGTAATCCCTTTTTCTGCACGCTCCCTCTCTCCTCTACCTTCCACTGCTTCCTCTTCATCCTCCTTAGAGGCCACTGAATGGGCAGCTCAGGGAAAAAAATGTTGAGGCTGCAGGATTTCTCCCCAAAGGGCTTAATCTGCGGAGGCTCTGCGCGCCGATAGCCTCGTGCACACCGTTCCCTCCGTGGGCTTCTCGACAATGACTGTCTGTCTGCACAGTCATAGCAGATAAAGAGATGTCTCTCTCTGTGTGTGCGGCTTTTTCTGTCTGTCTCACTCATTCTTTGCCATCTCTAGCATCTTTTTGAACATTTTCAGCGTGCTTTTTTTTTTTTCCTCCACCTCTGCAGGCCGTCGTGATTGACAGGCCCTCAGAGAAGTGTACATGTGTGGGATGCGAGTTAATGCATGGATCCTGTTTGCGTTTCGAACTCACGCATGTGTGTGTGTGTGTGTGTGTGTGTGTGTGTGTCATGCATCTGTGGGCGACTGAAGTCACGCACCCGCACCAAATCACCGGCGGCGGCGTGTGCTGGTGATGCGCGAGCGTGGGCGTTGCTCCTCTCGAGCAGCGGCATCGGGACACCATCGCCGCTCTATCAAATGTCAAAGAATCTTAAGTGTGCCTTTTAAGCACAATAGGTGCTGGAAATGTCAACACTTGAAGGGTCTATTACGCTTCAAGTGTTGGGTGCCTTTTCTTTCCACTTCCTCTATTGAAGCTTTTACAAAAATTTGAAAGTCGCAGGCAGAAATATCAACCCATTTATGTCAAGAAGAAGAAACTCGAGTGGTTAAGTCTAACATTATGTAGGGTGCCTTTATTCCTGTGTATAATATTTGTCTATATCTGACCATCGAACACCACCTACGACACCGTGGAGGCATTTGTCACTCTAACAGTTCAATATAAAGTTCATTAAAACACACACACACACACATATGCAATCATGCACACTGCTGTTGAGAGCTAATCCACCCCTGCTGTTGTCATGGAGAACATGACAAAATCTATTACCATAAAGTGCAATAAAAGCTGCTGCACAATGCCGTGCATGTGCAGGACACCCTTTCTGCATGTCCCTTTTGTATATGCATGTGACTTTATGTGTTTAGTGTGTTTGAGGGAGATAACGTAACGTCAGAGAGTGGGGTGTGAGCAGAGAATAGCGCCTTTGTTGCACTATTAGCTTTTTATTAGATAGTTGGGGTGACCCCCCGCCCCAGAACCCCGCTAGACAGGCCGTCTGCATGTCACTTCCTGTTTGAGCCGGCAGAGCGACAGTATTGGCAGGCTATTGTTCCTGGGAGAGCGCGATAGGATCGGGGGAATGTGTCCTAATGTTTGCAGATTGGCTTGCCGGAGCAACAATTACACTTGGAGGAACGTTCCCAACGGAGAGGCGGAGAGATAAGAGCCTGGGTGTGGAGGAGGGTGGAAAAGGCGCCATGTTTTCTCCCCGCGTGCGCATGTGTGCAAATGCACAATGATGATCTTTTATTGTTTTAATAGCTTACCCGTGTGGTCCCGCTCACATCGAGAATCCACAATGGAGAGGTTTTTCCAATTTCCTCCTCACAGGCGGCCTAAATTGCTTTCTTTGTTTTACTGTTCATTTGTTGCTCATCACAACTTCATATAGTGGAACAAGGTAAATGAAGCAGGGCCCTGTGAGCCGTGGCTCCTGGGAGTGTGCATTCTGCCTCTAAATTTCCATATTTTGTTATAACACATTACCTTCTGCTTCTTCGCCACAGCATCGGATTGTGGAGGCTTCTACGATGCCAGCAAGGCCGGTTACATCACCTCCCCTGGTTACCCCATGGAGTACCCCCCTCATCAGAACTGCCACTGGATCATCACGGCGCCCGAGTCCCAGCGCATCGTGCTCAACTTCAACCCCCACTTCGAGATCGAGAGGCTCGACTGCAAGTACGTCAGAGTAACGTCTCGTTCATTTGTGTTTTCATTAGTCTCAAGTAAGTCATATCCTTTTAAAGCGGGCTCATGCGGTTATAACTCGCTGATGGGGGTTTGGCTCCATCCCAAGCTGTTAAAACATTTTTTCCACATTTTGACCACAACAGGTCGATTGTAAAAGGCATCGTAAGCTTTCCGGAGGAGCACGACGGCTGTCGTTTTTATTTTTATTTGCTTTGTCGCCGTGGATGCTGCCAAGCACGGCCGATGCATTTTTAGTGTTTGCCTTTTGAAGGCCTCTCCGGGTCGATTAACAGGTTAAATTCCTCGCTCAAGGGCACAGCAGCTGCAAGTGTGAATCTTAATAGTTTATAGAAGAGGAAATGATGCTCGTTTCAGTTCCCACATCCTAGGGTTTCTCATTCTGTTTCACACAAACAAGCGAAACGGGTCATGGCAGAAGATAAAGCGGAGAAAAAGGTTGAAATAGCTAAATAATATGAATGTGTGCTCTTTTTAAGGCTAATCTGATTACGGAGGCCGAACAATACATTGTACGTCTGACAACATCTTTGTTCTGTTAGGTTTATATCTGGAAAGGTTCAGAGAAAAATCCATTTTTGAATCTATCTTGCATCATCTAGACTCTAAAGCTTCAATCCTCCGCCATCAGATAATCAAATGCCACGCAACATTTGGAAGCCGTGTATATTTGGGCTTGCGGGGTTGTGGGAAAAGAAGACGAAAAAAACCAGGATGAAAGAGCGGGATGGTGGTGGATTTTCAGGGGGAGGTGAGGATGAAAAGGAAGGGGCTGAAGAAGTAGAATCAGGCAATGAGAGCCAGCTGTTTATCTGAATATAACCGCGTTGGTCAGTTTCCTTTCTCAGAGACATGAATAATCTGAATCATATGGTCTTCTGTTGACCTCAGAGGAAGGAGGGAGAGGTCTCCATTGTTTAATCCCGTTTTACAAGAGCAGTTCAGGGGGAAACATTTCACATCTCAACCTTTCCGAGTCGATTTAGTCTGCAACATGGACACATGCAAGATTTATCTGAGCGGGTCGCTCTTTTTTTTATGTATTCTTTCTTGACTCAAGTCTCTTTTTTTCTCTGTAAATCAAAAAGTAATAAACCCACATGGATGTTGTTGCATTCTTCACTGGCGAAGCGGACTGGAGGCTGATAAAAAAATAAAAAAGTACTTTTCCTGAGCGCATCAGCGGCTGCTTTGGTGAAAGGGGTTTTGGCATGATTGTCAGTTCTTTTCACACAGTTGTGTCACAACTGAACTAGAAATGTTATTTTGATGTCTCCGCTTTGTCTTTCGGCTTTTTGTCAAAGGCAGAACAAAAAAAAAATGGTGCATAATTATCTCTTTTGCAACACGTTGCCCGGCTTTAACACCAGCGCCGCAGTGGACTTGCTGCTGTACGGCCGCGAGTGGAGCGGTTCAGCTGTTGATAAGCAGTGTGTCGAGCAGTTCCTCACAGCCCAAGGCTGCCAGGGCAGGAGATGACTGAGGGAGGACTGAAATGCCTCTCTGCAGACAGTTTTATTGGGATGGTTTCTCTTTTTTTTTTTTCCAAACTGGCCTGGAGGCACGGAAGCCTCTGCCTGCCTTCTGACACACACTCCCACTCAGGTTCCCTTCATCCTTCATGTGTGAGTGTGTGCATGAGGGAAAGCCATTCAGCGTGGGTGGGCATCTATGTGTGAGTAACTCTGCAAGCATGTTAGTTTGTAAGAATAACTCTTCCCTCCATCCATTTATTCATCTAACCGTCTGATAAGCCGGGGATCACAGCGACATTTATGCACGCATGAAGTCCAACGCTAATATCCTGCATTTCATGGGAGAAGCATTTCCCTTTGAGGTGCTGAAATAGCTGCAAAAAAGTGGAAAAAGGCTTTTTTTCCTCTCTCTAACTTGTGTTTTGGGTTTTTGGACTGATTGATCCAAGCCCAGTACAGCTATTGCATGTTGTGAGATTAGACTGGTTTTCACAGAAACCTCCATGAAATCACAGGTGAGGTAGAGAGCAGAAATGATGCATTCAGCATCCCTGTCAGGGATGAAAATCCACCTGACAGCTGGAATTGGAGAGAGCAAGCCAGAGCTGCGTATAACCTGCAAAACGTGAAGCTCTGTGCTGATTGTGGAAGAAATAAAAACCTGTATATGATAACACGGTCATAAAGATGGCATATGAACATATGTTTCAGGTGGGCACACTCTGAAAGCCCTGCACGGACGCAATTAGGAATGCAACCTGTCAGTGTAAAAGTGCTCATCAGCCATCATGCCCCCTCCCTGGGCACTTTAGGCCCTCATAAAAGCAGGAAAAGTGCTCGGTCAGCCCAGGAATGGGTTCTGAACTCTGGTTAATATCGCTGGCCAGCTGGTGATTTTCCCCTCGATGGGTTCAAGCGGTGCGCTCTCAGACGCAGCCAAACCGCGGCTCTGCTGCAGCAATCAAATCGGCAGCCGCGGCGCGCAGGAGCTCCATGTCTGAGGTGGCACTTTAATTCAGGATTTCATTTCAGGGGGAGTCCGGCCATGTGCCAAATAGCTCTTACCTCCAGGCTGCCAGCCGATTGATGTGAACTAAATGTAATAAAGGCTAGATGAAATATCAGGCCCATATCTCTAATGCAATCTGCCATCAGCAAGCCCCAGGATGCAACCTAGTGATATAGCAGGAGTTGCTGAGGAAGGGAGGAAGAGATGCTCAAGGTGGAGGTGATTCTCCACTTCTCTCTTTGCTTCTGTTGGCTCCTTTTTGCTTCATCTCAATTTTTCTCGATCCATTTCTTTCCCCCCCCGCTGTTTTGTTTCCCCCATCCTCCCTCTCCTCCGGCCCAAGGAGGATCCGTTTTAATTTTACACGCTCAAATTAAACTTTGAAATAGTCACACACACACACACACACATACACATTTAGAAAGATCCATCACTTCCATCTCTGAGGGTTTTATTTTCTCGCTTTTATTTGGTTATTTGTTATTGAACTCAGCCCGAGGTGGGAAGATTTTATGATATAACTTCATAACTTCACACAGAGACCTGCAGGACTGTACACACACACACACACACACACACATACATACACACACACACACACACACACACAGAGCGTTAAATCCTCTTGCCCTGCTCAGTGTGCGTGTTTTCTGTGATATCAGCCTCTTACTCATACTCAAGGGTATGAGTAAGAGGTGTGGGATCGACGAGTGTATCGCGCTTGTAATGGGAAATCCATAAATGATCAACAGTCGCCAGAAGGACGGAGGTAGAGGAAGATGAGCAGGTGGCTCCGGGGTGAGAGGAGAGACGGATGAGTTCGCCGAGGTCAAGACTAAAGGGAGTTGTCGGGGATCTGATCTGTCGATATCTGGCGCTCGGCCTAAATTAAGGACAAGATCGCGGCCGTCGGCGTGCAGCAGATACTGCAGCTGCAGGCATCGAAAGATAAGCTACCGGCAATGTATTCATATACCTTCCGCTCGAGGGCAGCAGGGGTCACGGCTGCAGCTCAGACGGCAGTCACAGTCTGATGTTTCAGATCGATGCCGGCCGAGAAGGTTCCGGGGCCGAGCTAGACGGTCTGCGGTCGGCGGTTTTGCCCCGGTCATCTGTAAGTATGAATCGGTGATCGACAGCAGGGAGGGAGGGTAGCGAGGCATGAAGAGATGAGGAAGAGAAGTGTTATTTGTTTTGTGGGTAGATTGAAGATGGCAGGCCCCGAGGATCTGCTGGGATTCTGCTCGCAGCATCTAGTTAATATTTCAGAGGCACTTATGGTTTATTAGAGCGCTCTTTGAGAGTGGGAGGAGTGGATGTGTGTGCGCTTGTAGATATGCGCATATCTCCGTGTGTGTCGACCCCGCAGCCTCCGCCTTGCTTAATTTCTGCTTCAGCTTCTGTGAATCATCAACGGGGAGATGAAAAAAGTGACAGACGGCTCTTCGTTGTTTACCAGATTGGGATTTTGCGGGTTTCTGTTATCCAAGATTGAGAAAACAGGGGGAAGACAACACACACACACACAAAGCAGCAGAGAAGAAAATCCTCTCAGCTGAAAGCCCCAAGTGTCTCCAGTACAGCCAAGTTTGGTTTGCCGATATTCAATAACAGCTGTTGCTCTTTTATTAGCATAAACAAAATGAATCAGACAACCATAACACACCCTGAACACATTTAAGATCATCCTGTGTGTCATTTTAAAGTTTCCAGTGAATGCTTCATGCATTTATGTAGGATAGACTAAACTAAATGAAACATAATATCTCTTTTAGGTATGTATTTAGCGTTTATCCCCTCTGATGAGTTGGAAAAAAGGGAGAGGGTAGCAACATTGTGGATCGTGGCATTGATTATGAGCGATAGGCCTAAAAGGACTAAAAGTGCTAGTTAAGAGGCCGCTGAATCTGTATTCGGTGTGTGGATGCTGCACTCGTGTTTAGCTGCTGCCGACAGGAAACCTTTCTGGTCGCTAGCAAACAGCAGAGGTGTGAAAGGCAATTAGTTGCTTTGACGCAGGGGCGGAGTGATATATGAGAGCAGGGGGGGGGGAGGCATGTCTGTGCCGGAGCAGAATTACTGCCCCTGGAGGGTTTTTAGTTTCTTTAACCCCGCTCCCTCCGCTCCTGCTAGTCCCTGAAGGGGGAAACGAGGGAGGGCGAAGCCGCCGCCTTATTATGTCTTCCTGAACACGGGGTGGGGAGGGCAGTCACGCAGACCCAGACAGACTGCCAGACAGACAGAGAGCTGTGCGAGGGGAATGGATGGTGTCAGACAGAAAGGCGGAGTTTGATTCAAAACAAGCCTTAATGGAAACTGGGTCTGAATGGTGGGGGGGTGTCTACTCATGTGTGTGTCTACTGTATAATACTAATGTGTCCTGCAAGTTTTTTGTGTGCAATGTCCTGGAATGTGTCGGAGTGCGTGCTGGAGAGCGGCAGACAGTGGGGCTCTCGCGCGTCAGGCCCTCATGCATGTATTCATCAGAGCCCGGGGAGAGGCTGAGCGAGCAGGTCAATAATCACATCTGAGGAACACTCACGCGCTGACGCTAATCCACGACAGGACAGAAGGAGACAGAAAGAAGGATAGAGACCCACTCCAAAATCAATTAAAACCTAATTAGGCTCTCAGCTCTTTCACGGGGCCTTTTATCCCCGGGTGTTGGCGAGGCGGCGTCGAGTGTATATGCGCACGTCTGTGTTTGCCTATATCTCGGCGTGTGTACATGTCTTGTCTGTGTGAAGTGTCGGTCGGCGTGTTTGGTGACTGTGTACTTCCCGTAAGCGTGTGTCAGCCGCAGCCCTCGGCAGTGGCTCTCCAGACTCACTGTGGGAGCCTGGCGCTAAAGCCTTTATGATCGCCTCTCTAATGCAGGATTACAAGGAAGACATGTATAAGAGCATTGGACAACAGCTTATTTACTGGCTCTTCAGGTTCACTCAGAAAATCACGCAGGAAGAGACTGAATTGCAACTATTTCGAGTTAAAACTGCAGATATCGCAGCTCGGTTATCTCTTTCATCAAATCCTTCTTGCGTAATCTAGTTAATCTAGTTTAGGATTAAACTGGAGTTTCCGAGAAATCCAAGTAAACATGCACGAGAAGACAATCAATTATTGAGTGAGGTGTGTTCGACTCCGCAACACTAGGTGGCGCCACACACACTTTCGCATTGGCGTTCTTCCGGTACAATTAGTACAAGCTTGAAGAAGGACAACAACTTGCGAAAAATTGGACGGTAATGATGCAGCAGCTCTGTAAATGTCCTGGGGCAGTCAGTAGTTCGGCCAAGCATGTGTTGTTCATACATGCCGGAATAACTCGGATTAGGACGTATTATCTGGCACTAAAAGCTCAATCTCAAGAGCTTCATTTCGGTTCAATTACAGCCCCGCTAAGGTGTATACAGTAATCCCTCGCTACAACGCGGCATTGTGTTCTGCATTCTGATTGGCTTAATAGTCTTCCCGCTAGAGTTCTCAAATATAATCGATGGTGGCATGTCGGTTTATAAGAATCTTTTTGCCCAGAAGAAAAAAGAGCGACAACAACTACCCATAACTATGTTCTTCTCTCGAAAAAACACACCTGAACCGCGGGCTTTAGAAGAAAAAGACGCTACAGGATGCAGCCGCACAGTCAGAAGAGCAGTGAAATACGCGTCAGTCACAATTTGTCCTACTGTACTTATTGTATTTTTTTCATAATCATTTTTCATTTCTCCCGTTCAAATCCAATTACTCTGGTCGCGGTGGGGCGGTGCTGATCTCCGCAATTTGAAGCCTTGTATAATAATTGTAAAAAAAAAAATAAAGGTTGCTCCTTCACAGATTTCACCTATCACGGGTTATTTTTGGAACGAAACCCCCGCCAAAAACGAGAGATTACTGTACATGGCTGTTAAAACTTCGATATTGGTCGGATTAGGGCAACAATTGGACTTTCTGTTAGTGCTGAAGTAGTTTCGAGCACTGCTTTATCACAGTTTTCTAATCTTAACTAAAAAAAAAGGTGAAACTGTTTGCACCGACCTTCTGCCTTCCTTTATTCCTCCTCAGATATCTGCCTCTTAATGACGGCAGCGGTGCATTACAGACTCATCGCAGCCGTTTCAAGTGTTGATCCTCACCTGTACATATGCCACTCTGGCCCAGATTAATATGGCGGGATTATCCCTTGATCAGCAGTCTTAGCTCGAATGCTCAGTGAAGGAATCAATACGCTGCAGGAATGAGATAGCCCCAAAAAAAGAGGCTTAGTGACTCTACTTAATCCTGGTTTTATTTCAAGCTGGCAGTACAAAAGCCATCTTAGTGCTCAGATGCCACAAACAGCAACAGCCTTGAGCTGATTGGTATGTCTGAGCATCTCTGAATGCTTCTCATTTTAAAGGAGGACCAGGAGAAGGTGTTTTTTTTTCCTTCACTGAGAACATTAGCTCGATTGCTGACGTCTGCAAGCGCTTTTTCACCATCCAAACAGCCCATCACGCTAATTAGCGCGACAACGGGCGACCCTGTTGTTACTTGACAGCTCTGTCACATGGACTAATTCAGACGAGCGCGCTTTGCTCGTCTGCAAGTTTGGCGGGTGTCCTCTGCGCCGCTGCAAGGCTCCCGCAGCCATGCAGTTATGGCCACATGAGGAAACAACATGCATGCTGCAGAGCGACACTCAGAGAGACGGAGCCCCAAATTACAAGGAAATTATTCACTGCCGCGCAACGTGAAACACATCAACATGCTTATTTAGGGGGGAAATTGTAGGCATGCAGCACCATAACAAACCCTTGTTTAAGAGAAAGGAGCAGAGACAATCCTGGAGACTGCTCTGAGTCCTCATTATTCACATAAACAGCACCGAAGCATGTTTTAAACACTACTTCCGCTGCAGGCTGCAAAATTAAAGAGATTTCCACACCTTTAAATGTCGTCCAAACCCAAAACTACTACGTTAAAATCTCCTCCTCCAAAGCACGAGATGATCCCTTCTAAATCATATCATCAAGGATATGATGTCATTTATACACTGAGCTGCAAACATGATTCAAAAGATGTTTTTTCAGCCTCCGAGGGGGGAGGGGCGGCTCTCCCAAGTCCAAAAAAGGCAGAAAAAAAGTCAACCTGTGATGCTTCATGTGTCCAGTAATGTCAGAATGTCACACACAAGGCTGGGAGCTAATTCTGGAGCAGCCAGGTATGCCTCCTTTGTCTGCGCTCCTCCAATACACACTTAAACACACGCACACACACACACGCATTGACCTGGCGGTTAAGAATTTGCTATTGTCGTTCGGGGTCAGCCGGCAAGCCAAAGGTCAACAACGAACTGGGAGGACAAGCATGTGGGAGCTAATGAGAACGGGATCTTCGCATTTATCCATCCGATTTTACTCCATAACCCCCTGTCACCTTCAATGTCGACGAAGTCTCCACCTTTAATCCCCTCCAGCGCCTCACCTCTTTATATTTTCATGAGCTTCTCTGGCTATTTCTTACATTTCTTATTCATGAGTCCACCCGGCTGTCCATTTGCCTGCATCGGCACTGCCGGAACTGCAGACTCTGTCCTGAAGTGTGAACGGCCACTCCCTCTGTTTTCTGTCTTGTGATTCAGTATTTGGTGATTTGGGGGGGGTTTTCCAACCCGAGGAATTTGGGTGTGTTGTCTCAAGCAAAACTCAGCGGGAAGAGTTACATGTGTCATGTGAGGGGGGGGAGACAACACAAGAGTGTTTATTTGTGTTCTAATGATGAGTTGTGTTCCTGAATCTTGGACACTGAGGCTCTGACGGTCCACACCTGCTTGGTTTTTATTAGCGTAGCTGGTTGCATAACCCCGTAGCTATGTCTATGTTTATCCCCCTCTGTTGTCCCTGTTTATCTCTTTACTTTCCTGCTGTAACCTGACCACATAGAATCCTTTTTTTTGTTTTTGAGGAGACATAAGACTTAACCGACGCTTTTTCTCTTTTTTTTCCTTTGTGGAGCAGATACGACTTCATAGAAATCCGCGATGGGACTTCGGAGACCGCAGACGTCCTGGGTCGACACTGCAGCAACATCGCCCCGGCACCGATCATCTCCTCTGGGAACTCGCTCCAGATCCGATTCGTCTCCGACTACGCCCACCAGGGGGCTGGCTTCTCTCTGCGCTACGAGATCTTCAAAACAGGTGGGCGAACGTCGACGGGAGCGTCGTTGATGACGCCTGTTTCCACTTCAGCTGGGCGCTTCAGACAACTTCTCCACACTCTTGACCCGGTGAAAGCCTCTGCTGCACATTAATTCCCCCGTTAATGATTTTGTCTTCGTGGAACCTCTCTGCCCTCATGTTAATGGCCCAAAACCTGCAATCAGTCACCCCAACACTCTCACAGCAATTTACATCAGCAGAGGCAGCCAGGCGTGTAAACAAAACTTTTAGAGTGAGAGAAGAAAAAAAAAAAAACAAAACAAAAAAGGACTTAACAACCATCATGCCGCCAAAAAGCATGCAAGGAATGCTTGTTTAATTTGAGCTGGATCCATTTCCACTGGGGAGATGTGGAGGGCTGGGCGTAGAAGGCTGTGGCGGGATGATGGAGAGACCTCCAGGGCGACTAGGAGTTGGATGTGAGGTTAAAGGTTTATGGGTCGGAGCTGAAGAAAAGGAGATTGATAGGGAAGACGGTGCGGTGAAATGGAGTTTTCTAAAAGTCTGCAAAGTGCATGAGGTGAAGTGCACTTTGCAGGCAAGGTATATTTTCTCCGGTGCCAGGGCGTGAGCGTGAGTCATGGTGGTAATAGCGGTAGGCGAGGTAAAGCGGTCCAGTGGCCTTGGGGGAGCGAGAGTTATGTTCGGGAGAGTAGCAAACTGATTGTCTCTACCACACTTGCAACGTTTGAGGCAGTCGATCATTTAAATTCAGCGCGTGTCACCGTTTAAACACATGAAATGAGAGGAGTGATAACCTGGAAGCCATTGCACAGGGAAAAAAACCCAAATAGCTTTTTACTTATCACAAGTTTAACCTCCTACCTGCAAAATGATAGATCTCTTCTTAGTGTCAAACGAATGTGACCTAGATTTGACGTTCTGCTCCGTTACCAAGGCCACCAGCTCGAACCCCGGCGACGTGATAATGTCGATTGCATCTGTCTTACATACACAGATGGATTGAAAAGCTGGAGGATGGGCGATGTGGTTGCTATAGCTTTAATAAAATTCTGGGGGTATAAGTGAGCGTGTCGCGGCACAAACATGTGTAGGTGTCCGCTGCCTGCGCGGTGTGGGTGGTTCCACTTGGGCTTTTTGAGTTAGATCCAGTCTGCGTATGTGGAGGTGGCATAATAGATGCACGAAAAAGGAAGAAAAAAAAACATGCTGATGGAGATGCGCTCGGTGGGAAAAGCAAAAGTGGGGTGAAGGGAAACAGACTGATGCAAAGTGAGGGAGTCTGGGAGGGAAAATGTATTCAGGATGCGCCGATCGAGGCCAAGTGTTAATTACGGCGTTTCCACAGCCTGCACGCTCTCGTCGTGGCTGTTTGTCTTCGCGCGGCGGGCCCGGGACAGGGGTTCCCGCCGAACGCTTTACAGCTTCTGACGGGAACACGGATCCTGACTGAGATGTGTTTATCTAAACAGTTGGAGTAAACACATATATCTCTGAGACATTTGTTCCGTCCTAAATGATCTCGGTTGCATATTTGATGTACTTAGCGGTGGAGGAATGTTTTTTTGTTGCAGTAGGAATCAACGCGGGAGTGCGAGGGTCGTGTTTACGGGTCTGTGTGTGTTTTTAAAGGGTGCGTCCAGAGATAGATATCTGAGCACACAGCTGGGAGATGTGTGTGTGTCTGCTCAGCTTCCTTCCCAGCGAGCACCAACACACTGTCTCGAAGTCAGACAGTGTCTGGTTTAGACTCTGAGTGTGTGTGTGTGTGTGTGTGTGTGTGTGTGTGTGTGTGTGTGTGGTGCTCTCTGCTCTATGAACTAATGATACTCTGACTTGTTTTTCTTTTGTTCATTCAACCCTGTTACATAAGCAGCGACTGTAACTACTCCGGGGGGTTTGAGTCAGACTAGCAATCTGTTTGTGTTGACGTGTGTGTGTGTGTGTGTACGTGTGTTTGTTCCTGTGTATTTCGGGGTACCGTGCAGAAAAAGCTAATTACTTTCAGTGAGGAGCATCACAAGTTGACTCATGAGCCTTGATCTACCCTGAATGGCACTCCACCCCATCAGTACGCCTCATGAGGGGAGTTGGGGTGACATCCTCCTGTCTGCCCCCCCCCAGGCTGCCCTCACAACACAGACACAGACACATACGGTTCATGTTTGCCTTAATCCCACACTGTAATGTACAGTGAAAGTGCGCGCCGGCCCTCCTCCCTCTTATTTTTGTGGCCTACTTTGGTCTTACTCATGCGTGCTTAACCCTTTATTCATCCCCGACTGACAGCCCACCCCCCCCCCCCACGCCCAGTCACATGCTGCTGATGCTGTTACCACGGCTACAAGGGGAAGACTAGGCAAGGAAGACCCCTTTACCCTGCTCCCCATAGCCCACCTAAAGGCACGTTGTGTCGTAGCCAATCCCAGTTAAGTCGGGGGGGTGGAGTCCCCTCCGTGACCGTGGCATCTGAAGGGTCGCGGTGGGCGCGGAGCCTCAGGCAGGGCCCCCCACCCCGGCGCCAGTCACAACACTGGCTCCATGTGTATTTGTGATGCTATCTTGTTGATTGGATGGCGACCCTCGCGTCTGTCGTGGCTGTTACCATACGACTGATTGCGATGCGGCGTTTATTCCTGAAACACCCAAGTCACCCCCCCCACCCCCACCTCTGCTGAAACTGCACTCAAGTAATTAACTGGTAGAGATGAATTAGATTCATGAATAAACAAACTTGAGTGCAAAGAGTGTTTAAAACTGATTAGCGGTGAAGAAAAACCTGTCCCAGAATGCAACGAGGCTCTGATCACAAACATTGTGAGGCATCTGTGTTTCACGTGTGGAGGAAGACACACGTGCACCGTCTTCGGGTCCGCAATGGTGTCAAAACCATAGCATGTCAGGAATGTTGTTTTTCTTTTTGCGGCCTGTTTTTGTTGCTGCTGTTGTTGTGGATTCCCCACCCCAAACGCCCCTCCGCCCCCCTTCCCCTACACATTTACTCACGCATAGTCACACACCCCTTTCTCTGCCTCGGGAGAGATTTTCTTCAATGAAACCTTGAAGTGAACTCAAGCAGAGTTACATGAGAGATCAGTGTGTGTGTGTGTGTGTGTGTGTGTGTGTGTGTCTGTCTGAGCAGTGGATGGCTGTCAGACAGAGACGGGGGGGGAGTTAATTTTGATGTGCGGCAGACACAGAGGTGAGCCCCTCAGCCAGAGTTGCGTGCCACGGCCGGGGTGGGCGGGGAGGAGAGGCGATGCCGGGGCGAGGCAGACAGTTTGAGAGTCAATGAACACGCCGCCGCCGGGAGGAGGAGTAGGGATGGGGGTCGCCCCGGCACGACATGTGGAACCGCCGCTGGAGTCGAGTGGTTTCTACCCAGCAACCCACCCTCTCGGCCTGACACAATCGCTTGCCAAATGGTGTGTCTCATGGTGCGATGCGGGCACCAACCGGAGTCTTGCACATGACAAACATGTGGGCCCGAGACGCGGGTCAGGACGCGGCAGCAGGAAGTAATCGTAATAGACTTGTTTTCTGCATGCTCACACACTGTGAGCTAATCGCTGCTAACGAAAAGCCGAGGTACTCATGCAAACACGCAAACACTCCAAACGGGATCGCCATGTGACAATAAGCGAGGCGACCCGTTCGGGAAAGACCCAAGTATAAAGACACACTCAGAGGGAGAGCAGTGTGTTCGGAGGCGATGGAGTCAAGCTGTGCTCAGATTGAGGTTTGCTGCTGTGACCCAGTAAGAAACAAGGGCAGTGTGTTTCTGGATGTCACATACACAAACATGGCAGCAGTGAAAAACACACATGTAATGCCAACGAAAAAATGCATACCACTTGCAAACATGTACGCCCAAAGACTAAACACAGAGAGGCGAGGTCAGTCGTGGAGGGTGTTGGGAGATACGGCCGGTAGCTCGCTGTAAATTACCGTCATATTTCAACACGCCTCGTTCGATGTGTGTGTGCATCTTTGTGTGTCTGTGTGTAGGCAGCATTAAGGCGGATGATCCACGGGTGTTTTGATGCTGCGGCGTGTATGTGGGAGTCGACACAAAAGGTTGAACCCTGCTGTCAACATGTGGAGAGGAAGATTCATACGCAAAACAATAGACCCCCGTTTGATGAGGAGATGTTTGTTACTCCGGAAAATAAGGGATATTTGTATTAAAAGGAAGAAAGCAGGCATCGTACGTGTCTTCTGGGTTGTTTTCTCTTCCCCTCTTGCTGTCTCTGTACTGATTGGGGTCAGTTCTCTGCCGTTAACCAAGTGCAGACAGGGGAGGGCCGGAGCAGCCAGTCGACCCCTCTGCCTTTATAAGGCTGTCTGATAATAAGCGCTGGTGCCTCGGAGGAATGCTCCGGAGCTGGAATGTTGAGTTAACGCATCTGCACTCCTTAAATGCTGCTTTTACCAAAATGAATCCGGTTATCCGACGCAGCATGCCAGATCTCTCGCGGCATCCCGTGCTTCTCGATGCAGATTTTTCCACCTCACCCACCCGATCTGCTTTCCAGCGCCTACGCCGTAGGAAAGTTCCACAACACCGGACTTGTTTCCTCGGTTTTTGTAGGTATCCTGGCAGATGGAAATGTAACGACATGTCTCTTCTATCAGTAATTTAAGCAGGAGATAAGTCAGTGAAACACTGAAAGAGGAGCAGGGACTCCAGTGTCAGTGCTCGGTGTAAAAAGGCCACTAAGTGCAGGTATTTCAGACATGCAGTTAATCAAGATCAAATTAAAACCCTGTCTCTTGGCAACATTATCTCATCAGGATATTTGCCCTTCTGGAAAGCCTAAATATAGAGGAACATAAAGACATACGACTGACCGCCTCCAACTGTTTACAGCTTGCTGCGTGGAAATAGAAACATTTTATGGGAGAGTGAACAGGCAGACAGAAACAACACAGTTTGTGAATGACGGCACACGTGTGACATTTGTGCAAAGTCCCCCGCGCTGCTTCGCCGGTGTATGTGCGGCGGACTGTCAGCTCTCCTTCCACCCTCATTGATGTGCCGGTCCGTAAACACTCGGCCGTGACTCAGGCTCCCCGGCGGGGCCTTGGATGGGTGGATGATGTGAGACGCACAGCTGCTGCCTCTCAAGGTGAGCCGCCCAGGGCGCATAAATCTGCATGGCCAATGAGGAGCCACCGCTCAGGGCCCACTTAGACTCATTACACAAGTTTTGTGTTGCGTATGAATGTGTGCATGGGAGAGGAGCGAACACACTCATAGTACAAATAAGAACAAGGAGGGAAGGGGGTTAGATAACAGGTGTTTTAGATGAATGCAGGAGAGCAGAAGTGGCAACAGTACTTATGTGTTGGTTGAAAGATTACAATGTAAGGAAGGCGACTGCTCATATAGCTCGATACAACACCCACTTGAGCATGTTTCCCTCTATTTGTGTGTCCCACCACCACAGCTGCCGTAAACTCCAGGGTCTCACTGATGAACGACTCTAAAATATCATCTGCAACTTAGATGAGATACTATTATGTGATTAATCAGTCGTCCTTTCCTAATGTGACAGATTTATTTAATTTTTTTTTATTTAACCTTTATTTAACCAGGTAAGTCAGTTGAGAACAGTTTCTCATTTACAATGACGACCTGGGCAAGAGGTAGCACAAAGAGTCAAGCACATACAATCACAGTGAAACAAACAATCAAACACGATATATAAAAAACACACACCACATAACAAAAATATGAGTAAAAAGTGGTAGCGCTGGTCCAGAAGAGTTACAAACATGCTCATTGATCACAGATTAATGTTGGGAGTGTATTTTTGAAGGAGGAGAATGGGATGAATGTGTGAAGTTGAAGTGTTTCCTGCAGATGATTCCAATCACTAGCAGCAGCCAACTGAAATGAATCATGGCCAAAGGAGGTTCAGGCTTCTGGAAAGACCAGGTTACGTTGGTCCCGATTACTGATATTAAGTAGTGAGCAAAGATAAGAAGGGCTGCTTCCAGTGATGGTTTAGTAGATGAAGTGATACCAGTGGATCTACAAGAGTGAAGTGAAGGCCAGTTGATAAGTGAGTAGAGGCTACAGTGATGGGTTTTAAAAGGAGCACCTGTAAAAAAGCGGATGGCGGTGTGGTAGATGACGTCAAGTTTATTGAGAAGGGTTTTGGAGGCAGACCTATATACTGTACTATACCGTAATCTAGAATTGGGAGGATTGTCATTTTAACCAGAGCGTGCTTTGCAGAGTGGGTGAAAGACGCTTTATTGCGGAACAAAAAAACAGGTCTGACTTTAACAGGAACATGTGGTGAGGTTCATGATTGCTGAGGCACTCACTCCTTTAGGGTCAGATTTACAACTATATAAACCCAAAAAAAGGGTAGCTTATTCAATTGGCTACTGGTTATTTCATGTCTCATCAGCATTCTTCACACAGACACACATACACAAGGTACGTAGAGATAAGAAAAAAACGTTACAATTACAGCAGCGAAAGAAAGTGAATAGAGGGCATTTGCTCTGCACCTTCTGTGTGTTGGCCGTCGGAATTCATACAACACAAATGAGAGTTTGTACAAAGAGTGTGCACTAAACTTGTAGTCAAGACCAACTAAACCGAGACATCAGCAGCATCCTGGTTCAGCTGCTTAGTTTCCATATGAGGTTGTATTCAACTGCAGCTCAATAACACAGAGAAGTGGATGATGATGTTGAACTCACTATAAATGTTTTCATCAATCAGCTGAGATCAAATGTGTGGCGACTGCACTACCTCTATTTCTACACTATTGGAGGATTGACTCCAGTGCTTTTAAGGATTGACATGACTACTAACTAGTCCCAAAATCATCTAGCAGAATAACCAGCCTCCAACACCCCCCTCCACCTCAGAAAAGTCTAATGAATAGTAAATATTACTGATTTAAATTGGACTTAATTTGTAGATGAAATGTGACTTTTAGATATTAAAGATACAACAATTACTTGAAATTGCATTATTTACCAATATAGTAGCCAGATTACCCTGTATATCAGCATCACTGAAATGGACCTGATGGTTGAAACCCGGTACCGGGTCCAGCAGCGGTATGCACCAGTTCATGTGTGGAAAAAGTTACTCAAGTGCTGTCAGGGTATTTTCTTTGAACTGTTTCTCAAACAAGAAACCTTAAAGCAAATATGTGAAAACTCCCAAGTACGTTTTGTCAACAAAGTATTTGATTTATAACAACTCTATGCAACAATGATGGCACCCCCAACACGAGCAACACCCTCAACAGAACGCAATTTTCTCTACCCCAATGTGGAGGGAGAAACTGGAAAAGCCAGTGAAAGACTGAAATGAAAACTGTTTGTGGTCTTACCTTTATTTGTAGATGAAGTCCATGCGCCTCAGGAACAATCTGCAGCAGATCCAGGAGATTTGAGTTCATTCTTCACCGTTTGTGAGCTGCACAGTCCGATGAGATCAGCCTTTAGTCTAACAAAGTAAAAAAACGTTGCATATTTTGACAGGCTCTGCAGTTTGGTGTCATCAAAATGTTGTGACATCTCATTAAATGTTGTACAGTGACCAGCTCACCAAAATGTGCAGTCTGAAGTAAACCGTTTAGCTCCATTGTTAATCTCTTCCCGTTTTGACTAAAAGTCCAATTGTGAGAAATTTTTAAGTTAAAAATTTTAATTTTTTCCATGTTGGCAGTCAGACGAAGCAACGCATCAAAATAAGCAGCTCTCAGCTGTGCACTTGACTCTGGTGCGTAGAAGAACAGCAGCCTCGAGCACCCGTCGACTCACGTGCGCCCCCTTCGGTGCGGCAGAGTATTGCATACCTGTCAAGTCTCCCGTTTTGGCCAGGAAACTTTAACTAACGTATTTTACCCCTCTTTCCCGCTGTACTCCCATATTAGTATTTTCCATTAAATTTCCAGTTTTATAATATAATAATTTTAAGAAAGCATTCTTGTGCCTCTACAAACGGAATTGTCACTAACCTCGCGAGAACTGTCCCCTGCTGTAGCCTGGGAGGCAGTTCTCGCGAGGTTAGTGGAGACAACGGGAACAAATTCGGAACAACAAATCAGAGATGGATGGATGTAACAAGAGTGAAGGCATTTCTGCCAAAAAAGCGAAGACTTTGTGTAAATATCTCTAAAAATGGGATAGGGAATTTACTTTCCTAAAGAGGTGCTGGATGGGGCTCAGTTTACCCGCTCTGAAATATTTGTAACTGCGTTTTTAGTGTCTCTCACGGGGAAGGACCGATGTCTGTCAGCAGCACCAGCTGCAGGCTCAGAAACATGCGTGTAAAAAAAAAAAGTAAATGTTTCACTTGAAGACAATCAATGTGTATATAAAGTCAAAATGTTTAAAATAAATAAATGTGCTTTATTTCACTTTCATGTTTTCATTTAGGTTCTATTATAGGAATTACACACATAGGAATGTCCACAGCATTTCAGTGTCTACAAAGGTAAAACTATCAGATTCTGACCACATAATTGCAGTTTGTAACTGGTTGACAGGTAGTTATTTCTTGTAAACCTGTCTTAAAATGTAAGATACTGGACCTTAAATCCAAAATTTGACAGGAATGGTTTTATGTCGCATCAGCAAAACTAAATATGTCACTTACAACATTCAACTTTAATGGTTAGAGACAGCCAGTATTTGAACAGGAAATATGTAAATTCAGCGATTTTGACTATAGAAATGTTCGAAATTAATCATACATAAAGATCGGTGGACAAATATTAATATTCATTTTATGTTATCATTATTATTCTTTTTACTTGTGATGATGACAGGTGAGGCTCTACCTCACCCGCCTCCCCTGACCGCACGTCCTTGGACTTTAGAGAGTAGTGTATTAATGTGGACCGATTTCCGATTTTCTGTCTGACCACATATCCTCTCATCCTCTGCCTCCGCTTAGGTTCGGAGTTCTGCTTCCGCAACTTCACCAGCCCGTCTGGCATGATCGAGTCCCCGGGCTTCCCGGACAAGTACCCTCACAACCTGGAGTGCTCCTACATGATCATAGCCCCGCCCCACATGGACATCACGCTCACATTCCTGACCTTCGACCTGGAAAACGACCCCCTGCAGGTCGGCGAGGGGGAATGCAAGTACGACTGGCTGGAGGTGTGGGACGGCCTGCCGCAAGGTGAGGCAACTCATCTCAACACCAGCCTGCTGGATAGGAAACTCGTTTATGAAGCGCTTTGAACATGAACTCGTGCAATTCCCTGCATTCCTACACACACATTTGCATACCGGGCTTCGATTTCCCGAGCTGCCACCACTTTGATGTAAGCAGGCTTTCTTTACATTCCATTATGTTACATAGAGGAAACATATTTCACACAGGGAACAGAAAGTGCTCCAACACCCCCCGGGGGGCAGTCCTTTCCCATGGTCCTGTTCCTTCTCCATAATAACACCCTTCATCACCCCCTTCCTATACTCCCTGCCCTCCTTCCTTATCACCTAGTTCCTTCCTCCCAAGCGAGTGAGAGTGACGGCCGTGATGAGTATCTGCTTGGATCCAGTAGGAGGAGCCGAGCGGTGCAGAAGCTGAGATCAGGAAAACATTTGAGGATGTTATCAGGGGCTTTGATGGTGACCACCATAGGGTAGTACGAGTGGCTAGAAACTGATGAAATGCACATTGGAGGTGGTGAGAGGTTCATTTCTCACCCTTTTTTTTTTCTCCCCGAATTTGCCTGCTTCTTTTTTTTAGAACACAAAGCTGGGAACTAAGCTCTAATTATTCCATTTTCCGTCGCTAAAAAGGGATCCAAGTGGATTTAAAATTCCAATTTAGCCTTGAATTTGGCTGAAAACAATTTATTCCTTTCAAACTTAAGAATTAGGAGCAAATGACAGTGTAACCCAGTTCTAGTGAGCTGAATCCTCAGGCATGGAAGACGAGATGGAAGGGTGAGGAATTTTAAAACGGGAGTAGGGGGGGTGGGGGGTGGCTTGAGACTATTTTAATCCTCGGTGTTTGTGCGCTTGTATATGAGTACTGGTCTGCAGCTGATCCCAGTGCAGCTTGCATGAAGGCAGGGATTCCAGTACCCCTGCTGGGCCCTGGCCGAGACACGCATGGCAGATGGAGGGACGGCCGGTAAAGGGAGAGTGAAGAATGGGAGGAATAGAGAGGAATAGAGATCGTGGGGGGGGGGACGTGCTGTGACTCATTAGACAACACTTACTGAACCAGCATGGCCACTGGAAACCTGTCTTTACAGGACTAGATCCTGTCTTTTTCTTCATTATTCTAAATTGTCACACTGTCTTTTATTCTGAAAGGTTTTATTTGAATCAATAACACATTATGAAAGCAGTAAAATGCAACCAGATGGGGTTTGTCACTGTGGAGTAAGCATGTTAGATGTTTTTGTTACAATATAAGGCCGAAAACAAAGTGATGAAGGCGCGTTTCCTTTGCAGCGTCTCCTCTGATTGGCCGCTACTGCGGGACCAAGATCCCTCCGGAGATCCAGTCGTCCTCCGGCTTGCTGTCCCTCTCCTTCCACACCGATATGGCCGTGGCCAAAGACGGCTTCTCGGCGCGCTACAACATGACACAGAAGGAAGTCACCGACCGTGAGTGTGAGATAACGGCATACACATCCTCTGCACACCGCCTGCTTTTATTCCATCTCTATTTTCTCCTCTTTCAACAGTTTTGTCTCTGTCATCCCTGCCGACTCTTATCTCCCTTTCTCTATCGTTCTCTCCTCTCCCGCTCTCGATCTTCTCGGTATTGCCTACTTTAATGCTATTTCAGTCTCCATGCTCTTTCTCACCCCTTTTTATTCTGCTCTCTCCTGAAAGAGCCTCCTCCCGGGCGCAGACTCGCACTATTCTCTCTCACAATCTAAATTAACTTTCCCTCAATTTACCTCTTCTCACCTGTTGGACTGATGCTCTCTCTTTGTCTTGGCCTATATGCACTTTTCCCCACAATAACCTGCCTCTTTCCATCTGTCATCATTTCTATTGAACCTTCCATCCATCTTTCTTCTACAATAAAGCAAATGGCTTTCTTTATCTCTCTTTTTTTTCCCCCTATCAGCATTCCACTGTAGCACGGTGTTCGGTATGGAGTCGGGGAAGATCAGCGATGACCAAATCACAGCTTCCACCACCTTCTACGACAACCGTTGGTTGCCCCGCCAGGCGCGCCTCAACAATGACGACAACGCCTGGACGCCGGCGGAGGACAGCAACAAGGAGTACATACAGGTATTTATCTGTGTTTTTATGACATTGCTGAAAGAATTAATTTGCCTGAAGTGAATTAAGTCATTTATAACCTTTTAAAAACTCAGATTTAGTCTCTTTATGTCCATTTAAAGTCGGTTTAAGGAGACAAATGTAAGTCAGTAATGTCACACACAGACAGGATTTAAAAAATGATTATAATTCCAGCTGTGAAGTGACCTCAAAGGCCACTTTCACTTGCTGAGGACGATACATTTCTGTCGGTGATACCAGGATCTCCTAAACAGGGAGGACAGACAGCAGTGTACAGACACACACACACACTCACACACACAAAGGAAATGGAGGAACTGTGAATTGATGATAAGGAAGTGCTTCTGCACTCTCAATCTTTCCTGCCTCAAACACACGGACGCATGCACGCCGCACCGATGAGAGCGAGAGGAGCCCGTGATTGATGAAGGTGCTCTCCCGGAACGCAGCCGAACACCACGCCATTGATCTCTGCTTCCAGCCCTCCTCACCTCACACACATGACAATGCACACGCTCGGCGAGCTACCACCGAGGGCTCCTCGGCACTAAGCTGCAGTCTGCGTCCATCCCCCTGCTGTCTGCGTGATGGATAGACGCGGCAGCTGGTCCGTCTCTGGTTTCCAACGCCACAAATCCTCCAACTTACAGAGATTTTCTCTTTTTTTTTTTATTTGCTCTGCTCACTTTATGAAAAATAAAACTCAATATAGGGTGTTTAATCTTTGCTTCTCCTTTTTTCTGCAGGTTGACCTTCATTTCCTCAAGGTTCTGACGGGGATCTCCACGCAGGGCGCCATATCCAAAGAGACTCAAAAGTCCTACTACGTCACCACCTTCAAATTGGAGGTCAGCACCAACGGGGAGGACTGGATGGTGTACCGGCATGGCAAGAACCACAAGGTAGGCTCAGAAGACTCTAATTTGAGTTGACAACATATTTATTTTTCCGCATTTCTCCCCATCTTTTTCTTTTTCGACGACACATTCGGTTTTCTTTTCCACGTCTATGTAGCGAAAGTGTATCCAGAGATCGTTTAACCCTAACCCAGACAAAAAATACTTGCGTGGCCGGCCATCGGCCCCTTTCTCTATGTAACTTTGTTTTTAATTGACGTGAACCTAGAGCTCTGCGTTAACGGCATCAGCCTCTAACCTGCAGCTGCATCTTCTGGATCTGATTCCCCGCTGCAGCGACTGGGATTGAGGACGTGACGTCACCCAGCAGCAGAACTAAACCAGAGGAAACTACTGAAAACATGGAGATTAAGGATCTTTGTTAGAACATTTTGTCTCGTTTTGGTCAACGAAAATGAAGACACATTTTAGCAGAGTTTTTATTTTGTAATCTACATTTTAGTTTCGTTTTTATTCATCTAGGATATTGCATTATATATTTCTTTATCGTCACATGACCAGCATTTTCGTTGCGTTTCCTTTTCCTCAGGCGATAAAGGTTCGTTGACGACGATATTTAGTCATAATTTTCCTTGACGAAAGCAACTTTGGCTCACATATGCTCGCCGCATACTGTACATTCCAGGAAAATGCTCACCAGCAACTCTAAACTGAAGTGAAAGTGAGCCCCGTGTACACTTTCACCGGGATTTGAACTCGGGAGCTACAAGGCCTCCTTTTCACACTACATTTGCGCTGCTATCGCGGACCGTTCCCCGATAACAATGGCGGTTATGTTCATCTCCGAGGCGTGTCAATCGATGCAACTTTCCCTTCCAGGGCCGTTGACGAACTTGAGGCATGACCTCAGTCATGAGAGTCGGAGAGAGGAGGGAAACCTGACAAACAAGAACAATGCAGCCCTCTATGTGCGCTTATCTGGGCTTGCAATTCAGCATCTCGCTCAGATTAACGCACACATATGAACACACACCTGGGGGTTGTGAAACCTCTGGACTTATGCCAGGTGTGTATGAGACTCATGCACCACCGTTCAGTACAGAGATTAGGCATCATTGCTCAAACTTCCTGGTTTAAACTCAAGGTGAAACCACGTGTCTCCGCCTCATTTAATGCTTAAGGTCACTGGCGATTTGAAGCAGAAACATTGCATGTGTTTGTGGGCCAGGGGCGTAATCCACATCCACTTATCCGGACTGGGGGGGCCCCCCCTCTGCGTTTTCCAATGATTAGTTTGGGTGCATCCAGTGGGGGGTATTTGATGTAGAGATTATTGGACGAAAAAAAGGGACTCTGACTTTAAAAAAAAAGAAAAAAAATCAACATCTGTGTAATTTATTAGAGCCCCCGGATTCCCCCGTTCCCTCCCGAGTACACACTCACACAACCCACACTCGCCTCCCTCCGAATAACCTCTGGCTGATCTCTGTCTGGAGATGTGCGCGCACATACAGTATGTATGTAGCGTGCGCGTGTCTGGTGGTGCTTTGTAATCGGAATCTTTTAATCTGTCTGGACACAAACTCACAAAACAAAGTATTTGGACGCATTCAGACGTGGATTCAGCCGGATGCATCAGGATGCATGTTGCAGTCATTATGGAAGAAAGATGATCCAATAAAAGATTGCTCTTTTTTTTCCCTATGAGTTTCTATAAACCAATCCGATAATCTAAATACCTTGATATTTACCCCTTTTGCACTTACTAACTGGCATTTTTCATCCGGATGCTTCCAACATTAGGAAACATGGCAGGAGGTCCTTCAGTGCTGCTAGTATTTCACGCCAGTTTGGCTTATAAGCACCGTATAAAGGAAAAAAACGCAGCAACTGTGGCAGCGAGAGACTTGCTGTCTGTTTAAAGATTAACACGGCAGCGGCATCTGCACTCGACTCGAGTTAATCCAACTGAAGAGTTTGAATGTTGCTCCAAATCAGGA
The DNA here is from genome assembly GCF_033807715.1 of Cololabis saira. NCBI lineage: Eukaryota > Metazoa > Chordata > Actinopteri > Beloniformes > Belonidae > Cololabis > Cololabis saira. The sequence continues at coordinate 9,941,407 of NC_084610.1, read as the reverse complement.
ATGAGAGTCTGCCCCTTCCACTGGGGGGAAATGATTTAATCTGGGTGAAAATGTAGATATTAAACATGCCGTCTGTATTTAATGATGATAAAGACACGTCATGGATCGCCTCGGGGCAGAAGACGTGATCGTGATGGATAGATTTTGACGAATTACAGGGAAGGCCAATTTGTAGCCGTGATTTTAGCTCGGTGTTGCTCCGTGAAGCCGACAGCGGACTATACGACTATATCCTCCTGCTCCTCATCCATCAGATGGTCGGCCGCTCCCTATGGGCTGTGGCTGAATCTTTCGTGACCAGTAATCCGCGACTCATGTTCTACAAACCCCCAGTTAGCCTGTCCTAAGCCCCCCACCAAAGAGCCTTAAGTGGTTGGAGCTCACTTCTCAGCAGGGGGTCCGGTAATGACGGGGATTTGCTTCTTCTTATTGTCATTTTAACAGTGAGATTTACGCTAATGTGTCTTATGAATTGCTCTTGCATCAGTAATGTGCTCGACGTTTGTAAAAGGATGAAGTGCATCAATGCATCGGATATGAACCCCTGATTGATTGAGAAGCGATGGGTTTGCAGTAGCCTCAGAGGTCTGAGCGGTTCCTGCATGAATATGTCGGTGGTTTCACTGATTACAAGCAGCTACTGGGACGGCCGCGGCAACGACCAACGTTTAAGAGCATCTGCTGGCTGACCTCAGCCTTCCTGCCGCAGCGTTTTGATGTAAAAGTTTCTCTCAAGACCATTCAAGAGCCTTAAAAACTTGCAATAAAATCTTTTAAATCAACCCTATAACAAGCAGGAAGCCGGTGGAAGGACGACAGCGCTGGTGTAAGAGTATATGTCCACTTTTTCTTTACGTCGTAGCAGCTGCAGGTCGGTGATCCGCCGCCGCCGTGCAGAAGCGGATAAAACAATCTGAGATGAAATAATCAAACCGCGGGAACATCCTGGAAAAGGCCACATAGAGATAAACAAGCTCCCACGTGCTCCTGGAGTCAATTTAGAAGCATTAACAAGCCTAACATGCACGTTTCAGGACCGTGGGTGGAAAATGGAGAACCAGAGCGTCTGATTACCCACATGAAATTATATCAGATTTGTTTATTTTTTTTAAAAACAGTCTGTAGACAAAGATCCTGTTGAATCTAGTTGGCTATAAGGGAACCAAGAATAAGACTTTTTCAGTGATTTGTGTGGGTTTTTTTTACAGATTTTCTACAAGCCGGCACATTTTCAACTTGACACCAAGTGCGACTCGTTAACTCCGGGTCACACTGCTTACACATGCAGCTCATTACTTGATGAGAAGCCAACACACACCGGGATTGCACATCTCACACATTCATAAACTCACACTTAGATACAAGCGCACAATGACATTTTTTTTTTTTCCTTTTTCTTGACACGCGTGCCCATAGAAATTAACATTAAAAGCACCCGCTGTCATCCGTCAGCATCTGGGAGGAAACTCCCTACAGCCCCGGTGCTAAGCAGGCTTTGTGTTATTGAAAAGTGAGGTTGAGCTGTGCTAAATCTGTCACACACACACACACATACGTGCTTATCTGTGTGAGCAAAAAAAAAAACAGCCCATGCAGCATTTCAGCCCCGGTCCTCCATCACTTTCTGTCACAGGCACGCAAGATTTGTCTTCATGCTTATGCACAATACAAAACAATCGCCGTAATTCTGCATTTTGCACACAGATTCACTCCAGCGCAATTGTTAACATCTGCACGGCGTGGGAGACGTTGACCAGAGGTGGTTTGAGGATCTCTGTCAGGCCTTTCTTATGCACATGCTCCACACGCTGGCAGCCACTCTTGCGGGGAGGTGGCCAGCTGGAACCGGTTCCTACCGTCAACATCTTCATACGGAGGATAGAAAAACAAAGGAACGGGAGGAATGGGGCTGGAAAACGGAGTTGGGCCTTGCTACATCTCCCATTGGTGCCTTCAGCTCGAGGAAAAAACACCAGCATAGGGAGGAGATGTGCCAAGGGAGAGCTGGAGAGATGGTGCACGACTCCAGCTGGGATATATACGCTTATCGGAGCCTCGTTCTCCAGAAGATGTGTTAGTTCAGGATAGGGCTGGGCGATATATCGAGATTTTAATATATATCGATATATTTTCAAACACGATATGGTACGAGACAATATCGTTTATATCGATTTAAAAAAAAAAACATTTTTTTACTTTTTTTTTTTTTTTTTTAATGATTTTGATATAGCTTATTTTGTGACAAATTGACTTGAATGTTTTATTTGAGATTTGCACAAATGTTTTGTTATTTGCACAACTGTCAACCTCAGTGGAAAAGTCTGCCTGTTACTGTCTACATTGTATTAATTGCACAGTGTATTTTAATTTAATTGTTATGCAGGAAAGGGATATTTGTTTTATTTTATTCAAGAAGCATTTTTATTCTATATATGCAGGCAGTTTATTTTTATTTCATTTGTTTTATACATTTTGATATTGTGCAGACCTCTGTTACTAAAGGAACCTGTGTGACATTTGGCACGAGGCTTTGTATTAAAACTGACTGTTTTTTTAAGGGTTTGCCTCAGAAAAAAATGAAGCTAACAGAGATGCTATGCTATAATGCTTTGGGGGAAACCCCAATTAAGACACAGAAAAAATATCGAGATATATATCGAGTATCGCCATTTAGCTAGAAAATATCGAGATATGACTTTTGGTCCATATCGCCCAGCCCTAGTTCAGGATCTGAGATGGTGTTTTTCACCGTGGCACACACGTCTCAGGCTCTCAGAGGGGTCATCAATACTTAAATACCCCCAGCACACAAACAAGCCTGACCATCACTCGCCGCCACGCGTGTGCGTGTAATGGTCTTCGTTATAATTTCATGACCCTCCGCACGACGAGACACAACAGGACAACGTGAATTATTCACGTGACGGGTGTGGCTCTTATGGTGCGAGTAAAAATTCCAGTCGTCAGGCAGATTACAGTAGTGGCCCAGACAACAGACTGGCAACTGCTGGCACGCCACCCCTCCTCCGCCCCGCCACACGCACAGATGTGCTTTTGAAACCTACATTTTGTCACCGCCGGTCCTTCAAGCTGCCTCCTTCATCAACCAGTTAGTCAAAAAGTAACCATGTTATCAACAAGTTTGTCAATGAGCAACCATCTGCTTCCTGACGCCATTAACCTTTAACCTTGGAAGCAGGAGGTCGAGGAGTCAAGGGAGCGACCTCTCAGGTATCCTGACAAAGGAGCGGAGGAAGCAGGGAGGACAGAGCGGAGAACGGACTGGCCACTTCTCTTTCTAACCATAATGAGAAGAATAAGGCCGAACAAATAGCTCTTTTTTGCGGCGGCGCTCTTGGCCGCGCTCCCGGCTTTTATACGAGGATGAGGACAAAAGAAAACAAAGCTGCTGGCAGCGCGGCCCGGTTGGGATGACGGGGATTTTTTCTGGGAAGCTGAAGTTTTTCAAGACGATTTTACAGACATTATCCAAGATTTCTCACTTCAGAAAAATAACTATTCCTGAACAAAACATGCGACTGTTGTGTCTTAATGTGTATTTAGTTTCACTTTAACGAGCACAAGTGGCTCCTGGATCTTTACTTTTTGTGTTTGTTCTTGTGCTTCAATTATCCTGTTTGCTCAATTATGATTTTTCTAGTGGACTTGAAGCCTTTGCCAGTAATTTTCTTGGAAATTGAGGAAATTCCACTGATTTGGCTGTATTGCCTTGTTATGAGATAACTGCTTGGATGGAGCACTTCCTGTTCCAGTGAAGAAGCTCTTCGTTTTTCCTACACACCACTCCCTGCCTCCGATTCCACATTCCTGTCTTCATATCCATAACTTACATCCCCTGCCCTCTGCTCAACCTTTTTCCTTTTGCCTGTCCCCTCTCTCCGACCCGCCTCTCTTCATCTGGTTTCAACTATTCATCCGAGGGCACCCGTCCTCCCTGTGGTCTTTTTTTCTGTTTTCCTGTCTCTTCCGTCTTTCCTCCCTGCTGCTCTTTGTTTCGCGGGGGGAGTTACCCGGCGGTGGGAAAGGTGGAGCGGTTGCATGTGAGGGCAGATCCATTGTCACACACTCGTCTTGCTGCGTGGGAGTTTACATAACCCCCATAAGGGCCTGCATCCACCGTTTGGGCCTCGGAGGTAAACATAACAGCTGCCTATCTTCATTCCAGCAGCAGATACGGCGGCGATAGCCCCCGCTTATCTGCTCCAACACCCCTACTGCTTTGTATTACCGTCGTCAGCTCCACTTGATTGAATCAGGCCATGCCCAAAATCAAATAAAACCCCCTTGAGTGGGATTTTGAAGCTATATCGCTCATGTTCCCTCTGGTTATGGAATTTCTGGAATGTCATTTTTGGAGGTGTGGGAATTCCACAAATGGGTCACTTTACATTGAATACACACTTCTGACTTTAAATTATGGGGAAACCTAATTTAAAATCCATTTTTCAGGCGGTGTTACTGACGTATGGGCCTTTTTTTAGACGTGATGGTTTAAATCTTCTATTCGGCTGATTGTCGCTGCTGTCGTTCCCTCGTTCCTGTGTGTGTTGAGTAGGAATGGGCGATATTTTACCGTTCACGATAAACCGTCAAAAAAATTCCCCACGGTAAGAATTTGTCATCTCGTGGTAAAAACGATAAATTCTCGTTAATGACGTTTTTGTGTAAAGCTGATTTATGGTTCTGCGTTAAATCCACGCACAACGTACGTGAAGGAAGGAAGGAAGGAAGGAAGGAAGGAAGGAAGGAAGGAAGGAAGGAAGGAAGGAAGGAAGGAAGGGAGGGAGGGAGGGAGGGAGGGAGGGAGGGAGGGAGGGAGGGAGGGAGGGAGGGAGAGAGAGAGAGAGAGAGAAAGAAAGAAAGAAAGAAAGAAAGAAAGAAAGAAAGAAAGAAAGAAAGAAAGAAAGAAAGAAAGAAAGAAAGAAAGAAAGAAAGAAAGAAAGAAAGAAAGAAAGAAAGAAAGAAAGAAATGAGCCAGAAAGAAAGAAAGAAAGAAAGAAAGAAAGAAATGAGCCTGAAAGAAAGAAAGAAAGAAATGAGCCTGAAAGAAAGAAAGAAAGAAAGAAAGAAAGAAAGAAAGAAAGAAATGAGCCAGAAAGAAAGAAAGAAAGAAAGAAAGAAAGAAATGAGCCTGAAAGAAAGAAAGAAAGAAAGAAAGAAAGAAAGAAAGAAAGAAAGAAAGAAAGAAAGAAAGAAAGAAAGAAGGAAAGAAGGAAAGAAGGAAAGAAAGAAAGAAGGAAAGAAAGAAAGAAAGAAAGAAAGAAAGAAAGGATGATGAGATATATTTATAGTTAAAAAGATGGAGTGGAATTGGTATTTTTTTTATCGTCATTTTTATCGTTATCGGTATAAATGCCAGAAATGATCGTGATACATGTTTTAGTCCATACCACCATCCCTAGTGTTGAGGTTGTGACGCCGTGTGTCTTTGCTGGTGTATTAACAGCAGGTCCCCTATCAGCCACCACGGTCAACCACAGACCCAGTGAATGGCACTTAACAGTCACTCAGTCAGTTAAAAGACGCTTCCTTTTTGCTTATCTGCAAGCGCGTGGGACGTGTTTGTGTGGGCTCCTGCGGTTTCCTGTGTCTGTGCGGCTTCAGTCGGTAGCCACCAACGCCAGGAAGAAAAGACTTCGAGGGTGATGAGGGAGCTGTCGAGGGACGCCGGTTTGCTCAAGCTTGAAGGAGAGATTCAAGAAGAATATGGATGTTTAAGATGAAGGGAATCAGATGTTAACAGCGGACAAAGAGCTGAGGGAAGAGGATGTGGAGAAGGAAGGAAGTAGGGGGAAGTTATTCAAACCGACCAACGGGGAGTTCTGGTTGAGGGTAGACTGACACATAAAGGAAGCGTTGAGCTTACCTAGTGATGCTTTTGAATATTACTGGCAATCACGGGTTACTTTTCCGCCAAAAACAGGAAGAAACTTAACCACCATGACTGTATCCCCCCCCTCTGACCCGTCTACCAAACCCTGAGGATTTGGAGCACATGGAAGGAAGGGAGTGTTCAAGGAGAGGACGCCTTAGGAAGAGAGCTGCTCACATCCTCCCCACCTGGGCAGACTTCCTGTGTGTGATCGGGCTCGGTCGAGTCGGGGCACGTCTCCCACAGCTTCCTATGACCACCAGCATGTTGAGGGATGCCGTGTGTGTGTGTGTGTGTGTGTGTGTGTGTGTGAGGAGAAAACACCATCCTCGGCTGGGCTTTCCCAGCCTCCCATCGCTGCACCCCCGACCTCAGAACACATCAACAGCTGGGCGGGTGACATTGGATCCGTGTTTGGGTTGTCTCTGCTTTGTCCGGCCTGGCGCTGCGTGTGTGAAGTCAAGCGAAACCGTGCACAGTGGGAGAGTGTTAAAGCACAAGCTATGTGTGTGTGTGTGTGTGTGTGTTCGGGAGCATGTGCTGCTCAGCTCCCCCTGATAGTAACAAATCCCTGTTTATTTGTATTTGTCTTCCTGTCCAGATTTTCCACGCCAACACGGACCCGACCGAGCTGGTTCTGAACCGCGTCCCGCAGCCGGTGTTGGCCCGTTTCGTCCGCATCCGACCGCAGTCTTGGAAGAACGGCATCGCCCTGCGCTTCGAGCTTTACGGATGCCAGATTACCGGTTAGATCTCCCTCCTTTTAATCAATACAACGTTTTAATTAATGCATCAGACTAGTGTTGTTTCTGGCAGCTTGTTCCAACTTTAGTCTAGTCTTTGGGTCAAGCTATCATTTTAGTTTTTATTAGTTTTAGTCACGTTCATACTCCTTTTAGTCATGTCAAGTTTCAGTTGACTAAAAGTCTGAGCATTTTAGTCAGAATTTTCCAAGACCATTTTAGTCTAGTTTTAGTCAAAGATTGTATTTAGACAAACCCATTTTACAATTCAAACAAGGTAATCTTATTATTACATTATTGTTACCTTATAGACTCAAGAATACATTCATTCCAGATACAGAAGACTCTAATTTGAGTTTGCAACATATTTATTTTTCCGAATTTCTCCCCATCTTTTTCTTTTTCGACGACACATTGGGTTTTCTTTTCCACGTCTATGTAGGAAATTGTATCCAAAGATGGTCTCTTCTTCTTCTCCAACCCCAGAGAAGATACCCGCGTTTCTCTATGTAACTTTGTTTTTAATTGACGTGAACCTAGAGCTCTGCGTTAACGGCATCAGCCTCTAACTCTGCAGCTGCATCTTCTGGATCTGATTCCCCGCTGCAGCGACTGGGATTGAGGACTAACGTCACCCAGCAGCAGAACTAAACCAGAGGAAACTACTGAAAACATGGACATTAAGGATCTTTGTTAGAACATTTCGTCTCGTTTTGGTCAACGAAAATGAAGACACATTTTAGCAGAGTTTTTATTTTGTAATCTACATTTTAGTCTCGTTTTTATTCGTCTACGATATTGCATTATATATCGTATATTTATTCATCGTTATCGTCACATGACCAGCATTTTCGTTGCGTCCCGTTTTCCTCAGGTGATGAAGGTTCCTTGACGACGATATTTAGTCATAATCTTCGTTGACGAAAGCAACTTTACAGCCAACATACTCACGCATCAAGGCTCTGTCTCGCACGCCTCCCCCCCACTGTCTTTGAATATAGCAAACCCCGGGCTAATTAGAGGAAACTTTAGCGCTGCTCTTGCTTTCAGAGGCACCGCCGGTGTCATTTCAATCATCCAGAGCTCCTCCACTCCTTCTCCCTGCTCGCTTTCCATCTCCGGCTCCCCTTAACAAACCCGCTCTTCCTCTCACGATTTAGAAAAACTCTTTTGATGCCAACTCTTTGCTCCGTGAGCTCCTCCACACCGAGAGAAAACGAGTCCCGCTCAATCATTCATGGCTGCCTGTTAACTCTTACATCAGAAACTGTGATTCAGTTCAGCCTCAACAGCTGCTGTTGAAATAACAGCCCCCCCACGACAGCACAGGTACACCCATGCCGTTTCTAAATATAGCACAATGACCTCAAGAGCAGTTGCACCTATTGAAATGTGCAGAGAAACCTCCCACTGGCTCCCAGACACACACATTTATCTACACTTCCTGTGCTTTTTTTAATCTATTATTTACATCCCCACTGCATTCGCAGTGACATAACAGCATGAAAGTTTGATCTGTGTTCTCTTAAACCGTCAGCACAACTAACATCTCCCCAGGTCCCTTCCTGCTGCCGTCTCTCTCTTCCTCCGTGTCTCTTTCTGCCCCCCCAGAACTCCCTATTATACCCTTCTTATCCCGTTAATCCTCATTTCTCCCCCCTCTCCATCTCTCCAAGCGAGTTATTTTCAGAACCGCTTGCCTATCCATGTCTGTGTGGATTTCGTGGCCAAGTGCTTTCGCGTGTCTCCGTCAGTGCACGGCGAAGCATGCTGCATAGTGAGCAGAAAAAGGAAAAAAAAAAAATCACGGGGAAAAAACATTCATAGACGCTTAAATGTAACTATCAGCGTGAGACATAAAGTGCATGAATGCAAAGTAGCTCCAGACTGAACATGCTTTTATCTCACTAATAGCAGCCTAATTGCATATTGAACATGAAGCAGCGCTGCGTTGCACATCATTTTTATTCCTCCAGCCCTGCTCAGTCTTTAACTTCATCTTCTCCTATTTCTTGGAGTCTGGACTCTTAAAGCTTAGCGGCGTGTAGTGCAATCCTGCGGCAGAGCTTAACAGCTCCCTGGTGGGAATGTGTGTAACAGTGTTTTAGGTTGAAACTTGGAGGGGAAGTAATCCCCGCCCGCTTTTCTGCCTCCAGGTGCCCCGTGTTCGAACCTGCAGGGCCTGCTGTCCGGACTTCTCCCCGACGCTCAGATCTCGGCCTCCTCCACCAGGGATATGATGTGGAACCCCGGGACGGCCCGACTCGTGGCTAGCCGCTCCGGCTGGTTCCCGGCGCCTGCACAGCCTCTGGCGGGGGAGGAGTGGCTACAGGTACTGCTCTGAATAATGCTTCATTTATTTCCTGAAGGGATGCTTTAAAAAATTAAACAGCTGGAAAGTTAGAAGCGTAGCACACATTGTTGAAATCTCCTGTTGCTCGGCTCAAAGCTGATGCTGTCACATGCAGTAACGGCAGGTCTTTCTCCTTTGTTTTCCAGTCTCTGTCTCTCTGAGAATATGTTCCAGTAGCCATGTCTTAGTGAACCACACAGCACTTAATGCCTGACAGTCCCAATTTATCTCCATCAGACCTCCAAGCTTTTCCATTTTATGTGTCAGTGATCTCATATTCTCCGGGACAATTGAGAAAAGAAATGGTTTCGACTTCCTGATCCTTTCTCTTGTTTGGTTTCCTCCCGCCCTACTTTATCAGCATCTTACTTTAAATCCCGCCGGATTTAAGGCATTTGGACTCTGCATTACATTACCTGAGCTTCGGGAAAGCTCAGTTTAACCCATATGTAAACCACGCTCCCGTTGTCATGGTTACTCCTGCTGGGGGATGCTCGGGAACAGCCAGAATTACCGGCATAGAAAGATAAAAAGATGATTGTTTTTAGAGGAAATAAAAGGACACAACTTACATTTAATTTCATGTGCTTTTGTCTTCATCTGACCCCTCCAGGTGGACCTCGGTTTGCCCAAGACGGTGCGCGGTGTCATCACCCAGGGGGCACGGGCAGGAGACCCAGGAAGCGGAGTGACCACGGATAACCGTGCGTTCGTTCGGAAGTACAAGGTGGCGCACAGCCTGAATGGAAAAGAGTGGAACTTCATCGGGGACCCCAAGACCAGCCTACCCAAGGTGCTTGAAGCCAGCAGACGAGGGGACATTATCGTCACTTTTGAGTGTGACCATTTCATAACCATTGCAACGGTGTGTTTTGTGCAGATCTTCGAGGGAAACACACACTACGACACCCCAGAGCTCCGTCATTTCCAGGAGACAATGGCGCAGTACATCAGGATATATCCGGAGAGGTGGTCCCCAGCAGGGATCGGGATGAGAGTGGAGATACTAGGATGTGACCTTCCAGGTAGGACACGCTGCTATTTCCCGCGTGACAGAGAGTCATTTCAAATGCGATCATTTGCCGCCCGCAGTATTCCAGACTGAATTATTCGCCAGGTACATAATGAACTCAAGTGAGCTAACCAGAAATGAATGGACCTTGAGGAAGGTGCCTCACGAGAAAAGTGAGGCTCGCATTATAAATGCATGAGAGTCATCCATCTGCCTGGAGTGAAAGCAGACACACGGTGTTAGAGAGAAAAAAGGGGAAATGTTTGGGTTTTTATTCCATTCTGATACCGATTCACTTGGAAGATTTGCGTCAGGCTCTCTGTTAGCTCCTGCGAGCGTTACGACCAGGGTTTGGTTTGCAGGAATGCATCCCCGGTGAGCGAGAGCGCTGGTTTGTTCGGTTTCCAGCGTGATCTGTTACCCAGATGTGCTTGTGTGCTGGATCAGGAGCGAGCAGTGTTTAGCAGTCTCTTTGTGCCTGAACAGGATGACTAAACCGCCGGAGCTCAGCACGCTCAGCGCAAGCGGGGCTTGACACAAATTCACCAAAAAGAAATAAAATAAATGTCTGTTACAGGTTCTGACCTTGACAAATCAAGAATCCCTCATCTCTTTTGTCACCTTTTCCGACAGTGAGCATGAATGCTCATTCTAAAAAACGCCTATAACCATCATTATTTGGGTTTATTTTGATGTTTAACGATCAAACATTAAACCGCCAGACTCCTGCAAAACACATTAACCGTTCATCGACGAGTGACTTGTGGAAAACAACGCAGCAGCATTAAACAATGAACACTGACGGCGGAGATGGGAGCTAAATGAAAAATAAAGCACCTTGGAGATTAGCACTTTTACAGGGACATGATTTCCATCAGAAGGATGAAAGCTTGAGAGGAAAACATGGTGCACAATGCCATTGTTAGGAGGCACATATTGTTCACACACCACTAATACACAGCAGGAATAATGAACCAATGCTTACATCCTGTAAATCATTCATTTCCCCTCCCACTCAAACCCCTCCGTCTTTCTCTGTCTTCACCGCTCTGATTTATATGTTTTAAGCTGAGGAGAAAGTGGCTCGTCCTGTTTTTACGTTGCAGCAGCTACGTGAGGCAGAGTAAGGGCTCTCTCTCTCTGCCTGCAAATGGTTGCAGTTCTGTGTTTCCCACCCCGAGGCCCGGTGCGTGGGTCTGTAAATGTTTTTGTTCTTTTTTTTCGGTTGCCATGCCTCCCCCTCTTCCCCCTCTCCTCCCCGTACTCTCCTGTTACTCATCACGCGCATCTCTTTTCCATGCGCGGTGCTGTTGGTCCTGACTCCTGTTTCCCCTTTACTCCGCCGCAGCTGCCTCTCACGCAGCACTTCTGCCGTGACAGGTTTTTTTCCTCCTCCTCCTCCTCCTCCTTCTTCTTCTTAGTGTACGTTCTCCCCCGAATGAAAAATTCATGAGTGCAGGAGGAGAATTTTAGAGGCCTGTAAAGAATATGGTCTCTCTCTTAGTCTCAGGAACAATGAATGGGAGCGCTCACTCGCGCATGCATACCTGTAATTTAAAGCTCAGGTGTCTTAGCTTCACGCTGCACTTCCGTTCCCTTCCAAATCCCGGTTAAAGCAGCTTAGCTTGCTATGAAATGATGATAGGTTTCAAAGATTTATCCCACCTAGCCCTTCATAATGCTCTCTGAGCACTTCATGTGCAGTGGTACTGTTGCATGTGTTGCCTGCATCCCCTTACGGGGGCAAATCGTATCCTTTTAGGGTGAAGAGTTGGTCTTTAGTGGAGCAAACAGGGACTCCTGGAGTTATTCAGCAAGTTTAATGTCCTGTATGTGTGTGTGCATGGGGTAAACCTTGATCTGAGAGCTCCACCCTCCAGAATATTAAACGCCGACTGCTTGTCTTTCCCGCGGTGTGCATGCTCGGGTTTGTAAGTGTGTGCGTTCATCAGCGCGTGCCCGGGACTGCCAGGGAGAGATTTACACAAAGGCTTTCTACATAATTGAAGATTTTTCTGACATATTGCTGAGTCAGAGTTCTTTTTTTGCGAGTGAGCGATGTGTTTCATGTAAAGAGGTGTTGGCCGTCATCATCCTATATGTGTGTGTGTGCAGCTGCACCACCGGTGTCTTACTCGTTCGTGCTCTTGATGATGACTTGCATCATCACCTGCAGCAGCAGGCGCATTATGTAAGGCGGCGGTCCTCCGCAGAGGGACATTTGCTGCATTACAAGGTCTTCTGTTGCACGGCGAGAGCCCGAGTACCCGGTGTTGGCTCCGACAGAGTCCCCGGCACACAACAAGGACGGGGCCCCCGGGGCGAGGTAGGCAGGTCACATACGTTATCACGCGGTCTGTTTCCATCCACACAAACGCACTAGTCGGTCCCGTTCCCATGGCCCCCCGACACTCCTGTCACACCCTGGAAAGGTCAGCGCATTTACAGCCGTGACAGGGTCTGACCTTTGAGAGCGCAGAGTACTCAGGAGCTGGGGAGAATTTTAATGGACTAGATTGTGTGTTTTGTGTTTATGTGTTTAGTTTTAACACACAGGACAGGGCCGGGGGGGGGTGGGATTGTAAGCTGGCACCCAGGTAATGTGTAGAGTCTTGGTTTGAGCTCGAACTTGACGACTCAAAGGTTAGACTGGAACACGAAAGCAAAACAACAAGCGTGAACGGGGTTTGAAAGAGAGGAGGAAGAGGACTGTTCCTCATCCCACCTTCCAGCAGCGATAAGAGTCTCATTAGGTGCTTGATGACTGGCATAAAGGACGTGACATTAACACCGGGTTAATGTCAGAGGCCGTCACCAGCTGTGGGCCGAGCCTTTCATCCCCCGCCGTTCTCTCCAGACGGGGGCCGTCGCGCTCATTTCCACATTTCCGAGTTTCTTTTGAACGGATGGGTCGTGTATCACGTCGTGTTTGCCGCCTTTATTGCTTTTCACAGTTCTGAAATGACAATAACAGTCACGCGGAAAGGAGAAAATCCACAGCGGGAGGCGCTAACAGGCGTTCAGTGTGGTGAATCGGTGCCACTCTATTTCCCTTTCGGTGTTTTGCTTGGGGTTTTACTTTCTCAATGAGATCATCAGGCATCCAAGCCTCGGGGTTGTTTGGTTTGGCTTAAGCGAGACAAGGCAGAGAAAAGCTGACAAAGGAGCCGGAGCAGGAATCGGCTCTGACATTAATGTTAAACGAGTGCTGGAAGTTTCTGCTTTAGTGAAAGTGACACAAACAATCGGCTGCGTGAATATGGCGTTAACGGCTTCTAGGGCTGTTCGATTTTGCCCAAAAATAAAATCTCGATTTTTTTTCTCTAAAAATCCGATTATCGATTACGATTATTTTGTGAATTGACAAAAGGCAAAGAAATGATTTCAAATATGCTGTTTTTTTATTGAACATTTGCCCCATTGGACTTTAAGTGCAAACTTTGCTCTTATTAAACCAAAAAGGAATGAATAAAGTGCAAAACTCTGTAAAATAAGTTGAAAAAAAGTTTTAAAAAATATAATAAAATATAAAGTTTTATCTCTGAAAAAAAAAAAATCAGCAAATCAGCACTTGCAAACATACAGTAAGTTATATTTCCAATTAAATAAAGGTATCAAGAGGTATTTCCATCAATCATTAATATGGTATCAATCATTAATATGTGTGCAGACAAGGTAAAAAAAAAAAAAAGAAAAATCGATTTTACGATTTTCACGTTTTAACATCGTTCTAATTACATAATCGCGATTACGATTTAAAATCGATTAATCGAACAGCCCTAACGGCTTCACGTCGTGGTTAAGCAAACAGGTAGTGGAGGGTGAAACGGCGTGCGCGCTTCCTTCCTTCACGTGATGAATCTCCAGTCTCCGGCTGGGATGTGACCCCTCCACAACATACAGGGCCTGACCCATCTGCTCCCTGTAACACTCCCGCCTCACATTCCAGCTGCGGCCTGCTCGACATGTGTCCGTGGCGTGCATGTGGTGCGCTTTAACGAGCAAACTGTGGGTTTACTCATGATCTGGTGCGTTGGCTTTCCCCTGCGCGGCCGTCGACGTTAACAACAGTGTGTGAAGCCATTTCTACTCTGCGTTCGTTCCTCCCTCAGTCCAAGCGCTTGTGAGTTACTGAGTGGGGGAGACGTGCACAAACACAAGAGTTCAAACCAGCACCAGACAGCCAGCAGAGTGGTGGCTAGTGTGTGTGTGTGTGTGTGTGTGTGTGTGTGTGTGTGTGTGTGTGTTGGAGCCTCCCTGACAGCCAGTGGTGGTGGAGTGTGATCATCCTGTCCAAGGTCGAGGGGGGTTTGCTAGACACATCCATCCATCAGCCTTAGCGTCAGCCTCTGTGTGTGTTTTGGCATGAAGAGAGTGCCGGTAAGTGTGTGTGCATTCTGGCCAGGATGTGTCTCAGGCAGATAGTGACGCCGGAGCCTGCAGACACAACATGACAGGGATCCTCCCGGGGGCTCCGGGGGGCTGCCCGTGGCCTCCTCCGCCCGCCTCTGATAGCAGACGAGAGCGGGAGCTCGTTTTTGGATGACACTCTCTTCCTTTCAGTGTCCTCCTTTAACAAATCTAATGTCCACGGCTTTTGTTTCTGCAGAACTCACCACCCCGGCAAACACGGCCACCCCAACTCCTCCCCTCGACCTGGAAACCACCACCATCCCCTCCACGTCCACAGGTGAGACATAAAGCAGCGGATCGATAACTGCATTAAAGATGGGAGCCTCTCTCCTCATGCAGCTCTGCTCTGCTCTGCTCCACAGTGGCCGCCTCTTCTCCAGCAGACAGCGTGTGCGACTTCGACCACGGCCTGTGCGGGTGGATGCACGACTCCAACGCCCCGCTGCTCTGGTCCCTCCACAGCCACGGTGAGTCCTGTGAGGATCCCTCTCTCGGAGGGGGATTAAACTCCATCATTTTGATATAAATGTCAAATATTTATCATCATCAAGTAACAGTTGAACTGTTAGATAAGGTTGGTAATAAGACAAGGACACGAATGAGGACAATTTGTTACAATTTGTTAGAAATTTGCAATCAATACACGGTGTTTGAAGACTCGTGACCTTGGTCTCACTGGATAACTCAGACTTCCACCAGAGAGGAAGTTTCTTTGACTGATGGTTTTTCTTCTGTACCACCTGAGAGCTTTTATGTATGCAGCTGCAGGGAGAATCCCATTTGTGAGGAGAAAATTGGACGAGCACAAACGCATCGGGTTTATCAACTTACGCGGGTCTAGACTAGACGCTGCTTTCTGCAATTAAATGAAACTGTTCTCCCTTTTCTGTGTCTTCATCCAATCCCTTTTTTTATTTATTTTTTTTCTTATTCCTCTCACCAATTTGATTAAAATAATCCCTTAAATTGAAACCAGTCTAATTTGGAGCCGACGTCGTCTGCCGGCGACGATTGCTCTTTCAGAGTCGGCGAAAATGAAAAAAACGAATTGAGGCGGAGACGTTTTCCGCGGTTGTGGAGTAAACACGTACGGCTCGGCTGTGTGACAGGCTGGCCACCACGTGTCAAACGAGACCCAGCAGGAAGGGGTTAAGACCCAGTAGCTCCAATTAAGTTTGGAGCAGGAGATTCCAAAGGCAGGCGGTTATTCCCAGCTGTCCTCTTCTGCTCCTTCAATACCCCAGGCACATCCCACATGATGCTGTGTAGGCCTCCATCTACTTAGACATTCCTTAAAGAAATAATTATTCATTTCTGCTTTATACATGCACACGGATCAAGAGTGCAGCTTTTGGCATGTTATTAGAAGCTACAGAGGAGGTTTCCTGCTGGGCCCAGGAAGGGTTTTTATAGCGCTCTTTAGAATTTTTCACGAGCAGGGTATAGAGTTGCTATCCAATCCTCTTTTTTTTTTCTTAAATTCATTGATTTTGAGCAAATCGCCATGAAAGATTTAGCATTTTCCCGCAGCTGGAGAGAATTAAACAAGAGGCTCAGGCTCGCCCCCTTTCATGTCAAATTTGTGATGTCACCTGGGTCAGATTGGGCAGGACATCAGATCTCCCAGCAAAGGAGGAAATGCTCCTGAAGCATGACCTATTTGGGCTTCAAAGCTGCTTCTCTCATCACGAGTGGGGCTGGGAAGGGTTGCTTAGATTAGTCAGGTTGCAGCTTTTATGTATGAAGGATCGTTTCCTCCCATTTTGACACGGAGTGCAAGCCTTTGATTTGGGGGCAGGTGTCAAAGGTCAGACATCCCAGCCGATGCCGGATCATTATGTCACCACTATCAAATCACTGTTTAATCCTCCAGAGGGTTATTTTTTTCCCCAGTGTGATCCAGAAGCTGCAATCTCCTCACCCTCTTGACATCAGCCATGAAACCAGCAATAAAGCTAGAATTAACCACCATGCACTGTTTTGTTATTTGTCCTATTATACCCAGCTGGTAAAAAAAAAAAACACAACAAAAAAACGTGATAACTTCTTAGATGGAATCATTGTTTGCTTCCCGCTGCAGGAGAACACTGTGAAATAGATTAATAATGCTCTGCTGTGCTGCTTGCAGCAAGGCGGCCTCGATTATGAGCTGTGCGGAGAACAAGAGGCACAACAATGGGGGGTGGGGGAAGATCCTGCAAGGCGCCATGCAAAGGTGTCAGGAGAAGGCTTTAAAAAACGAGCGATGAAGCACTTTGTGGAGCTTTTACTGTGTTTTTCTCTGTAGATGCATGTACAACCCCCCCAAAAATGCTGTCACATGAGGAGGAGTGACACACATTCATTCTGAGGCTTCAGGAGGGCCAGGGGACACACTGTCACACTAGAACTTAAGTGTCAAATACAGGCAAGCGGAGGGGTGTCTGTCAAATTGGGGACAGATTTATCCCCCTCAGATTCTGCTTGTGTCATCTGCTTGAAAGAAGAAGGAAAAACCGCAGTCACAGAGCGAGAGATTATGATTTCAGTCACTCCTGAACCTGAGCTGCTTATTAGACACTGCTCTGCAGGGCTTTGAGCAGCACAACCTCCTCACATGTACCGTCACGCGATTATACGCCCACCGCCTTTTTCTCAGCTCCACGGCGGAAAAAAAAACGCAGCTCGTTTCCCCCGCCCGTGCATACGTGGACGCTAGTCGTCGCCGGTAACGCAGGTGATTTCATGTGCAGATTGTTGGTGCCGGACATTTTCCCACAGGGTCCACTTAAGAAATGACTCACATCTCACACACACATGAGCAATCTCCTTACCTCCTTACCCCGCTCGTCCCTCACAATGGGATTCAAGTCGCCATCCAATTGGCAAACTAAACATCCTCTGGTGTAAACAAATGAAGTGCAGTATGTTTTTTTTTTTTTTTGTCGGACTTTCCCCGTTGCTGAAGTCATTTACGGGGACAGGAATGAAGAGGAATGGGCCCTGAGGGTCTTGGCCGGAGTTCTGATGGCAGTCCTTGGACGGGCGACTCTCTCCCTGGGCTTGTTCTTCCGTGTGTTTATATTTGTCGTATCCCTATTGTTTGGTGTGACCATTGTGCCGCCGGGATCCCGTTCCTGTTAGCAAGTGGTGATTAGTTTCTCAATTTTCTTAATAGTCATGTGGTCCTACTGTGTGAGAAACATGTGGATATATGAGTGTAGATCTGCATTTTACCTGTTAATGGACATTATTAATGGTGATAATTGGGTGACTGGATACACACACACACACATATGTGCCAGACAAACTTGTTTCCACTGCACAGCCTGTCAGATTTCCTATTTTTTATTGCCTTCAGGGCTGAAATGAAAACCAATTAAATCAGTTTTTTATCCCACTTTCATTTGTCTGCAGTAACTGTTCATCTCAAGGTTAAAACAAAGCCTTTTTCATTTTGGGAATGCGCTAAAAATGCAAAAACAGTCTGCTTTCATATTGTTGCCTTTTATTAAATCCTTTTCCTTGAATGAAGAGAGGTGGAAAAGTTTGCTCCAGCGTTTGCGTGACGTCTGCTTCATCCCGTGCGTCTGTCGCCCCCCCCAGAGCTCACCAGCTACCTGTACCTGGAGGCGAGCCTGAAGACGGAGCAGCAGCGGGCCCAGCTCGTGAGCCCCGTCGTGTTGGCCGACACCGGCCCTCTGTGCCTCATCTTCACCTACCAGCTTTGGGGGGATGCCCAAGGCCACCTGCGGGTGCTGCTGCGGGACGCCCACCACGAGGAGTCCGTCCTGTGGACGCTGAGAGACGATCAGGGGCCGGTGTGGAAGGAGGGCCGCACCATCCTGCCTCGCTCCCCTAAAGACTTCCAGGTAGCAACATGAGCACATTTCTAGTCTCATAACAGAAAAGGCTGATAAATGGATAACAGTTAGATAGTTATGTGGGTCAGACCTTTTATTTTCCTTTCCCCCAGAAAGGAGGCGGGGCTTTAATGTCTTGATCAGAGCAGGTTGGACGAGACTCGTCCTCTGACAGGATAGGAAAGCATTAGTTTGAACCTCCGTGCCACTTTCAGACGGAGATAAAGTGCAGCATGTTGTCTCTGCCGGGTGGTTATTGTATCGGGGGTTTGCTGCATTTGTCAGGAGCATCCCGAGCAGTTACTGTTCTCATAAAAGAGTAAACTGAAGTTGCTTACAGAGAACAAGAGGATGATTGCAACTGTCGAGTGCAACTTTGAAATCGCAGGGACCACATTAACTTTTTATCCTCTTTCTCCTCCTCCTCCTCCTCCTCCTGCTCTGTCCCCGTTCTCGATTTGCCTCCACTCCCCCCTCCTGCTCCCCCGTGCCTTCATCCTGTCTCCATCTTCCTCTTCCTCTCTTACTTTATTCAATACTTTATTTTGGCTGCGGTAGGTTGTGATGGAGGGTTTCTTTGAGCACGGCACCAGAGGACACATCTGGATAGACAACATCCACATGAGCTCCAGCTCCCCTCTCAAGGAGTGTACACGTAAGTTACATGCAAGGGCTTTTTTGTTAGTTTCCTGCTCCAGTTTTTGCCAAAATCTCCTCCACCTGGAAGAGATTTTGGAAATGCACTCGTATATTTGGTCCAAACTGTCAAACACATCAGTCATGTCATCATCCATCAATCCGCCTTTCTCATTTCCTCCCTTCCACTTCCAGCCTTGAGGTCCCTAAACACTGAGACGCATGAACACCCCATCCCAGTTTCCAACATGCTATTTCTTCAACAAAAAAAAAAAAAAAAGCCCCCCAAATTGTGAGATTAAAGAAGGAGGGAGAGGGAGGGACGGCGTTTACTCCTCCACCAAAAGAAAAGAAGAATAGGAGAAACTAGGCCATAAATGCCCCGTGGGCTCTAGCGATGCTAATCTATGTTTCATTAGATTTCTCTTTTCCTCTTCCTCTTCTCTCCGCCGTGCCGCTCACTTCTGTGTTGTATTTGTAAACAGTGCTTTTCCTGAGACGTCAAAGGGAATTACTAGACAGGGCCGCTCTGCCAGTGAGCGAGCTTTTCTCGGCTGCTGGCGTGATCCGAAACTCCGGCGGAGCCGCTTTAATCCGGCCCGCACGGCGAGCTTTCGGAGAGGGTCTTAGACAGATCAGAGACCGAGCTGCGGGTTCAAAGCCAGCAACCTGCCGTCATCGCCTCTGACTGATGTCCAGGGAGCTTTTTCGAGCTGGACGCTAACAGACCGAGGCTGAGGGAGGCGGTGTGTTTGTGTGCCGTCGGATGTTTGCGTGTTCTCTATAAGTCGTTTTTTTGCGTTGATGTGTGAGTGTGAGTCCTGGGAGAGTCTGAGCAGCTTGGAAGGCGAAGACGACAGCCCGGCCCCCTTCCACCTCCACGCTGCTGCATTCCCTTCTCCTCCTCTGCCACTCCCAGAGCATGCTGGGATATTTCTTATCACACAGTGCAGTTGACTTTTTCACAGTCCGTTGGCGTTCCCGCCAAAAGATGCCAGCTCCCAAGTTGCTCTCTGTTTTTCGTTCCCCGTCAGCCCCTCCCTCGCTAAAACAAGCTCACAAACGCCATCTAACACACTTGGAGACACATACACACTAGGGCTGGGCGGTATGGACTAAAAAATGTATCACGATAATTTCTGGCATTTATCCTGATAACGATAAAAATGACGATAAAAAAAAATACCAATTCAACTCCACCTTTGTAACTATAAATCTATCACCACATTCAGTCTTTGGAGCCAAATCACTGCTGTAAAAGATACTAAATACTAAACTACACCAATTAAATTTAATTAATAAAAAACAATTAAATGAGTTAAACCTGTACTGCAAAACTGTAATGATTCAGATCCGCCATGTTTGTTACACAAACACAGATCAACAGGGATTTATCTTTCTTTCTTTCTTTCTTTCTTTCTTTCTTTCTTTCTTTCTTTCTTTCTTTCTTTCTTTCTTTCTTTCTTTCTTTCTTTCTTTCTTTCTTTCTTTCTTTCTTTCTTTCTTTCTTTCTTTCTTTCTTCCATAAATCAGTTTTACACAAAAACATCATCAACGGGAATTTATCATTTTTACCGTGACATACAAATTCTTATCGTGGGGAATTTTTTTGACGGTTTATCGTGAACGGTAAAATATCACCCATTCCTAATACACACACACACCAGCTTCGTGTTTGCACTTCAAGGAGCCAAAATGGAGGTTTGGCTCTGTGCGTTTGACCCCCCCGCCCCAACTCCAGCCTGCTCCACCATTAAACAACTTGTACACAGCGCCTGCATCCTCCTCAAACTCCATCCGGACTCAGTAAATGCCATAACTCATGTGAGATATCGGAGTAATTACCTTAGATATGCTTGTGGTATTTGTTTGACATTTTTATCTGCCTCCTCCTTTTGTGTTTAAAGTTCTCTAACTGTTGTCCCATTTTGTCTCTTCTGCTGCTGTCTGTCGCCTGCTGAATGTGTCTCCCTCTCCTCGCAGAGCCCATCGCAGCCTTCTCGCCCGAAAACCCAGGTGAGTGTGACTTTGGTATGATGTCTCACCTCCTATCTTGGCCTTGCTTCCTGCCCGTTGGTATGCACTAGCCTGGGGATTTTTTGCTTGATTGTCTCAACAACAACAAAGATTGTGCTTAAACCCCTCCTTCGCTGCCACAGAGCACACTGGAGCTGATTAGACGTATAAAACTACACTCACTAGCCCGTTTCCACCACCAAACACTCACTGCTAAATGCTTGATCATTTCAAAAACATCTGCAAACTTAAACCAAGTGATAAAGTAGGTTATGTCACTGATTTCTTGCTGTGCTTTCATTTTATCCTGTCAGTCTCAGTGGAAACAAAGGATTAGCCTCAAACTCTGCGGAGTCCTCGTGGAGTCCAATATTTGAAAAGAGCTCCATATTCTCAGTCCCAGGCTTTTCTGACACCGCCTAAAGGGATTTAAAAAATATTCTGCCTCATGAAAAATATTTAGAGCATCCTGGGGGGGCTGTATGAGATTGATGTTAGCGTTTTGGCATCTCATAATGTCTTCCAATAAGATAAGAGCTTGGCTGTTCCAGTGCGAATGTGATGTGTGTGCATTTCTTACGCCTCTGTCTTCACACACACACGGACAAACCAACACACACACACGGGTGCAAGCGCACAAAGTTAATATCACCACACACTGCAGGATCCCCGGTGAAAAGCAATCGGACAGAGTGACTGAGCAGCGTGGAGCACGGGTGTCTCGCCCTCCTCTCCCCGAACGCCGCGCGCTCTGATGAGTGTGTTCGCTGTGAAGTAGCAGGAGCACGCATCATTTCCCTCCGTAATTACGTGACATGGTCCAAAAATCAGGATGTACTGAGCTCTGCTTCATCCACCACCCCCCCCAGTTCAAACAAACCCTTCCACATCCACAACCCAGCTCCCCGCTTGTGGTCTGGAGTTTCAGTCTTTTTTTGACTTTGCAAACCTTTTTGCTGGTTTTGTTTCAGAAGACTCGGGTAGAAGTGTAGGAGCTGGTTGATTAAGCTTAAATTTGAGGGGAAGGGTTCACGCCAGGGGCGGCGGCATAGAGAGCGTGTGGAGATAGTCTCCAAGGAGACGAGGCTTGGCTTGCGGAGGAGAGGACTGGCCGGTAGGCTGACGCATGAAAACATGGAAATCCAAGATGAGAGAACAGGAGAAGTGATTTACTCAGAGCAGATCTGACATCTTGATCCAGATAAATATTTAAATCCTAAACTTTGGGAGCGCTGGATCCCACGTGGCGCCCGACTGATCCGTGCATGGCTCCGAGACTGTATCCGTAGGCTGTTTGTGACGTCCCGTGCCAGTGTGAAACACGAAGAGGAAGCTCCTTAATTCGATATGTGTGAGTGCTTGTATAACTAATTGTTTCGGTTTTAGTTTCACACCAAGTGATTTCAGGGGAAAGTTTAAGAAAAAAAAAAAGCATTTATTGGATCAACCATTGGGCTCATTGCAAAGCAGATCTCTCGGTTATCTTGGTGTGAAAACTCGTCCTCGAAATGCAACACAACAGAAATGGATGCTTTTCATTTCCTTTTCCGTTTTGGCCTTGGGGATATATTTTAATTTTCCTTGCATCCGGCATGCTTGTGCATGCTCACACGAGGTGCACGCCTGCTGTTCGTTTGATTGACAACCAATAGGGATAGAAGTGCCGCTCCTCTCTTTTCCCGTTGGCCAATCACTCTGTATCTCTCCACCAGGGGGAGGTGTTCCTGTGCCTCCCTTGCCCGTCCACTGGTATTACATAATGGCCGCCGGGGGCGCCCTCCTTCTCCTGGCAGTGGCCATCTTGGTCAGAGCTCTCTGTTGCTGCCGACAACACCTGGCCACCAAGAAGAACCAGCTGTCAGTGGCCTATCACAGCTCCTCGCAGTGCTTCCAGTATTCAAACTGGTCCACCAGTATGGCCGCCCCAGGGGTGGAGCCGGTTCTGACAGTGAGGTTGGACAGCCGGGACCGACATCGTACCCTATGCTAAAAAAAAAAGAAAGAAAAAAAAATGGCGCTATTTGCCATTGCAACTACTTTGGCAGACGTGGATGCCAACTTGAGATGTCGATGGCGGTGTGAGTCCTGCTGCTGCACGATTTGGCGGCACACCCACTCAGCACAGCCTCCCTCCTCTAGTTTACAGCTGCAATGGTGATCGTGACACTAAGTGAAAATTTGCAAAGACACACCGTGGCCTCTCTCTCTGCGTCTCTAATGGATGTTGCTTCAACCGATGTCGTCTTTGTTCCATTAAGGAGTCTGCTCTTGACATTTTCACATTACGCTGCTCCTGGTGAGAGAAATGAAGCCTTGAGTGAGTTTTTTTAACCGAGCCTGCTTGAACCGGACCATTGAGTGCGATCTGGCTCCTCGTAACCCCTGACGGAGCTCCTGGAATGACCTCTTAGCATGGATGTACACAAAGACATGAGGGCTGGGAAGGGTGGGTGGGTGGGGGGGTGGATATGGGAAGGGTGTTGAGCTGGCGAGAGCCAGCCAGAGCTGCCAAACCACAAGACTGAAAAACAAGACCCCAGAGACGCCAGGAGCTCTGCGGCGCTGAGGGCAGGACGAGAAAAACTGTTAGGGCCGAGAGGCATTCAGGGTCCCGCGGCCGTGGAAACGAACTGGCAAGCCTCCGAAAATAACGATTGTGGCGTCTGCAAATATGAGTTGTGCCCATTGTCCTTTTCTCTCTAAAGAGCATGTGCACATTTAAAAGCAAAGGAATGCATATCCATCATACTTAACGCCCCGCATCACAAATGGAGATAACCAGCTCGTTTGATTGAACATCCCATCCTCTCCTGATAAAGGCATCAGTCGGTGATGGATGCAGCCGTCCTCAGTGTTTAGTGTTCCATCTTGATTCTCTGGTGTAATAAAGCACGTTGTTCCACTCCCATTTTCTGCTCTCCACCACCCACTCCAATTGTTCCCCCTATGAGCGGCCCAGATGAAAGCCACGTTGAGCCGAGACTCGTCGTGTTTTCAGTGTGAATATGTGCTTGTTGTTTTTTGGTGGGGGGGTTGTAAATAGACACAGCTGTCTGCCATCACCACTTCCTGCTTGATTTATACTCCTACAAGTCCCACAATGCCGTTGGACCAGCTGGAAGCCATAAGTGAAGTGTTTTTCTGTGTATGTGCACTCACACGATCCAAGATGTTATGAAAACCAGAGCACAGCTCCAGCTATTGATGGGTTGTTTTTCTTTTAGTGCCATAAGATGCCATGAATGTCAGGAAAACAAGACAAAGCTAATGCACTTTTGACTCATATTTAACGGATTTAGGTTGTAAAAGGCTATTTTATTGTAAGATATCTTAAAGGTGGGGCTGAGGTAGACGAATTGGCGACGGTTTCTCCGTCATCGCTCGCTACGGAGGTGAGGTTTGACACGGGTTCAGCTGGTTTAAATGAAATTGAGGTGTTCTCCCCGCGATTTAATGGTGCGCTGCTTTCTGTGTCTGTCACAGCTGCAAAAATCCATCACCTACAACAAACAGCTCAGCAGAATGCACCTCAATTTTGTTGACACAATTACCAAGCTGCACTTTTCCCCAGAGTGCAAAAAAAAAAAAAAAAAGGAGTGTTTTTTGGCACACTCTTGCTTTGTGCTTTTAAATCATCTTGGGGAGGCAGGAATAGGACACCCTACTTTATCCATTTCAACACCATTACGCACCAAGCTCCTAATAGTTGTAATTAGTTAATGGATAGATAACATTTATTAAGGCTACAGTAAGCACTTTTGTCTCCCATCTACCACACCTCTCTCGCCAGAGCCGCTGCCAAACTCCGTTGCCCTGGAAACAGTATTAATAATGCCATTGGCCATCAAAGGCCTCCAGATCTAGACATGTGCCTTGCCAAGCAGTTACTCCCACTTCTGAACGCTTGCCAAGAGCAGCAAGCGCAAACACACACACACACACACACACACACACTGACACAAAGTAAAAGGAACTCATGTAAAGTAAAAGTTAACTTTGAGCCGTCAGACTCAGCAAAATTGCTGCAGCCATTTTTTGTTTTTACCAGACTTTTAATCCTCGAATTCAACACTTCTCAGTTTACGAACACCTCCTCATGATTGCTTTTCTTCTTTTTTTTTTCCTTTTTCTGTCTTTAACCATTGAATATACCACTCTTAATCGTGACGGTAATGATTTCAACAGTGGTTTTTGTGATCTGCATTTGTATTGCCACCGAATGATCAGTCTTATATCATCAGTATATGTGATGACCGTGTGTTTGACAGGAATGTATCTTAACGATATTTCTCAATGAATAAAGTCATATTTTTCTAAGCTTAAGTGTGTTTTCTGTGTGTAGGGTAGGAGTTGAATGTGTGGACATCAAGAAGCATGTTAATAAATCAATATTTAAAACATTGTTTTCAATTTCTGGTATATAAAAAAAGAAAAATAGCACTGAATTAGATGCAGAAACGGAGAGATGATGAACTAAAGGAGGATTTCCTCCACAAACATCAATCATCCTCGTTTCCATTTTTTAGTTAAAATTCTGAAGACAGATGTGTGTTTCAAGACAGTCAGCTTGGTATGTTTTGTGTTATTTGGCTTATTCCACCATGACTTCATCTTGGCGGGGGCTTAACAGCAGAAAATTTGAAAATGTCGTAACCTGATTGCTCTGTAAATACAGTATGAGTTATGGTGCATTTTTTGTGAAAGGATTATGTTTAACTTCTGCTAAACGTCAGTGTCTCCTGTGCTCCTCTTTAACAGTTAAGAGACCCACGGAGTTTGGAGACGGGCGACTTTTCAGCGGCAGAAACCCTCCAGGCGGAGGTAAGCTGCTAGACACTTATGGAGCCAAATCAGGGCCAAAAGTTTTGCTAATTTGAAAATAAAATTTGAACCTGAAAATTTTTTTTTACAGTTTCAATTTTATTTTTTTCAGTATCAGATCTTTTTTTCAGTTTCAAATCTTTTTATTTCAGTTTCAAATCTTTTTTTCAGTTTCAAATCTTTTTTTTTTCAGTTTCACGTCTTTTTTTTTCAGTTTCACATCTTTTTTTTTCAGTTTCACTTCTTTTTTTTTCAGTTTCAAATTTTTTTTTCAGGTTCAGAGTTTTGGCCCCGATCTGGCGTGGGGGGCGTGGCATCAACTGAGAGGGGCGTGGCATCATGAGTGACAGCAGAACAGAGAAGGCGGGGGACGTTCCTCAGTCATGTTGCCTTCAGGAAACGTAGGTTGCAGAAGTTATCAGTAGAAGTATGATTCAACACTGTATATACACCATATTCAGATTGGCAGTGGAAAAAACTGATATTAGTGACACATTTCTGTTTGAAAGGCTGTTTTAGACCGTATTTGGCACCAATCGCAGTATAAAAGCAATAAACTATGCCAGACTGTACATTTCAACAGCCACACTTTAAAGTTTGACATTTCCCACTTCCACATACTACCAAGTACGGTCTAAAACAGCTTTTTAAACAGAAATGTGTCACTAATATCAGTTTTTTTCCACTGCCAATCACGTGAATATGGTGTATGTACAGTGTTGAATCATACTTCTACTGATAACTTCTGCAACCTACGTTTCCTGAAGGCAACATGACTGAGGAACGTTCCCCGCCTTCTCTGTTCTGCTGTCACTCATGATGCCACGCCCCTCTCAGTTGATGCCACGCCCCCCACGCGACATCAGGGCCAAAAGTCTGAACCTGAAAAAAAAATTTGAAACTGAAAAAAAAGAAGTGAAACTGAAAAAAAAAGATGTGAAACTGAAAAAAAAAGACGTGAAACTGAAAAAAAAAGATTTGAAACTGAAAAAAAGATTTGTAACTGAAATAAAAAGATCTGAAACTGAAAAAAAGATCTGATACTGAAAAAAATAAAATTGAAACTGTAAAAAAAAAATTTCAGGTTCAAATTTTATTTTCAAATTAGCAAAACTTTTGGCCCTGATTTGGCTCCATAGACACTCGCTGTGCAATGTCTTCAACGTATTTTGTTTCTTAGATGAACACGTTCTGCTTCCCGTCCCGTGTCAGGTTTGCAGTTCCCAGAGTGGAACACGGCGTCGCCGTCATCCGACCCTCCGGTGACGAGCGTCTCGGAGAAGGACAACTCGTGGTTGTACACCCTGGACCCCATCCTGGTCACAATCATCGTCATGAGCTCCCTGGGCGTCCTGCTGGGAGCCGTGTGCGCCGGCCTCCTCCTGTACTGCACCTGCTCCTACAGCGGCCTGTCGTCGCGCTCCTCCACCACTCTGGAAAACTACAACTTCGAACTGTACGACGGCCTCAAGCACAAAGTCAAACTCAACCAGCAACGCTGCTGCACCGAGGCATGAGGGGAGGCGACGAGCGGGAGACGGAGCCGTCTTTCGTGAAAAAACCTCTCGCTACGTTCATCGTTTCCACCGCTTCACTTAGTTGACTTCCTCAAGTGGTGCAGATCACAACGAGGGTGTTGTTTGGAAAAATGTGGCCCCGTCCAGTATTGATACTTACTTTTTTTGGGAAATGAACCAAACAAAACGAGAGACTGGGGTTACCGCTATGGACATGCTCCGTTGCAGGGATGTTAGGCCTCAAAAACTAAATATCAACACATATCAGCTCCAGATTCGCGGTCCATCGAGAGAGAACTGTTTATAGATGCATTTTAGGTTGGTCTAGTTTGGAAACTGGATATTTTAAACTCCACAGCCAGAGAGTCGATCACATCGTGTTGGAAAGGTGGTAGGTTAGGAATGTGCTTAGGAAGCGTATTTTTTGATCACATGTGAACACAGTGGCCTAGATCTTAGCTCCTTTGTGTGGTCGCTTGGCTCCTTTGTTCCGTCGTAGACCCTATTACCCATCAGCCTCAGTTACCCGCTTAGTTCCTGACGGTCTGTGGTGTTTGGAGTCACCGACATCCCCCCGAGTTTCTGCTAAATCGCTGTCTTTCTGTTTAATGTTTTCTTTCTGGCCTGCTGCCATTCTGTGATGGAAGATAAGTTGTGTGGGGGCTGGGCTGAAGAAAGTATATATATATGTGTGTGTGTAGAGGTTGGGAGGGGGCTTTTTAACACATTCTTTTATTGACAGAGAGATGTTATGGTTAGATTTAGTTCTCAGAGACTGTTGTTGCTGGTTCCTGTCAAAGAGAAGGTCATGTTTACATTGTGCTAAATGTTAAAAGTTCAAGGAGCTTCGGGCGGTGCAACCTATGGATTGCTGGTTAGGTAGAGACTGAACCACTGAAGGAAGAGAAATGAAGACAGAACGAGAGAGACTATGACTGACGGAGCACTGAAACCCCCTGCTTCTCTCTCGCGGGGGGTGATGTTCTCTCTGTGCTTTAAAACGAGAAAAAAAGGACAAAAAAGAAGCAACAAACCAGGCGCAGCTCCTCTTAATCGACTGACTGTGTGTCCCGACACACAACAAGCCTTAAAAAGCAAACCGTTGTTGGATATATATATCGAAAAAGGAACGTCGAGGCGACACATGTGGACCTCACAAGCCATGACTTAAAGGACCTATCCACTTCCTCTGGCCCTCCCCCGTCCGACACGCAAACGTCACACCAGTCCCACCTCAAATTAACGGCTAGTTGTGGCCTATTTTGTGATTATTTTGTTTCTTTTTTTTTACGTCAGCTCTTGCACAACAAGGCAAGCTTCTTTTTGTGTTGTTTTCTTTTTTTAAAAGAAGGTTTTGAACCAGTCACAGAGGGTCTTGCATGCTCCGAATGGACTCGTAAGCCATGAGTAGGAGAGAGTGAGAGGAGAGGTCTCAGAGTCCCCCCCCCCCCGTCCCGCCACCCACGTGAACACCCAAACACGTCACCTGTGTATACAGATGTACATACATTACATGAAACGCACGAAAACCTTTGGGACACACGCTGCACACGCGTCCTCAAGAATCTCATCCCCCTCCGCCCTCGTCTTCTCTCCTCTGAGCCCACATCTACGGACCCCACTGACTCTCTTCAAAGTGCCTTGGAGCCTCGGGGATCCAGCTTGCCTTTGGAGCCAGTAACGGAAACAGTTGACACTGAAAGTGACGGTCACAGCGCCCCCTGCTGTCTGGGAGGAGCAACTTTAAGAGGACAGAATTCCCCCTTTTCGCACTGCTAGGACTGTTGTTGTTGTTTTAAAGGGGTCTTTGTACAGAAATGCTCTTTTTATGATTGTTATTATAATTATTGTTATGATTATTTAATAAAGGATTTATACCATAATGAGGAAAAGCAATTAAGATTTCTTTTTTTTTTTTTCTTTGATACACGCTAGGGCTGGGCGATATGGACCAAAAGTCATATCTCGATATTTTCTAGCTAAATGGCGATACTCGATATATATCTCGATATTTTTTCTGTGCCATAATTGGGGTTTCCCCCAAAGCATTATAGCATAGCATCTCTGTTAGCTTCATTTTTTTCTGAGGCAAACTCTTAAAAAAACAGTCAGTTTTAATACAAAGCCTCGTGCCAAATGTCACACAGGTTCCTTTATTAACAGAGGTCTGCACAATATCAAAATGTATAAAACAAATGAAATAAAAATAAACTTCCTGCATATATAGAATAAAAATGCTTCTTGAATAAAATAAAACAAATATCCCTTTCCTGCATAACAATTAAATTAAATTACACTGTGCAATTAATACAATGTAGACAGTAACAGGCAGACTTTTCCACTGAGGTTGACAGTTGTGCAAATAACAAAG
The DNA here is from genome assembly GCF_033807715.1 of Cololabis saira. Lineage (NCBI taxonomy): Eukaryota > Metazoa > Chordata > Actinopteri > Beloniformes > Belonidae > Cololabis > Cololabis saira. Next base: position 9,911,790 of record NC_084610.1, on the reverse strand, counting down.
CATTTGTGCAAATCTCAAATAAAACATTCAAGTCCATTTGTCACAAAATAAGCTATATCAAAATCATAAAAAAAAAAATAAAAAAAAAAATTTAAATCGATATAAACGATATTGTCTCGTACCATATCGCGTTTGAAAATATATCGATTAAAATCTCGATATATCGCCCAGCCCTAATACACGCAGAAAAAGTTTTGATACACTGATGCGAGGATTAATTAGATTCCTGGATTTGTTGTTGACACAACTAACTGCTAACCCACCAAGATCTATCTGACAAGCCTTCACTTTTAATTATAAAAAGAATACACCCGGGGCATCCGACACACACAGCTTATGGTCTCGCTGCCTTTCTGTGTAACATACACATACAGAATGCCGTGATGTTAGCCCGCTCCACTTGGCCTCTAATCTCCCCATGATGTCCCATTAGTGTGGACCTCTGGTGGCCCTCATTTAGGAGCTCCAACATCAAAGCTTTGAAGTGTCTGCTGTCTCAACCCTGCGCACACACACACTGACACACACAGTGCACATGCAATTACTCAGTTTCTCTTTTATACAGCATGTTGGGTCTCCCACACACGGTTCCATTTAGCCACATAAGCTTTCCTCACCTGAATGCAAACTCTGTCAGCAAATAGAGTGCAGACTTTCCAATCCAGAGTGTGATTTCAGCCCCTCTAGTTCATGCAGACGCCTGCAGTAAGGCATGAAAGTGGGAATAGATGCCGGGAATGGTACAGCTGGAAGATAATTTGTTTTGTAGCTGGGGTTTCCTCGTTAAATATGTTTATCTTTGCTGAAATATAGATTACAGTTGGTTACAGCCGCGTTAAACACAATTATGAGTTGATATGAAATGAGGCCCGTAGCTCCGATGCCGTATTATGAGTCAAACATTATAGTTGTAGGTGTTTGCTGCTGCTGCACGGTGGCGATGGCAGTGGCTGTTAACACGCACTGGTACATGGCATAGCTGGCCAATTACCATCTCTGGAAAAAAAAGACTCCACAGACAATCCCCAGCCTGCTGGAGGAGAGCGATGCCATCTGCTCGCAGGTCTGATTGATCCCGACAGAACAGTCGCAACCACATCACACGGATGGAAGCCGACAGGAAATTACCAAAGGAACCAGATTGTCATTGTTCCATACCGCCTCTACTTTTTCACAACCAAATTATTTCTATCCCCACCTCGCCCGCCCCCACTCCTCCTGCCCCGCATCCCATGAGTGTGTGTGTAGCACAAATGTTGTTTTTTTTTTTTCAGGGCTTTTTTATCAGCCTGTAACGGCACACTGCAGGGGCTCTTTCCCTTTAGCCGTCAGATCAGAGCGTTCTCTTGCCTCTGAAGCCAAATCGGCCTTCAAAGAAACAGCTCTGGCGCCCTGTAAGTCGATAGGCCAGATTGTGGAGGTTGCCCATTCAAGCTACAGGAAGCGGCTGAAACACACAGCTAATTAATCCCTGGATTATGTCATCAGGACGGAGGAGAGGGACGCATTCAAATATTCCTCCATTCAAAGCGGAAGTACAAAGGTTTTAAATGCGACCTTACGTAATAGCTTTAAATCTAGTTATACAAAATGCTAATGGGAGAGAATTTCTCAATTTCCGGATGTAATTCAGGAATCGTGACATCCTCCCCTACACCATCACTGAATCTGAAGTAGAAGACCACCTGGAGACTAAACTCTGCACAAAGTTTTAGAGTTCAGTCACGCCAGTGATGCATGCAGAGACTGATGGCATGCTTACATTTTTACATCATGCACAATCAATGTACTCGTATCTCAATGGTCTTCCTGGGAAGAGGGCCCAAATATTGTTATAGGGGCCTGCCAGCGATTCAAAGCACCTATATGGGTCAGTGTGTGGAGGCGGCAGTCGGGGGAGTCTGTGGCGGCGTGCCTGCCAATGACGGCGAACGTCTTACATAAACACCAGACAGACCATCACTTCCCTTCCTCTGTGACATTATCAGCTCTTCTCCTCCAGAGGATACTGTCTCTGAAAACAAAGACATAAAGGAAATGATTGGAAGCTCTATTTGGTGCTCCAAACTAGGCCAGCTGCCTTGTCATTGTGAAGCAGGGCAGAGGAAATTAACTTGATAAAAAGATACAGAGGGATGAATATACACAGTTTTAGGGGCTGTTGAACAGGGACCACAGAACCCGTGGCTTGAGTTGGACTTTATTTTGGGTGGATATTACTGGCTAATGCCTTCTGCTGGTTTTGCTCAGCAGCACTGGGTTTGATTTCCCAGGGGGAAGCTCGGCTCTGATAATATTTCCCTCAGCACACTAGAACTGGCCATGCCGTACCGAGTTGTTAAAACACTCGAGCACTTCCTCATAACCAAACTTTTACGGTGGACACAACATGACCAGTGGCCCTATGAGGCGGGCCACCTGTTCGCTCCACTTGAGGCTGGAGTGTTTACCGTCACAGTTGCCCTATATAGCCCAGGAACCTTGTTATCCGGCATGGGAGGAGGCCTCTCACGCTCGGCCCTAGCCATCTGTCTGGCGCGGTGGTGTGGCGGGTGAGTACAGGCGACAGGGTTGCAGCTCAAATGCTTCAGATCGAAGATTTATAACATTTTGCAAGAGTGTAATTGCAAAAGATTTCCATGCAATTGTTTTCTGTCTTAACAGAAACAACTCAAAAGCTTTTCATTAAGAAAAAAATAATGATTTGTTTAACTTCCTGTTTTATTTTGAAAATATTCCTCCCTCTTACTATTCTATTGTACACCCGTTTCGAGTTACCATTACTCATCTCCTTCCTCATTAAACTCTGTGTTTTTGTTTGTTCTCTGGCTGATCTAAAGCATCATTCTTATGTTTTGCTTTTTTTTTAATTATATTTACCCGCAGGTTTTTTTTAATTGATTACAGATACAGTTGATTTAGCAGATTGTTTTATTCAGAGCAATGTACAAGTGAGGAGTCAGTTTGGATTTAGTGTCTGGGGTTGGTTTTTGTTGCTTTTGTAAAAGACTCTCTAGTCCGTTATCTAAATGTCTCATTTGGCTCTAAATGTAACAGCACACAAAATATCAGCTGATTAAAATCTACTGGAAACCTTTTTGTTAATCAAGCTTAGTTCTTCAAACAAAATTAAATAAAAATGAATAACTGTGTTCACCGGACCTAAATTGACCAAAAGAGTTAGTGTTATTAGAAATACGTTTTACCAAACAAAAGTTGTGATTTCCTCCTCTACAATACACCAAACACTAAATCAAATAGGGATCAAATGTCAAAATGGCCAAATGAGACATTATTGAAAGATGGAGTAAAAAGGTGTGTCTCATGTTTGCAGAACCATTTTCTTGATAATGTTTTATCGACAAGGAAACTGAAGTAGAGCTCTTTCAGTTTGTTTGCAGACAAGGAAATGGACCCCATTAGCCAAAGTTTTTAACCAAATAAAACTTGACTTTTAACATTTTCAACTGAGGTCAGAATGCAAAAATGTGGGCACCTCAGATGTTTATGTAATGTTTGGTAAGATAAGGGCATGCAAATTTCACCTGTTTAGTGGAAAAGGACACTACAAATGTTGCTTCAGTGGTCATTAAGGTGATGCGTTACTTATATTTTATGCTTGCATGTAAATATGCTTTACTTTTCCCTGAAAACTTTTTTTTTCCCACTTAAGATGCACTGATGTGTATTCAAATGTCCTGCTCTCCAGCCTGAGTCCTCTTCGATTTCAAGCTTCTTCAGCATGCACCCACAAGTTCTGCTATTGGATTCTGGCTTTCCACTCTCAGTAAAATCCCAGCTCCCAGAGTGCCGACTGACATTACTTTCCTTTGTAGCGTGGCCAGGAGAGGAAAGTGGAGCGGTGACAGGAGTTAAGCCACCCCAGGTCCCGAAGACACCAAATGAATCAAATCAATTATTACATAACATTACCAATCCATCTTAGAGCTGTGGAGACATGAAGCAGACGACTAAAGTCACAGAGAACTTTTAAAAACTGCAGAGTCATGATCTGAATTGCATTGAAAATCTTGACAGCCATAGCAAAACCACCTCCCGCAAATCTTTAAGAGTCTGTGGATGAGTGATAGACAAGAAACTGTTTCAAGACTATTATTCTTGCCAAAAGCTCTTCAAACAAATGCACTAATGGCTTTATGGGGATTTTATGTTGTTTTATTATAATTTAAATCAGAATTGAACAATTATTCCCATTTTTGCAGACACGCACATTTATTTATGAAGATATTTGAAAGTCTGGGCCAAAGATTCTGCGACTAAATGCTAATTAATGGTGCATACTGAGTTCAGTTCAGTATCCAGCAAGTTTTATTCTGCAACCAGCACATCTTGATTTATTTCTGAAGATATTATGCTCTTCAGATCAAAGACTGTCAATAACTCTAACTTACTTGGTCTTTGCATTTGAACTGTGTTAAGCAAGAAGGTGGGATTTTGTGTTTGTAGTAATACACGATCATCCCAAAACAATTTGATTCTCAAAAAAGATCACAGAAGTCTGAAACCTCAATCGATGTGAACTCTTTGACCCAAAAAGGAAAAACAGCTAAAAATGTACCTGTCAGTCACAAGTTAAGTAAAGGAAAGCTGTTAGCGGCGCAATCACGCTTGACAGGCTGTCTGGGTTTGAGCATTCTTTTCCAAAACATCTTATAGCCTCTGTAATAGTCTGCTGGATGCTGGCACCTCAGACAATTCTCCCCTCTGAACCTGTCAGAGGATTTCAGCAGAGCTGCAAGCTCTAAAGCCTGTTATTATTTGAACAAGTGCGTCAATAATAGAATAAAAAACACAAAGTTGTGTTGCAGGGAAAGTGGTGATCAATTAACGATGACAAAAGCACCGGGCTTTCAACAATGCAGCTGGGGCGGATTTCAAAAACAAGCAAATGGACAGCTGTGCTCGTCATGATTCATGCTCACTGTCACCGAAGATGAAGAAAGATGGAGAATAAGTGTGGTGCATGGAGTGTTACTCCGGTTTGGTTTTGTGGGGGGGGGACTGAAATAGCTCTCTCATAAATTTCTCTTTGAATCACAGTTCTGTCGTGATGTACTCCATTGAGGCAATCATCAGAATCCAATTGCACTTTGAGACCCATCTGTTCTGAAAAAATTGGCGATTCCCCCCTTTTCCAAAAAAAAAAGGAAAAATGGGAGAAAAAAACACTACCTCCCGAGTTTCCTTGGCTACGCTCGTAAGTCTGCTCATCTGCATCACATTAGTTCCACAAGTAACATGTGTTTACCAAGCAATTTTGAAAGAAAAGATGCCAAATTCCCGCTTTGATGAAGTTGGACAATGCATGATGTCAGCAGAAAAGCAACAGTAAATAGAAGAATTTGAATATAAAAGTACAATTTATAAATATCAGATGACTAGTTTGGCGCTACCTGTCTATAAAAGTGTTCTTTAGGGTGATCCTTAACATAGGAATCGTACATTTAGTTGCAGAAAAGCCTTCATCTCAACAAACCTTCCCTTTTCCTGACTTTTAACCGCGGATTTGAATGGCAACCGCCGCTCAGTGGCCGTGGTTTTTGTTGCTTTCTCTTCCTCTCTTTTTTAGGATTTAATATTTAGTTGTGCAGGCTTTAAGGAAAAGTGATGAGGCAGAAGAGGGATTAGTGCCAGTGAGACCAGAGTCGACGTGAAGCCTCCAGAGGAGAGTGCTCCCTGTTTGGTTGATGTGGGATGGAGCTCTGCTCTGTGTGTACCCTCAATCCTCTGAGTGGGCTGCTGTTGGTGGTGGTTGTGTGCTAGGAGGGAAAAAAAAGGATGTGTGTGAGAGACAGTAATGTGGTGACATCCTTCTCTCTGTGATAGTTCTGTATCATGGTGCTCTGAGTAACTGCACCCAGGAGGAAAGAGGATTTTCAGTCTCATTCATCTGTACTCCGCTGCAGCTAAACATCCTTCAAACTGCCAACATAGCACTCCTTCCCTCTTATTCCTGTATTTTGCGATGCCCCGGTGGGAGGTTCACGGGACATTTGCAGTAGCTGTTTTTGGAGATTTATTCCTCCGCATTCCTCCCGGCCTCGCATTGTTTTTCACCTAAATTATTATATCACGCCGTGATGCCTCTTAGGCTGCCTGGGTTCTAAACAACCGAGAGCCCGCGAGCTCTGGCGCTGCACGGCCAGAAATATCCACACTGTGATTTAAGGAGACACGGTGAGGGCAATAAAGGGAGAAAATACAACTACTGGAGCAATCTTTCAGCATAAAAAACAAACCAAAAAGAGAGGGAAGAGGGTGGTGGAGGGGGGGCCGCTCCATTTGCTTATCGGTCTCTTTCAAGCTCCAGTTTGGACCCTTTGGGACACAACAGCCTCATGCCACTGGGGTACATGGATGGAGAGACAAGTAAACATATCGCTGTAGAATAAGCAAGCTATATAAACGTCTTTCCTCCCACGACTAGGGCCACACACAAAGACTGTGGGGCTGTTTCCATATATACACCCGAAAGAACAACAAACATGCAGACAAATCCACTAACAAAGCCGGCTGCAAATATCAAATCAATATCCTGTCTTTATGTTTGACACAGTTTGCACTCAGCGTCATCATGGGATTATTTGTAACAGAAATAACCCTCAGAGGATGCAACCTGGGGAGCGCACGCCACCTGCCTCCCCTCTGAGCACGCCAATAGTTGGGGAAAACAAGAGGATGAGTGGGTTGGTTGTTGCATGAAACCGTGTCTGATTGTTCTGCATGCCAAGACCTGCTTGTTTGAACTCTGCGTGTGTGGGTGTGTTCGTGGGTGTGCATGCACAGGTAGTGCTCCCAAGTGTCCTCCCACCCAGACTGCTTTTTCGTTAGAGGCCTGCATCCTCCACCTCCACCTCCGGTTGTTATGGAAACCTAAACCGCTGCAGGAGCAGCATTAGCATGTGTGTTGTACGTTGGACCCGGTGTGTCAAACCGAGCACGTTTAGCAGGTCAGGCTGCAGCATCGCTCTGAACCAACACCTTGTCAAGAATGACAAGGGGTTTCTGTACTTATACACCTCTGAGCTGAGTCGATTACCTCCCAGGTTTTCATAGTTCTGCAAATTATGCACATACAAATTTGCTCCTGCACTGGATTTTTGTGTGAACTTTCCAGCTATTTGTGCTGAAAATATCCTTCCTTTATATTTTTCCTTGTAAAAGATTTGAATGCAAGCCTTCTGTTGCACCCTACAGGTAAAAAAACCAAACAAACAAAAAAAGCTGACATGATTTTTTTCAGGTGTTGACATATCTGGGACATGCTTTAGTCTACTACAACACAACGAGGCGACACCGTGCACCTACGTCGTTACTTCTAAACAATTTCAGTTTTGTTCATCCACATTAGTCCGGAATAGGTATTTTTCTGTTTTCAAGGGACAATTGGTGTGCAATTCTCCCATAATCAGGGACTCCTCCCACCCCCACCATGGACTGCTCTCCCTGCTGAACGGTGCAGCATTCAGTGCAGGAGCAGCAGGTTAGGAAACAGCTTTTTTCCCTGGTGATCAGACTGCTGAGCTCTATATGAGAGCCACTGCTCATTCAGGATAGTACGTGAGACGCCATGTCTCCTGTGCATCCTTCCATCCAACTACTTATCACAAACAAACAGCTCTTTTGCAGTGCTGTCACTCCACGAGTCACTTTAACTTTAAGTCACTTTGTTACGGCCATTGTTGCTTTTATATTTCTATACTTTTGTATGCTTTTATGTTTTCATATCTGCAAGTCTGTGCTGAGCCGACGCTATGAGATTTCCTCTGTGTTCACTTGTACGCTGAATGATAATAAAATTTGTCTGAGTATAACTGTGACATAAGTTTCACGGTTTCAAAAGAAAAAGCAGTCGTGTGGATGCAACCATCCCTCCACTCCGAACTCCTCTTCTAAAAGGTGTGGCGATTTTATAATTAGCCTCTAAGCTTTGTGCTAATCACCTCTGAGTCACAGCAAATGGAGCATAATGTCAAGTTGAGTGGGAATAAAGGTCGTGAGGCTGGATAATAACGGCCTTTAAGCCTGAAAAAAGGGTAATAATAATAACCATGGAGGATCCCTAAATCTGTTCTTTCCCTTTTTCACTTCATTGAAACTCTAAAAGACCAGAATGGTAAAGTCTTTCTTAAAATATAAACTAAACTGTTTCAGAATCTGGTCACTTTTATTTCTTTTTTACCCACTAAGCTTCTCACAGTGACAGAATTTTTGTCTTCATGGTGTCCAAACTATTGCATGCCACTGTATACATGTGTGTATGTTTAATGGTGCATAACTGTCCTTCACTCTGTCAAACAACCCAGTTACAGGAAAACAGCTGCTGTTAGACATGATACACACACTGGCAACAATGTGCTTGGAAGAGTCATTTGTTTATCAGCAAGAAGATGCTTCCAGGATTCCCACGACCTCCCGAATAAATAACCTGCTGCAGTGTGACACCAGCGTGTATTTGAGTCCATGTCTGCAGACACTGATGCCTCAGCACACCACAGCCCGGAGGAGAGCAGGGCTACCTGCTTCCAGTCGCCACATCCAGATGCTGCACACATATACACGCGGACCAGCACATTCACACAGCCTTGATGGATGGCCTTCCCCTCTCACTAATGCACAAAAGCATTATCCGTCACCCTCCAGCCCACAGGAATGAGATGCTCTTTTAAAATTGACATTCTGCTCCCTGGCAGCATCCCTGGCAAGCCATGTGGAAGTCAGCCCGACTGCAGAGCTACTCATGCAGGAAGGCGCCTCCCCTTCTCCCTAATCCTGCTTGAGTGGGGGATCACAAAGGCACTTCTACTTCATTAAATACTTCTCACTTCATACTCCATTATTCAAACGTGTAAGGGATAAATCACACTAAGTGTGTTTTTGTGTGTGTCGCTGCAAAGGAATTGTGCAAGTTGGGAGCACTCTGCTACTACTAAACCAGAGGTGAAACCCTGGCCGAGGGTCAGGTGTCAGCCTCTAGTTCAGAGTCTGTTTGATGTGTTAAGAGAAGCACACGGACTTTTGCAGTTTGGGCTCATTTTTCATTTCTGTCATGAGATAAACTCCTTGTTATTTATGGACAGTAGTATAACATCTCTTTGTGCTCAGCCAGTTGCCATCTGCTAAGACTGTGCTACATGATGATGAATAAGTCATGTTTTTCTACTTTTAATGGAGTACTTGGGATCTACATATATCTATTCCCGGTTCCTGTTTCATATATAATTTATAGTTTTATTTACTTGCTTTTTTTTTCTTCTATTTTCATTCATCCTGCACTCATGCACTGATATGTCCTCTATGTCTATTTGCTTGGACTCTCTTGCTCTTTAAATCTGCAGTCCAATCTGAGCCACTGGGGCAATTTACCAACAAGCCAGTCATTTATCTCCATTTGAGCTGTTTTAGCATCAAACCCGGGTTTTTCATCCCATCAGAGAAGCCCAATGACTTGTTTACCAGTACTGTCAAAGCTGTTCCAACAAATAAATGCAAAATATCTAGAACAGCTACCAGACATCAATCAAGACTCTTAAACTTGAATAACTTCCTTCGGCTGGGCGCAGGTTTCCTCTGGATTTCATCAAACTGTCAGTATTTTGGGTGACATTCACCAGCGTCCCAATGTTGCTGTGTCCGTCCAGGTGCTGCACACCGGGAAGGCTGACTACTCTGCGAGACGGAATAGAAATGTGGAGTCGATGCCATGCCGTGTTAAATTTTGGGTAACAGCCATATTGTTTGGATCCGGCTTGCACCGAGGCTGCCTTTTACACGCATGAATCATTCATGCTGACCTTCAGGGTCGTGTTTTTATGCACAGACTGTCAGAGTAACCTCTAAAATCCTGTCTCAGTCCATTTTTTCTCAAAATAATGAAATGCTAAACATATAAACCCACTGCAAGTTTCAGGAAAAACAATTCAGGCCACTATGGATCTATGTATTTTATCCCTTTTCTTTGCAGAACTCTTTTTTTCTGCTACGGTTCCTTTTCTCTCTCATATCCCAACTCCATCTTTATATGATCATTTTGGTCAAATAATAAAAACTTAATTATGTAACAACAATACGGAGGGCAGGTAAGATGAGAGTGCTCCTTACATGAGAGCCTTGCCATCCCAGAAAAATGTCTCTCTCAAGAAATGATGGGCGGCATCCCAATCTTAGACAATTCCATCGGTAAAGAAAGTACCGGGGGGAAATATCGAATGCAATGACTCATACAGCAGCATCCAAGAGGCAAAAAAAACTAAGATGACTTGTAACACTTTGATCAAATAAGTTTTCAGGGTTTTTTTGCCTGTCCAGTGGCATCCAGAGGCAGGTTCTTGCACACAAGTTGCTACCTGCAAATCGGGCTAACAGCCCGATGTGAAAATAAGCGCTACAGACTTTCAAATTCTCTGTTCCTGTAGTCATTGATGCTTTGCTTTTGGATTCAGTTCATTAATTCTTTATTAAAGCCCAAAGGGAAGGTATACTGTATATTTCAGTACATCTGCCAACCGTGAATATAGTTATTGTGTATTGAGGCAAAACTAAAGAAAACACGGGCTGAAGACACTATGTTAATTAATTCCTGTGTCGTATAGAAGATGTGCAATGTCGCCCGTTATATTTTATATTTCAGACTGCATTTCTCCTCTCTCCTTTTCAAGAGGAGGCGATTTCTCCCAGATCATAGCAGAAAGCAGCCCACCCAGTCTCAGTGTGCAGCCTCCAGCCCTCCACTGAAATACCAGCAACACCAGAGTCATCAGAGTATTTCTGTAGATGACCCGTTTCTGAGGTCCAAGGTGTGCAGAGCGAAGCGTATGGTCCCCTGTGGTGCTCCCGGGCTTCAAGATATATTGTACGTAATGTGTGCATGGAAACATAACCCTGAAGGTCAGCATGCATGATTCATGCATGTAAATACGGATGCAGTTATCATATAAAAATGTGATTCAACATTCTTTCATAAGTTGTGCAATGGTGAATAATACCCAAACATGCCATTAATCTTCGCAATGAAATCACATAACTTAAAATGTAAATGACAGATTGTGCTCACACCCAAAATACCAGCAGTAAAACAGCATTGTGGCACATTATTACTTTAAATTGCTCTTTTTCTTTTCCCATTTTGTAAGACAACATAAACATGAGTTGGTTCATTTAGGCTCCGACTCTTCGTTTTGCTTCCTAATAACTCGTACATGCAGCGGGGCACATTACTCTGCTATCTTGTGACCTGACAACATCCCGCAGGCTCCTACCACACTGGCCTCAGAGTTCCTGGGAGTGAGTGTGCAGTTTTTTTTGCTGTTTCATCAGCAGTCCTGTGATGTCTGGAAAGCAGCCTCGGTCGTGCCACCGCTTCTGGGGCTGCGGATTTAGCTGGAGTCGGATCGAAGTATTTAGAGGTCAAATGCATCAACCTCTCGACATTTGCAGAAGGCTGTCGGAGGTCGTGGCGAGCTGGCGTCGGCCATCAAACACTCCATCACTGGTGGTGGTAACAGAAAAGAGTTTAATCTGTGCCGTGGAGAATGGACACTGAGGAATACATCAGTCTTTTGGCTGCTTCTTTGCCTTCGGGGCTTATTTTTGGGTTCAGTGGTGTGTTCACTTTATAAATCTTTTTATATAAATATATAAATATCATTCAAATGAGGTTAAACTGAAACTACTTTGTCTTACTGCACCAGTCATCTTTATACTTCATTTAGCACTATTATACTCCAGAGATATATGCATCTGCATAAAGCTCCAGCTTTATTCGACGTGCTGTTGTGGTTTAAAGCTCATATTAATTCAAATGTACTTCATAAAGTCTAGTGCAGTGGTGCATGACTGCCTTGAGGACTGAGTGCATGAGATACACACTAAACCCGTTCATTAAGGTTTTGTTAATCTGCATAATAGTCTCAGTGAGCTAGAGTATTGGCATGGTGTGATCGTGCCCCTAGTGGTGGAAACAGGTTATTGTAAGATGATTGAAGAGAAGGTGTGTGTTATGTTGAGGTCTACTAGGAGTTTTCGGGTTTAAAAGGACCTTTATTGTGTTCCCATCTGTTGTACCTGTGGTATCTTAACAGGCTCTGTGTCGTCTCTAACAGCACCTCCTCACGTCAGCCTGCCGGCCTCCGTGTCCGTGACAGGATCTCCACACAGCGACGCCGTGGAGGCCCAATCTGGTTTATCTTTAACAGACACACTGTTTCTTTTCACATCCCCCTCTTTTCTCCACCGCGCCGCTGTCATGGAGTGCAGATGGGGCAGTTCAGTCGCAGCAGAGAGAGAGAGAGAGAGAGAGAGAGAGAGACCCTTTTGTTGTTTTTCAAGAGCAGTTTGACAAGAGATCTCGTCCCCCGAGCTGTTCTTTTCACCGCAGGAAAAGGTGGCTGAGCCGCTCCTCGCGGACCGCCGGGGTCAGGCGGTTCAAACTCCATCTCGAGAGGGACGATGTCAAGCTCGGTACTTGAGGCCGCCTTGGAAATGTTTCCTAATGGAGAGCTTTTTATAAAATTGCCTAAGATTGAGGCTGTTGACTCTGCTCTGAGAAAGTGGCTCCCTTGTTAAATATCTTGACACATCAAGGCCTCTAAGTGACAGAATTGCAGGGAAAATATCGTACTTTCAAATTCCCACTGAAAGAAAATGACACATTTTGCTCTCCTACGTGTCATTTTGGATATGAAATGCAGTTAAGGGGGATTTGTGAGCATTAGAAGTAGTACAGGTCATGTGCCAGGGCACTTGTGAGAAGAAACAAGCTTACAAAGCCCAGTTTCTGTGAATAATGCTTTTATCAGCATCTTTACTGATCCCCCCCTCCATACTAATAAGATTGGATGTAGCTCTTCTAATGCCATTAAAAGAACAGATTAGGTTGGCATATATATCCATCTTATCGCCACCTGTTACCATCCATATGCGTCAGGCGGCCTCCAGCAGACAAAGAAGAGGAGAAAAGGTAGAATTTAACACAAGAAAAGACACCTAAAGGACTTTCAGGGCTCCGGCCACAGCTGGAACCCTATAAGTCTGCAGAAGTCCACACAAAAGAGGAGAAAGATGAGGCTTGTGATGGGCAGGCCGTCACATCCAGCGGGGGACAAAAGAGAAGGGTGACTAGCAGCTGATGGACAGAAGGTCCATTTCCACTCATACAAAAGAACCGGAGAGATGAAGCAGATTAGCAGCTCTTTATTCCCTTTGTAAAGACTCTAAATGATAAGATTTAGCTCTTTTTTCTCTCCATTCCTGCTTCTGTCCTGCGGATGGATGAAAGCTCACCCAAGACGTCACGTGAGCTTTTTTTCATTGTCTTTTTTTATTTTGCTTCTTCTTCTTCTTCTTTCACCAGCAGGTTCATACTCAGACACACAAAAACACTTTCTGAAGAGTAATTTATTCATCCTCAGAGAAAGGACAGATTCAACAGCCAGCTTTTGAGTCAATTCACTTCCTTCCACTAAACCTTGAATTTACAGTTTGAATGGAAAGGCGCTTAGCTTAAACCCTCTAATCACTAGGAGATGATGTGTTTTTCTGAGTCTCCAAGACAGAAATTACCCGACCAAGTGGAAGGGACACGCTCTTTCTGCTGAACAATATCTTTAATAACTCAGTGGCTTTCGTGTTGCTGTCAAATAACACAACACTATCAATAATGTTCACACATTGTTATTATGTGTCAGTTTTCCCCATCTTCTGCGGGCACCTGGAAATGTTATAAAACTTGTATTGGTAAAAGTCTCATATGATCACACCTTTGTATTTAGTGCCATCTAGTGGGCGTCTTGCCACATTGCAGGCTGAGACCACGTTAGTAGGTATAAATCATATATGCTTCTTTAAAGTTAAGACTTAATTATACTTAACTTAACTAATTATTTATTCTGATTGATTTAAGTACATTTATTTATTTTTGTGTTTTTCCTTAAATAATCGTCTGAAAATATCATAAACCCCCACTTGTGTACAATAAAACATGTAAAACTTTAACTTTAACTGAGTAAATGAGCCATCTTAAGAATAAATTAAGTTCATTTTGAATATGAATTCAGCAAAAAATGTAAATAAATCTTTAATAACTTGAAGCGGAGGATGTTTATCTCTGTGTAGCAGCCCCTACGTGTCCGGGAACTGAGGTGACAAGTATAAAAAGTTGACTGGATCCGTATTTTAATATGAAATGTCCTGTTTGAAGATGAGCACGAATAAATTAATTGATTGGAGTGAATGCATTTGATTATAAATGTATTTTGTTAAATAATTTGAATATAACTACATTATAATTTGATTGAAATGGACAATATTTGATTTGAATAGCACTAATAAAAACCGAATTGAATTGAACTGAACTGAATTGAAAGCATGATGATAAGGGATAGGGCTATTATTTCATTTATTTAATGTTTATGGGATTCACATTGATGGCTATGAAATATATCAAACTTTAAGTATTAGCAAACATGCAGTCAGGTCTATAAGTCTATAAGTTTATACTCTACTATACTCTATGTTGTGAATACTGTTGAAACAGTTGTTGCCGTTCATGCACGCTGAACAGCTTGTGTTGCTGCACTGCAGATATATTGGATTATTTGATCCTGTTGGACTTTGAACATACTGGTCGACACCTTTTTGGTTATTTTATTGTATCCTTTACTCTGTTTTATTGTATTGTTTTATTACATCAATCAAAAAATATGCAAACTGAATAGAATTGAATGCCTTTTATTGTCAACATACATTATATTAAGAAAATTGTAGAGCTTCTCCTGGGCTCAGTGCTAAACAATTAAAGTGAAAAGTGCAGATATGCAAAATAATAATATAAGAATAAAAAGTATAAAGTCTTTAAAAATATATGGTAACTGTACATCTTGTTTCTTGTATTTTTTCAGGATGTTGATGCTTTTGGAGAGAAAGTTTTTCTCAGTCTGTCCTTGCTTTTAAGTTTCTGTAGCTGCCAGATGGCAACAGCTCAAACAGCTGAGAACCGGGACGTGAGCCGTCCTTGGTGATGCTGCGAGTCCTGCTGAGGCACCGGTGGGAGTAGATGTCCATCAGGGAGGAGGGGAGAGGACAGCCAACGGTCCTCTGTGCCGTTTTGACTGTCCTCTGAAGCCTCAGTGCAGCTCCTGTAACAGGTGGACACACGGGACGTCAGCTGGCTCTGGACGGCCAGCAGCAGCTGACTGTCCAGACTGTTCCTCCCGAAGACTCTCAGGGAGTGTAGACGCTACTGAGCCTTCTTCGTGACAGCTGTGGTGCTGTGTGTCCGGGAGAGGTCATCAGAGATCTGGACTCCCAGGAACCTGACTCGTGTGCCTTGGACATCAGTCCTCAGCAAATATGCCGATGATGTTCTTTTTTGTGGCCTGGGCTGCAGTCCAGGTAGGGCTGGGCGATATGGACCAAAAGTCATATCTCGATATTTTCTAGCTGAATGGCGATACTCGATATATATCGATATTTTTTCTGTGCCATAATTGGGGTTTTCCCCAAAGCATTATAGCATAGCATCTCTGTTAGCTTCATTTTTTCTGAGGCAAACCCTTAAAAAAACGGTCAGTTTTAATACAAAGCCTCATGCCAAATGTCACACAGGTACATTTATTAACAGAGGTCTGCACAATATCAAAATGTATTAAACAAACATAAACATAATAATAAAAGTCTGGGGTCAGATGCTCCGAAAATCTTTGATCTATGTGCAGGTGAGAGGGGGGAGGCCCAGGGAGCCCGGTTTGGTGATTAAGATGTCGGGGATCATGGTGTTGAATGCCGAGCTGTAATCCACAAAGAGCATCCTGGCACAGCTCTGTTGCTCCAGATGTTTCCACACAGCGTGCAGCGCTATGGCGACGGCGTCCTCCGTGGATCTCTGTGAAGTGAATGATGGGGGTCAAGTGTGAGGGAGAGACGGTCCTTGGTGTGCCTGAGAACCAGCCTCTCCAAACTCTTCATGATTACTGGTGTGAGGGCAACAGAGCGGTGATCGTTTAGGCTGGTTGTGGGTGACTTTTTGGGGTTATTGTTGGCAGATTTCAGGCTGGTGGGGATGACTGCTCGGGCCAGGGAGAGGTTGAACATCCTGCTGGTGGCCACGTGACTGGCACATGCCAGTCTTGGCCAGTAGCCTTCCTGGGGGTCACTGCCAGGAGCACACGCCTCACATCATACTCGTCTACAGTGAGTTGGGGGTTGGAGAATCCTGAGGGGGCAAAGAAACTGTTGACTCTATCCTCTTGTTGTAGTCTGTTTTGGCATTTTTTACACCTTTTTTCAGGTCAGCTCAAATTATGTGCATACTGTATATATGTATATATATATAAAATATGCGTAGGCTATTTGGGAAAAGTACAGATATTCCAATATCATGTAAACGTTGCTTTAAAAGTGAATCTGGACAGAAAGTGTAGTTCTTCACACCAGTAGAAATCTTTCAGTAGTCACATGATCCATGTACAACCAGTGACCCAGATCCATTTGCAGCCATGCATGCATTTATATCATCTCCACTATGTTTGACGGATGATTTGGTTAATTTGGATCATTTCCTTTTAAAATCCTCTTGAATGCAATCTGATTATTCACTTCTAATTCCTAAACTCCACTGTGGTAGTGAGCAAAAGCCACTGTAGACTATGTCATATGCGTTTGAGGTTGTCATTTTCAAGTGAACATAATAAGTAACATACATTAACCCCATTTTCTTACGATTACCAGGCAGAAATTATGCTCATAAAATCATATCTTTCATATTGCTGTTCAAAGTTTCTCTTTTTATTTAGAAGAAAAGACTAATTAAAGAACACAGACCACTTCATATGAAGCAGTATGTGAAGGTCCCAGGAAAAAAAAAAGAGGGGGGGGGGGGGGGGGGGGGTTGTATTGAGGAGGTCCAGGGGGATAAGAGATTGCAATGAACAGGCTCCACTTCCTCACACAATAGAAGTGGGGAGATAAGACTGATTATCAGCTCTTTGTGTAGGCTCTATAGACAAGTTAAGATAAAATTTGCTTTCCTTTCTCCAACCTAGTCTCTGCACTGTGTGAGTATGTGTGAAAGCATCCACAAATCACTACAAACAATTTTTTGTGCTTTTAAAAAAAAAATGTATACAGAGAAGGAGTGATGTCAATACTACATAAGCATGCAAAGAACTGTAAAAGCGCTGTTTACCCATCATCTTGTAATGTTTTAATAATTTTACCAATTCAGCTTAAATGCACTCTTTTATGAAGTGTATTTTATATAAATTGTGTAGCATCTATCATCTAAATTAGTTTCTTTTTTTAGGGTTACGTGTGAAAGTTTCTACTGAAAAGGTCAAACTGTATAATATTGCTATGTTATACAGAGATTTTCCTGTTTATGTTGTGTTTAAATACTGAGTTTGAGTTTGAGTTTTGAGTTTTTATTTCAGTCCATTTGGATACAACATAATACAACATCATTCAACAATATTTAATATATTGGAAAAGGTCCAATATATTAAATGGCACCAAAAAGGTATAGGCTGAAGCCAAGGCTTATTATGCCTACCCTTTTGTGAACCTCGACTCAGGAGGTTTTATACAAAACAAAACTAAAAATTTGGGTTCAAACATTGAAAAAGAATGGATATATTGGAAAAATAACAGAGGTATTTAGACAAGAAGCAAAGATACAAAAGAACAAAGATGAAAACAAAACAAAAAACATACTATAAATTGCAAGGAGTGATAAATTAAGTGGTTCTTGGCAAGAGACTGTACAGCGCGGAGAGCAGAGGTTAAGAGTATGGTACTTGTACTTGATATGTTAAAAAATAAAACATTTGAACATACTAAGTGGCTTACAGGGCACCTGGTATGCATGTGGTGCTGCTTCATTTTCAAGAATATTCAATTCTTGTTAAATAAAAAACAATCAATTTGTTCATTTGGTGCATTTAACTTTTTTTCCCTTTAAAATAAAGACAAAGTTCATTTAGATATGTGAATAAATCCCTTCCGCTGTCATCCACTGGGGGGCGCTGCAGCGCCCCGCCGGCGGCCAGACCGTGTTGCGTAATCGTCGATCGCCGAGTCATCGATCGCTGTTGTTTCACCAACATTGGCGCTGCAAGGACGACTGCCCCACGAGTTTGAACACACACAGCTGCCGGCGGCGATGACTGACTGACTCGTGGGTTTGAAGAAACTATACTTGTAGCTTCCAGTCTGGATATAAGCGGTCGATTGTGTTAAAGCGGCTTGTTAAGGACGAGAAACCGGCTAACAGATAAGTGCGTCCGTGTGCCTGGAAATAACCTCTGTCCCTGGCGGTGGAGGGTCTACATTCATTGACCTGCCTCTCTGCAAGATAAGGTAATAATATACATTTTAAATTAAAAAATAAACCCCCAGCTTACTCCTATTTTATGCATAACATGGTTTTCAGTCATACTTGTGTCACAACTTGGATATAAAGTGTGTGATTCATAATTGATCATATGTATGTATGTATGTATGTATGTATTGTTGTGTACCTTTATTATCATAGCCAAAAAGGATCTTTAAAAACACAGATATCAGCCAGTCAGGCCTGTTTAGTGTGGAGAGATAAGGACACTTTCTGTTGTTATTTTGATTATTTTCTAACAAGTACTTAATGATCTGTTTTCCTGCATGTGACTGATGGTTTTTCTTCTGTCCCAGCTGCAGAGATGGTGTTTATGCAGAGCTACTGTGGATCCAATACCTCCATTTCCCACACGTGGGTGGATGAAGGAATCGCCCCGTGCTTCTACTTCACCCTCGTACCCACTATCCTGCTCACCGTCGCCTTCTTCCTCGGCACCCTCCACTGCATCTTCTACCAGAAGTATGGCACACCGATGGAGCCCAAGTTCATCCCGCGCTCTCGCCTCTACGGCTTCCAGCTGGCCGTCACCATCCTGCTGCTGCTCCAGTTTCTGGGTGGGACGGTGTGGCGGGCTGCCAGTGCAGAGGAGCTTCCGGGATACGTGGTTCTGTACGGCTGCTTCTCAGCGGCGGCGTGGGCATGGGCTTTCAGCCTGCTCCGGGTGGAGAGACGCAGGGCTCTGGTGATGGATCGCACACGGGGGCACAGCACTGCCCTCCTGGTGTTCTGGGCCTTGGCTTTCTCGGCTGAGAATTTGGCCATCGTCTCCTGGTACAGTCCCCACTGGTGGTGGAGCCTGCAGAGCACTCAGGAGATGGTGAGGATGCCTGAGCGTGGCTTTAAGAACATCAAGTCTGCGTTGTTTATATTGTGGATAGATTCAGATTCAAATTCAGACGACTTTATTAATCCCTTTGGGAGGTTCCCTCAGGGAAATTGACATCTCCATCTCACACACACACAACACTGTCATTTACAAATCAAACACCCCAAAAGCCAAACACCCATATAAAGATAAGAAGATAAGAAAAATAAAAGTAAAAGATAAAAACAAAAATAAAAATAGAAAGTGTGGTGCCATAAAAAGAATTATAAGGATAGAAAAGGTGTAATATTGCACAAAGTTATTGCACAGTCCGGTTTGTTGTTGGTCAGACTGACTGACTGCATAATCTGTCTGCATAACCTTTTTGTTATTTTTTTAATGTTGATAATGTTCAAGTGTGCAGCTTGTGTGCAGCTTGTGTCATGCAGTGCATCTATCAGTTCAGGATTATAGTTAGTTAGCTTTTTACCTCTTTATTGATCCAATATTTCCCTTAAAGCATATGCTTAGTCATTGTGACAAAACTCCTCAAACAAACAGAGTTACAAGTTAAAGGTTAGTTATTTATATATGGTATATACCTCCTAAAACACTCCTTTCTGAACTATACAGCCTTTAAAAAATGAAAATCTTAACATGCAACCCAAAACGAACATGAACATACGACTAGGGCTGTTTTTGCTGAGTCATTGCTGAGTCACACTATCATGGCCCACGCGCTTCTCTGCTGACCAATCAGATCTCAAGAGGAGCTCTGGCTCCTCCCACACTGAGTCATATGCTACAATGTTGTGTTTCACAAATGTAAGCATGACTTGGGGTTTTTTAGCCTATGTTAAACTTAAAATGTTGTTTTTTAGGTGCACATTTTAGTAATTTTATCTTAATAATATAATACTGTTATTTAGCAGTGTGAGTACAGTGTGTGAATGTTTATAAATACAGGTTAAATGATCAGTGAATGGGGGTAGGACTAAATAAGTTTACACTTCTTCCTACTCCTTTTTTGGCACATGTAAATCAAGATAGCAAGGATGAAATTCTTTGTTTTGTTGTTTTTGTTTTTTTAAACTTCTAATGAAGTGTTTTTTTTTTTTACATGTACAAAAATAAAATAAATTAAAAAAAATCAAATATTGTACCATTCACAGATAATCCAACAAGGCCCTTATATTATAAAGCTAATTTCTAAGGTGGTCATCTGCGTGGCGTTTTACTGCTACACAGATGTGTTATGGGCGTTAAAGTAACATATCTCATCTGTTGAATACTGTTAAACTCTGTATTTAACCGTATTTTGACCCCTCAGGTGCAGTTTGCTCTGTGGCTGCTGCGCTACATCGGCACCGGGCTGCTCTTCTTCCTTGGTCTTAAAGCGCCGGGGTTGCCTAGGAAACCGTACATGCTTCTGATTAACGAGGACGAGAGAGATGTGGAAACCAGCGGACAGGTGGTGACACATCCGTGGTTTTAATGAGCTTATCTCCATCTGTTTGAAGCAACATGAAGTTATACACGTCTCATGAGAATGTTTTGGGTATAAACGTGTTTCTGTGTCTTTAGAGTTTATTGGGAAGGACAGAGGAGAATGAGTCCACGTGGCAGGGCTTCAGGAAGAAGGTCCGCCTGCTGCTTCCCTACATGTGGCCCCGAGGCAACATCATCCTCCAGCTCCTGGTCGTCTTCTGTCTGGGGCTGCTGGGAATCGAGAGGGCTATTAATGTGTTTGTGCCCATTTACTACAAAAATATCGGTGAGAGACGTCTCTCTGAGTTTCTGAAATAATTCTGCTCAACAGAACAAGGCTGATCCTCAGTTAAAATGAGTTCAACATTGTTTTTTTGTCCTTGAAATTTAATGAAAAGAATATTTTGATGTGATCTCTCCTAGTAAATGAACTGACCGATGGGAGCAGCTGGCGCACTCTGGCCACAACAGTGTGTATTTATGTCCTGCTCAAGTTCTTTCAGGGCGGTGGGGCAGGTAGGTCTTACTCGTTAAAGTTACTTAATAAAGACGAGCAGAGATCTGGCACGTGATGCCAGTCATTGATTTTCCACCTGGATCCACATGACTGTGATGCTGAGCCTCATTTAACGCTTTGACCGTCTCTTCCCTTCCCAGGTGCCTCGGGGTTTGTCAGCAATTTGCGCTCTTTCCTCTGGATCCGAGTGCAGCAGTACACCAATCGGGTAGTTCAAGTCCGACTGTTCGGCCACTTGCACTCCCTCTCTCTACGCTGGCATCTGGGCCGTAAAACCGGCGATGTGCTGCGGAGCATCGACCGAGGCACCAGTTCCATCAACAGTTTGCTCAGGTAGGAGATCCATGCCGAGTGTAAACATCTGCAACTCCAGATCAGTTACGGAGTACAACATGTGATGCATCATTGTTTGTTTTCCACAGCTACATAGTGTTCAGCATCTTTCCAACCATCGCTGATATCGTTATCTCAATCCTGTACTTCATCAACTTCTTCAACGCCTGGTTCGGCCTGATCATCTTCGTCTGCATGACTCTGTACCTCAGTAAGTCGTGCATATTTAACGGAGGACTTTTAACCTAATACGGGATTTGTACAGGATTCTACTTTAGTTGGAGCTCATATTTAGATGTTCAAATCCTTATTTCTCATGGGTTTCCCTCAGCCACGACCATCATCATCACCGAATGGAGAACCAAATACAGACGAGACATGAATCTGCAGGACAACGCCGCCAAGTCGAAGGCTGTGGATTCCTTGTTAAACTTTGAGACGGTACATCAAACATTTGCCCGTCTTAAAAGCTCTAAAAAACTTTGACACTCAGAGGTTGACTTGATTCAACAATGTGGTTGATTCCAATTTGATGGTACTTCTTAGAGCTATAATCCACTGCATACATTGACTAAAATCATCAACGAAAGACTGCAGAGGCCGCAGGCTGAACCCTCTGCTGGCTTTATTTTTAGCCTGTTAACCTTTTCCAGCTTCAGAACATTGAGCATGCCCTGCAGGGGGAGGCCGCTTTCCGTGTTGGAATAAGTTTGTTGTCTCAAATGTTGGCGGCTGTAAGACTCCAGCTCCGCCTTTTTAAAACATTAAAAGCTATAGTTTGGTTTGACTGTTTTGTCTCTTTAAAATAGGTTAAATACTACAACGCAGAGAACTATGAGGTCAACCGTTTTGAGGATGCCATCTTGAAATATCAGGTAAGATGCTGTTCTGTCTTTTTAAAAACATTAAAAGAAAGTGTTGCTCTAGTTTGACAGGCGTCAGAACACAACATATCTACCGTAGTTATCAGTAGTTGAATGAATGAACCTCTAACTTGAGTATAGGTGTGAATCTATAGGATTTTATTCTGTTTGCATCCAAACATGACCAGAGGCGATGGATCTATGATCTGTTTTTGATAATAATTCTGGGGAATAAATTAGCGCTTGTATGTAGAAGAAAATATGATTCATTGACCCATGAATGAAATCTTCCTGCATACATTTCATGCTTCTCGTCTCTGTCTCTAGGCTTCAGAGTGGAAGACTCAGGCTTCCCTGGCATTACTCAATCAAACACAGAACATCATTATTGGGTCGGGATTGCTTGCCGGATCCCTGCTCTGTGCCTACTTTGTCACTGAAGGAAGGTTTCAGGTACCATTAGCCACCATCACACTTTAATCAATAAAATTGCTTGTTTAAAGTGTTCGATGTGACAATGTGGGGAAAAAACAACCAAATTTTCCCATCCCAGGTTGGCGATTTCGTTCTCTTTGGCACATATATAATCCAGCTGTACACTCCTCTCAACTGGTTTGGAACTTACTACAGGTGAGAAAAGGCAGAAACTGCTCCAGATGTGGCCATACTGTACTTTTGAAGCATTTCATAGCTGCTTTAATGCCACTAATTGTCTGCTGCAAGAAAAGAATAAAGGGGAAAAAGAAACTGATTTGCAGAAATGTTCACAAAGTTTATGTTCTGCAAGAAAATAAGCTAAAACACACATCGAATTGATGAACATGAGCAGGAGGCAATATGTAACTTATTTTGCCTTTAAAACTTCCTTACTATTTAGAAGGAAATGGAAAATATAGATAAATCATAAATGTAAAGTCAGGTTGACAAAATCCGACTTTCATTTGCGCTAACAATGTCTCCTTCGCATTTTTTTCTTTCAGAATGATCCAAAATTCTTTCATTGACATGGAAAGCATGTTCAAACTATTTGAAGAGGATGAAGAGGTGCATTTGAATCTGATTAATATTATTAGCTGTGGTTATAGTTCTTTTTGACATGCTTTTTTAAATATCTGTGCTTATGCAGGTGAAAGATGAAGTAAATGCTGGGAATCTGCTGTATAAACTGGGAAAAGTGGAGTTTGACCATGTTTACTTCAGCTACACAAATGGGTTGGTTCATTTTTTTCATTATATATTTATTATATATTTATTTTTATCATATACTTTATAATTATTAATTTAACTCTTAATTTATTTTCTTTTTTATAGCAAAGAGATTCTCAAGGACGTTTCCTTCACCGTTCTTCCAGGGCAGACAGTTGCACTGGTATGACATTTTATTTCAAGTGATTCCTACCTTTCAGCACTGTTGAATCTTCTGATTTTCTGTCATTATATTCCCATCATTGTCTTATTTTTGTTCTCTTTAAGGTGGGACCGTCTGGGTCTGGGAAAAGTACCATCATCCGACTGATCTTCCGTTTCTATAATGTTCAAGGAGGGTGCATTCGCATTGATGGCCAGGATATCTCAAAGGTAGGTGTTAGCTGTTGTTTAACACTGGAGCAACAACTGTAAGTCAATTTAAGTTTAAATTACAGTTAAAGTCCCATATGGCAAGTTTAGAAAGTATAATATGACTACATACCAATTCAAAGAGCATGTGACTGTGGTAGGTTACACCGTCGTGACCGGATTGGTTACATTTTTGTGTACAGGCGCTCAGTCGTTACTATCTTTTCTCAGGTCAAACAAACATCTCTGCGAGCTCATATTGGCGTAGTTCCCCAGGATACGGTGCTTTTCAATGACACCATCCGGGAGAACATTCGCTACGGTCGCATCACTGCCAGTGACCAGGAGGTGGATGAGGCTGCTATAGCTGCAGATATTCATGATAAAATCATGGCCTTCGCCGAAGGTAATATTTGTTATTCATTGTGGTGACTTTGGAGTATCTATTATTTGTTTATTTTATTTTTAGTTTGTATCTGAGTAATTGTATCATTGCAGAACCTTTCTTCATCACGTGCCTGTGTTTGTATGTGATAGGTTACGACACACAAGTGGGTGAAAGAGGCCTTAAGCTGAGCGGAGGGGAGAAACAGAGGGTGGCCATCGCCAGAACTATCCTCAAAGCGCCGCAGATCATCCTGCTGGATGAGGTATTGGACGAGTAGACAGGCGTTTTTTGTTTTAGTATATCTGAGGAGGCTTTTCAGGAATAAATGGGGGCTATAATATGACTGAAAAAAGGCAAAGGTCAGTTTTACAACAAGAATGTCTTTGCAGGCTACATCTGCGCTGGACACGCAGACGGAGCGTAACATCCAGGCCTCCCTGGCCAAAGTGTGTACCAATCGTACAACAGTCGTCGTTGCACACAGGTAAGGGATTCATGAAGAGTTATTTCTTTTGAAAAGACTATTTAGATTTGTTTTTAATTGCTGGTTTTATTTTGTTAACTCATAAAAGGTTGTCCACCATCATCGGAGCAGACCAGATTCTGGTCATCAGTGACGGTCGCATCGCTGAGCGAGGGCGGTAAGTGTTTCCTTATCACCCACCGCTCCAAATGACATTCCGTCCATCCTTTTTCTCTGAACTATGACCAAATCCCCACCATCTTTACACCCCAGACATGACGAGTTGCTGCTAAAGGGAGGCCTGTATGCAGACATGTGGCTGAAGCAACAGAAAGCCCACGACTCTGATTCATCCTCAGACACTGAAGCCAAAGATCAGACGTCGGAGAAACTGCAGCCGCCATCGTCGTCTTCAGCCAACCACTGACACTAAATGCTTAGAAAAAGCTATCTTATTTTTAAAATCCCTTTTTAAGTTACAAAACACAGAATCAGCATCAGAATGTTGTTGGTTTTTTTAGGGTTTTCCAATTAAATGTGCAATGGCAAGTTGAGGGAGAAAAAGGGAAGGTGCCTTAAAAACTGAGCAGGTAGAAACACTATGTTCAAATAATACACTTTTATTTTGAACTTGTAATCTAAACGTGGGAGTTTTAGCAAAGAAATCTAATTGCTGGAACAAACAAATGGATGTGGAACAGTACGGACGGGTGATTCAAGATGAACAATTCTGTTTTAGAACGAAATAGCGAACAGGCTTTAAGATTTATACCTCTTAAACTGAAACCTACTCTTATCATAATCCCTTCTTGATATTATTTATATTTATGTTTTTATATGTGATAATACCGTTTGTGTTGCCAGTCTGTTCAATCCAGCTTTCGTAACTCCCCTAGTGAGACTCCAAACAATCTCCCACAAAAGGGCACAGATATGAAGGGAATTATTCAAAATCTTGTCCTGACCTTCAGTACATCTTGTTTTATTGAGGAGCATCATTTGCTGCATGACAATGTGCCAGTGTGCAAACTTTCAGGGATTTTACTTTGATTTTAAGCTGGTGGTAGCTAAATTATGAGCTACTGTATATTAGTTGTACTGTTTTTTTAAGAGTTGAATAAACATATGTGTATGTTTCATCAAAGAAGGTTGTGTTGACTATCTGTGCATTTTAATAATAATACATTTTATTTGTTAGGCGCCTTTCATGGCACTCGAGATGGCCGATTTTATCTTTGAATATTGGCCAGAGCTTGTTTATACGTCATAAATGCTGTTTTTGATATAAAGATTTATGTCTAAAGTTGTACAAGTCATGTTACTGGCATTTAAACCATAAACCTTTTCCTTGGAAGACATCTGTATTGAAAATGCATATTATACTTTATTGTCCACATAGTAACACCCAAGTTACTGATAATACAATTACAGTCTGCATAAGTACATTGTGCACTTATGCACAATTTTTTTTGTAAGAATTTGCTTATTTGCTGTTTTATGTCTACCTCACAAAGGGTACCTGTATGATTGGTGTAAATATTTGCCATGTAATTAAAGATAGAGAAGCATTTCTCTGTGATATGAAAACATAACTGTCTCCTGTGTGTGTGTGTATATATATATATATATATATACTGTATATATGTATGTGTATATATGTATGTGTATATATCTATGTGTGTGTATGTATCTGTGTGTGTATATATATATATATATATATATATATATATATATATATATATATATATATATATATATATATACAGGACTGTCTCAGAAGATTAGAATATTGTGATAAAGTTCTTTATTTTCTGTAATGCAATTTAAAAAAAATAAAAATGTCATACATTCTGGATTCATTACAAATCAACTGAAATATTGCAAGCCTTTTATTATTTTAATATTGCTGATTATGGTTTACAGTTTAAGATTAAGATTCCCAGAATATTCTATTTTTTTTAGATAGGATATTTGAGTTTTCTTAAACTGTAAACCATGATCAGCAATATTAAAATAATAAAAGGCTTGCAATATTTCAGTTGATTTGTAATGAATCCAGAATGTATGACATTTTTGCATTACAGAAATTAAAGGACTTTATCACAATATTCTAATTTTCTGAGACAGTCCTGTGTACATATATATATATATATATATATATATATATATATATATATATATATATATATATATATATATATATATATATATATATATATATATATATTGTAGTTTTTAGACTTGTATGACCATGTCAAGTTATTTTAAATTAACAATCTGACTTCTTTGATCAAAACCAAACTTCTTGTGTAAGTTTCCAGTTGTGTAACTGCGGCCTCGGGCGCCCCCTGCAGGCCGCGCATGCGCAGTGTCTGTGTGAGGTAACTGTCAGTCAGGTTCGGGCGTGTTTCACCAGCAGGCGGGACCGGGCCAGGCTCACGTCTTTCTCTCATTTTTCGGTGGACTAATGTTTCATACACAGTAGATATGGATTTTGACGCGTTATTCAACGAGAAGACGTTTCAGATTTCAGACTTCCAGGAGTTCACGGTACGTTACGCAGCTAAAGCCTGAATTCTGGTTCCGCGTTAAATCGACGGCGTAAGTTACGCGGCGACGCGCGCCGTACGGCGTAGGCTCTGCGTCGGTGTAACGCGGAACCATAAATCCGCCTTAAGACGCCATGGTAGCTGATGCTAAACGACCAGCTAGCTGACACTTACAGTAACTTTGAGACTCTAGCCCAGAATATAGAGTACAGCTAAACTGCTTTACTGTGATATACTTAACAGACATTTATTTTTATTATTTAATGAAGTTCGCCTTATTTACACGTGTTGTCGTTTAGTTTGCTGGCACTTCTGTCAAAGCACGTTGTGCTAACGCGGCTAATGCTAACTAATGTTTTCATTTCTCCAGTTTCTCCCGGGACACCAGAGATGGACAGAGCGAGTGAGGAAGAGACTGTACTACGGCCTGGACAAGGATGTTTCCCTGGATGCCCTCTCCTGCCCCGTTACAGGTCAGCTCAATTTAACATCCTACAGTGGAAATTAAGTGAAACTTTAGTTCTTCCATCGTTTGTTGGACTTATTTTTCATTATAGCTGATCGTCCTAGGTATATATGTGATTATTGTGTAAGTATATTATAAATTTAATAGTAAATATATTCTAAATCACTGTAGGCTATGAGTGTATATATAGTATAGTAGTATGAGTATATTATAATGTATGAGTATATTATGATATGTAGTATATTTATACTACTATAAATAGAGGTATGGGTATATTATGAATTATAAAGTCGTTGCAAACTATTTTGCTCAAAAGTGGATACAGATCTGGTGATAGTAGCAAATATTGTTACTTAAGATGTGGATGGTTTTTGGTTGGTTACTTAATCTTTTATTTTTGTTTCAATTTATTATTTCAGGAATTCTAGTGAATGTTTTTCACCCTTTTTTGAGTTGTATTATTGTAATCTTTTGTATGTCTATGTGTGGACCCCAGGAAGTCTTCCCATGGTGAAGACTTATGGGGATCCTTTTTAAATAAACAAATAGCTGAATATATGTTTGTCAGGATATTATTTGTGTATTAAGCATTTTTTCCATCTCTTTGATTCCAGATATTGCCGTTGAAATCTTCCAGAAGTCTGCCCCAAGCCCAATAAGAAAGCTACACAAGAAATATGCTGCTCATGTTGCCAGGTTTGTGTCATATAATGTCTCTAGGAGACAGTGTCATATTTAGAATAACAATGTGTCATTCTTAAATCTATTTAATGTTTTCCTCTCTCTCAGGGAGGCTTGCATCTCTCCATGTGCCATGATGCTGGCCTTAGTTTACATAGAAAGACTCCGACATAGAAACCCTGAATACCTGCAAAAGATCTCCTCTTCTGACCTTTTCCTGATCTCAATGGTATGGGATTTGTAGGTCATTCTGAATGTGCTGCAGTGTTATTAATAGCTTGTGCCTAAGACTGATGGGGATAATGCAGCAAAATGTTGTTGTTTTTTTTTTGGAAGTTGGTTAACAATCAGATTTTTCTCTGTGGTTTAGATGGTTGCCAGCAAGTATCTGTATGACGAAGGAGAGGAAGAAGAGGTTTTCAATGATGAATGGGGAGCAGCTGGGAAACTGAACGTCCAAACTGTCAATAACCTGGAGATGAATTTCTTGAACGCCATTGTGAGTTGCAATTTGTTTGTGTAACTGTATATGTGGGTTATATCTGCATTTTCTATTTTGTCCACGGTCTTGATCTCACGGCTTGTCATATTTTATAGGACTGGAGCCTCTTCTCAGACCAAAGTGACTTCTTTGACATACTAAGTCAGCTGGAAACAAGGTTTGTGTTCAACTTTGTTCTGAAATGTTGTGTTTGTAGGAACTATTCAGCTCTCAAACTGATAATAAATCAGTTTTGTTTTATTTTATTTTTTTTTGTTATTTAGAAGATTTAAAAAGTAAACTTGATGTGTTTGTAATTATAAATAATAAAAATAATTGAGAGTAATTGTTTTCTGATTCTGGTCCATGATTATCCAGCATTGCGGAACGGCAGGGAATGAAACGGGGCTGGTTCACCTACACCGACCTGTGTGTGCTGATGGAGCACTCTGCATGGAGTCACGCCCTTACAGCCATTTATCAACAATTTACAAAGGTAACAACATGATTTTGGTTGAGTGGAATCAGGAGTTTTTTTGTGGTGTGTATTAATGAAAAAGGCATTGAGTAAAAAACACGTTGGAGTTATTTTTTGGTTCAATAATGAGACTTCTCGTTATATCTTCAGGTGTCCTGTATGCTTGGCCTGGTCTACCTGACCAGTGTGGCTGGCCTTATTGCTACCAGCGCTGTGCTGCACCAGCTCAGCCTTCCCAGAAGTGGCCAGACCCTGTTCCCCGTGTCAGATGAGATCAGTTTTGCCCATCACCAGACTTCCAACCTAAGTCCAGAAGCTCCTGCTCCTGCTCCAGCCCAAGACCTCTCTTGTTGTGTTCTAACCAACAGCAGTCTGAACGGTCAAACTGATGCTCTGGAAGTCGGCCAACACGATAGACCGAGCCCTCTATCCGAGTATGCACAGACGTCTGTTTTGTGTCTCTGGAGTTCCTTGCTTGGCTCGATTGGTCATATAGATCAACAAAAGAATCCTGAAAAGGAACTGTCCCACTCCTGGTCTTCCGCCTACTTCATCTGTCCTGGTTGTCTTCCAACACTCCCTCGTCTGCAGTGTGGGATTCGAAATATCTCGGCGCTCCTGAAACCTGGTGCCATTGAAAACCATCGGCAAGCGTCATGGCTGTCTTCCGACCTCCTGGGAGCTAGAGAATCGAGCCTGAACTCTGAGTTGGGGGTGTTTCCTCGTGTGCAGCTTCACCCCTGCTTCCCGGAGTGTGTGTCGTCTGTTGACAAAGTCCAAGCTCTGCTCATGCCTGGCTAGGAACAACGCACCATGTCAACCTAAAGAGTTTGATTCTTGAAGCAGAACCAGCATTGTTTTCACGACTCATTTGCTCCAAGTTATGTTTTTGTCTATTTTTGCAAAGTAGAATGCAGGGGTGTAGGCGTTTTGCAGAGCAGTGTGAGGGCGGATGCAGCAAACGGGTGACAATTCATGAATAAATAATTGTTGCAAAATGGGTCCAGTGCAACAGAATGAGATTTTTTTATTACACCTACCACAAATATGGACACCATTTAATACTTTCATTTAGCAGCAACAAAGCAATTTTGCTACTTATACTTGTCAAAGTTCAAATCTGAGATGGAGATTGAGAGCTTTGTAATGAATATGTATCAAGTTTTTATTTTGCCGCCATAATATGAGTTGTTGTCAGGTTGGTGAATGTGTTTGGGGGTTACACAGCATATCTGGGGTGATTGCTTCACAGTAAGTTGCTTGAAAATGATCTGACTTTACATGAAGGAGGTTCTAAACCAGTTTTTCTGGTTGACTATGTTTTTGCTTCCCCGTATCTGTTAGCGTATGTTATGTACACAGTTGAGGGTTTACATCAGACTTTGGTCAAACATGTGGAAAGTACTGATTTTTTTTTTTTTTTTTTTTTTTTGCACAGTTGATGGGTAATATGGTTTATGGTTGTTCTTTTCTTTCCTCAAAACACCTGTTTTGAAAAAGGTTCCCTTTGTGCAGGAGAAGATTGAAGAAACATGAAGTAGGCACTTTACTGATAGCTGTCTCTCATGGTGTACTAGGCATGTTTGAAAGGTCGTTTTTGTTCGTTTGTTTGTTATGGCTCTAAGCAGTTTCTGACTTCTTTTGGTATGGCATGTTAAAAGCTAACAGCAGTTTTTTGTTGACGTGATCTGGAATTTGCATACTTGGCTCAGCTTTCATTGCAGTGCACAATTTCACTTTATTATCATAGTTTGGACTCCATCTTTTTGAAACACCACAAAAGAAAAAAGTACAACATTTTTATGTGCCCAGTTACACATGGACATTTATTTTGTTATTAAACCTTTTACAAATGGCTCTGAATATTTGAATTTGATACACTTTGGAGCATAAAGTCCTTTAATTTTGTATATGATGCAAATATGCCTGAATATGTAGGGCGGGGGGGAAACCAAATAAAACTGCTTTTCTTTGAGCAATTTGATAATGATGTCTGTCTCTTTGAAACACTGCTGACACCTACTAGTTCATTTTGTATTTAGTAATTCAATTTTGCAAAGACTAGTAGTTTACAACAGTCCAACGCATTTTCAACACTCAAGTGTGACTGTTATCGTTTCAGGAGCAGGATGTCTGGTTGGGGAAGAAAACTGAGAGGCCCTCCTCTTGAACCAGAGCCAGTTTCTTTTACCCCTCCCCTGCTTCGCCCCCAGCTTGACACATACCACTTGGGAGCTCCTAATATAGACCCAACTGCTTTATAGGATAAGGGTAACAAACTAAACATTCACCCGCGTGTGCTGCTTCGAAACTTCTTCATGGACACACAGAGTTATGGAGCGTCTTTCACAGGTGAAGTGTTACTTTAGGAAGAATA
This sequence comes from Cololabis saira, assembly GCF_033807715.1. Classification (NCBI taxonomy): domain Eukaryota; kingdom Metazoa; phylum Chordata; class Actinopteri; order Beloniformes; family Belonidae; genus Cololabis; species Cololabis saira. The sequence goes on along the minus strand of NC_084610.1, from coordinate 9,879,935 downwards.
TTACTGAGGTTTATGAAGTGTCAGCTATTATTAAAATGAAGAGAGTAAGTTGTCGAGCAGTAGGATTTCAAACGCTTTTGAAAATGTAATGAGGAGAATGTTTCACTTGGTGTGTCGTAGGTGTCGTCTTCAGAACTACAGAAGAAAGGTACGAGTCGAAGGGCTGCCTTAAACTTGCAGTAGCTGTGTGCATGCATGTGTAAAAATGTCTAGGTTTAAATCTTTCCTTATTCAGATAGTGTGGTGACCAGCTGTTGTAATTTCTCCCAGACGCTGATGCCACAATCTACATGAATTTCATGAAAAGCCACTGCTGCTATGATGCCATTCCAGTCAGCTGTAAACTGGTCATATTTGATACCACATTACAGGTAAGACTGGCTTGAAGGCGAATAAAATCCAATAATCTTGCTTTAAAAAAGTCAGTCCAAACACATTAAAATGTATATAAAAACTGATTGCAGTTATTTGCAATACAAACCCCATATTCACTTGTTTAAAATAGAAAAATTGCATAGATTTGCATGTAATATATGGCTGTTTTGAATTAAGATGCTGAAAATTTGTAAATCTGGAAAATCTCCAAACCTGAGTTCAGTTCACATGGATTTAGAAAAAATAACAATTGTTGAGCAACATCTTGCTGAGTAGAAAGAGGGACTACAGCTTGTTGTCAGTCTGTGACGTTATGGGGGTGTGTGTCGGTACACAAGCTGAATAACCTGCACATTTCAACGGGTTCCAGCTATGCTGACCCATATCTGAAGGTTTTACAGCAACACATGCTGCCATGCAGATAGCATCATTTTCATGAAAGGCTTTGCTCATTTCAGCAAAACAATGGCAGGCATTCTTTCGCTTTGAATCATGAGTCTAACTCTTGTAAAAGAATGCAGGCTGGCCGACTAACAGTCCAGGCCTCTCACCCACTTCAAACATTTAGTGCCGTATGAAATAAATGACACATTGAAGGATGACCAGCTGAAAAGAACCAATTAATGACAAAACAGTTGAGTTAAAGTAGCAAAAACCTGTGATAGACAGTACTGATAGACAGCACATTTCCTTAGTTTAACATTCAGTTATTTATTTAGTGTTATTCTGTTATGGAGCAATGCATTCTGTTTTGTTGAATCTTATACACCAAGATTGTGTGAGATTGTAGCTGCATTAATCACCTCTAGCATTTTTAAGTTGTGTTTTCTTTCTGAGCGAGACTTATTTTTTTTGGCTCTGAAGGTGAAAACGGCCTTTTTTGCCCTTGTTGCAAATGGCTTGAGGGCTGCGCTTCTGTGGGACAGCAAGTTGCAGAGATTTGTTGGTAAGAAGTGAAATTATTGCTGAGAGGATGTTGGTCACTATCAGTTCATGAGAATGGGAATATAAATCCTTTTTTCTGTCAAAGGTATGTTGACTATTACAGATTTTATCCACATCCTCCACTGCTATTACAAGTCCCCTATGGTGAGTATGAGTGTTTTGTGTTTTTCTTGTATTTTATTATTTCAGGAATGGAAAATTGTCATGAAACAACACAGCTTAGGGTACATATGTGTAAAACAACCCCACCTGTGCTAACAGTGTCTAAAATAACCATTATTAGACACAAAAGTTGCATAAAACATAGGTTGAAACTGAAATTCATTATTTTTTTGGCTTTGGTCATGGATGGATGCATGGATTTATTGTCTGAACCTTTCAAGTCATTTTATATTTCTATGTTTTAAATCTGACTGATATTTTTCCATCTTTGTAATTGTGCTTCTCTATGATTTGTTTTGTCCAGTAATGTTGTTTCTTGTGTGATTTTGGTCTTTTTTTTCTTCTTTTTTTGTAAATGGGGGTGGGGGGGTGTCTTTTTGCAACTTTGGATACATCCTCATCAACTTTTTTATCCTCTTTGTGACATAAACACAACCATTTGGGATTCTGGTTGCTTTAAATCTGTTGTGTCACATTTATCACTACTCCTTATTTTGATTTCCCTCCGTGGTCTTTCTGTGTCTCTTTGTGTTTGGTTGAATGGCATCTTGAATCTATTTTTACTCCTCTTTTCTCAGAGGCAGTTTGGATGTTTTCTTCCTTTTTTGGTTTCATATTCAGTGTATATTTAATTTTCCTGGGATAAAACTGCAGGAGCCCTAACATCAATATCATGGCTCTCCTAGTCCCCAGTTGCTCATTTCTGTAAGCCACAGACAATCACAAAACAAACTGTGGGGCCAAGAAGATTAATTTTTATATAGAATTGAGTTTTTGAGGCATGAGCAGGACAGTCGTTCATTACTTGACATGATCTGCCTTTTTCTTTTTAATTCATAACTTTGGCTATATAAGTTGTATTTTCCTTTCAAAGGTCCAAATGTATGGGCTTGAGAGCCACAAGATTGAAACTTGGAGAGGTGATTCACTTCGAAGTAAATAACCAGCACAGATAAATGACATTATCTCTGCGCACCCGTCTCGGTGAATTTCCATTTGAGCTCTCCCTCTTCTTCCGTCTAGATGTCTACTTAAAGTATCCCAATCAACTCCTCATTAGCATTTCTCCAGAGGCCAGGTGAGTGCACATATCATATAGTGCTAAATCTAACCGTCTTTTCTTTAAATCAATGACTTCCTCTGTTATCTCCTCTCCTGCTGTAGCCTCTTTGATGCCATCTATTCCTTACTCAAATACAAAATCCACAGACTGCCTGTCATTGACCCAGAGTCTGGGAATGTCCTGCACATCCTGACCCACAAAAGAATCCTCAAGTTCCTCCATATATTTGTGAGCTCGCGCTGACTTCTGCTGTAACTTTATAGCATGCGTAGGCTTATAATAACACGATGTTTGAATGTCTTCAGGGGAAGAAGGTTCCCAAGCCTGCGTTCATACACAAGCAGATCCAGGAGTTGGGGATAGGAACTTTTAAAAACATTGCCACAGTCCAGCAAAGTGCATCACTTTATGAAGCCCTCTCCATATTTGTGGAGAGGCGAGTGTCAGCTCTCCCTGTAGTGGATGATCAAGGTATACTTCTTACAGTAAGAACTTTAATCTTCCGGTTCCTATCAGCTTCAGCATCCAACTTTTTTTCTTTCTCAACAGACAAAGTGGTGGCACTTTATTCAAGGTTTGACGTCATTGTGAGTGCTGCAGATGACTCTCTATCAATGACTCTATTCATCACAATGCTTTACTTTTCATGATCCTTTCCCACCACCCTTGTTTGCCGTGTGACAGAATCTGGCAGCTCAGAAGACGTACAACAATCTGGACATCACCATGCACGAAGCTGTTCGCAGGCGTTCCGGTTATGTTGAGGGTGTGATAAAGTGCCATCCTGATGAAACTTTTGAGACTATTATAGACCGAATAGTCAAAGCTGAGGTGGACGATTTCTGCTGATTTATTACTGAATCCAAATATCCCATGATTGTGGGAGATTGCTGATGTCCTTCCTTCTCTCAGGTCCATCGGCTGGTCCTGGTGGACAAGGATGATGTGGTTAAAGGCATCGTCTCTCTGTCTGACCTGCTGCAGGCCATGGTCTTAGCCCCCGCAGGTATTGACATTCTTTCGTCCTAGCATCAAACGACGGAGGTTCTCGTCACCTTCTTGACTGCCAGTGCAGGTTTCAGTCCTGGCTGTGCAACGAGGCAGGTAAGCTTTGGAGCCTCCTTCCCGTCCCGGTGCATCCCCCATACCCCGCTTGACTTGCACGATACATCATTTTCTAAGGATTTCTGCTGCTGATTATAATGAAATGTAGAACTTTCTATGTCTTTCAGAAAAATACACAAGACTGAAATGAGGGATGATAAGAGGAGGAAAAATTCCCAGGCCTTGCTGCTGTTTACTTTATTATGTCTTCCATGATCAGCTGGCCTGTCAAACTAACATCAATGGACAGTTGAGTTTGATACCTTGATGGATCTTCAGATGCAATTTGTCAATGTTAAATACATAAAAGTGAATCAAATCGATTTGTTCAAGTTGATCAGTATGTTTACTCAATATAATACTATATATATGTAATGATGCCTGCCAACTTTTTTTTAAATATTGATGCTGCCTTGTGGCTTATAGGAAAAGAGTGCCATCACAGTAGTATTTCTCTAGTAAATCTAGTAATAAACTGCTTTTAAAGAAGCTGCGCAAGGCTTTTTGTGGCTTTTTTCAACCATTACGAGACATGTCTAACAAGCAGCTGCAAATATAACCACAGGGGGGTTCTCTTTGGCTTTCTTTAACCCGGGCCACTTTAGTAAACAAGGGACCACGTGACCTTTTCTTTTTTTTTTATTATTTATTTTTCCTTTATGCATGACGGGCATAGATGACGGGACTGTATGATCCTTCCGCCCATCTGTGCGCCCACCATCATATTTCAAGTTGGAGGAAATTAATAGGAAAAAGAGCGGAAACAGGTATTGACTTCAAAGTAAAATCAGTTTCAGAGTTCAAAATCTTGCAGTTAGGCATAATCTCTGTCACCAGTCTTTAAAAGGTTTATGACTTATGTCAAATTGTAACGTAGTTATTTCGTAATCATTTAAACAAAATGCAAGTGAAAAATTTGACGTATTTCTATAGACATTTATCTAAATATACATAAACACTTGAAAAAACTAAAAATGCCATGAAATATACAGTATTATTTATGCCCTCTTTAAAATTAGCAACGGCAAAGAATCAAATATAAAACATAAATCCTTATGAAGAAAAATGTGGCCTTGAGTAGCTTTGCATCATCCAATCCAGTTTGACTTATGTCAAATTGTAACATAATTAATTTCGTAATCATTTAAACAAAATGCAAGTGAAAATTTTGACCTATTTCTATAGACATTTATCTAAAAATACATAAACACTTTTGAAAAAACAAAAAATGCCATGAAATATACAGTATTATTCATGCCCTCTTTAAATTAGCAGTGGCAAAGATTCAAATTTAAAACATCAGTCCTTATGAAGAAAAATGCAGCCTTTAGTAGCTTTGCATCATCCAACCAGACAATGATCGAAATATAGACAAATATACACAGAAATTGGTATTGCTTGGGTCCCTGAGCAAGGCCCTTAAACCTAATTGCTCCCTGGGCGCCAGAATAAAGGCAGCTGCTAGTACCGTAGTCTAACTAGTTATGGGTTAAAAGCAGAGGACACATTTTAGTGTGTTTCCATGTATACTGAAAAAATAAAGTCCATCCATATACCCGCTTTATCCTTTGCAGGGTCACGGGGGTCTGCTGGAGCTTATCCCAGCTTATTTTCAGGCAAGAGGCAGGGGTTACACCCTGGACAGGTCGCCAGTCCATCGCAGGGCCACATATATACACACAACCGTGCACATTCACACTCACACCTACGGGCAATTTAGAATCACCAATTATCCTACTACGCATGTTTTTGGACTGTGGGAGGAAGCCGGAGTAACCGAAGGGAACCCACACAAGCACGGGGAGAACATGCAAACTCCACACTGTCAGAGTTTGACATTTCCCCCAGTTTGTGTTTTCAGTTCTGCCCCTCCTGTTTCCCATCTGCCCTGATTGTCCGCACCTGTGTCTCGTTATCCCCTGTGTATATCTGGTCCTGTCTTTCCCTTCTCCCTGTCGGTCCGTACTGTTTGCTCCCTCCATGGTCTCCCGTAGTTTTTTGGATTCCTGTTTTTGTTCTGCCCTGGTGATCCTGCTCTGCAGCGTTTTTGGTTTTGTTAAATAAACCCTGTTTTTGCCAACTCCTGCCTCCTGCTCTGCTGCGTTTGGGTCCTCAACAAACACCCACCGTGACACACACAGAAAGACCATGCCGAGCCTGGGAGTCGAACCGGGGACCTTCTTGCTGTGAGGCAACAGTGCTAACCACTAAGCCTATTATTATTATTAGTAGTAGTATTATTATCATTATTTTATTATTATATATTATTACAACATTAACATCTTTGAGTGCCCCAATAAGAATCCTTGTATTTTGTTTTTTATTTCATTTTCATCAAGTATAAATAAATGTAAATGCATGTAAGTGTAGTAGTAATAATGATGATGATAATAATAAAGTAATGAGTCTTATTTTGAAAGTCTGAACCGGAAACGTGGGTTCACTTGGGCGTGTCGTGCTTGACGGTCATATTTCCATCCACCCCGTGATCTCCAAAACAACATAACAAGCGGGGAAACATGGCGAGCGGAGAGGAGGCCAGAACCCCCTCGTCGCTGCCCTCCTCCTCGGTGGACCTGGAGGAGCTGTTCCCCCCCGGGGCCTCGGAGGCGGCCGGCGGGGACTCGGACCCGCGGCTGCGGCTGCTGCGGGAGCGGCTGCAGGCTTGGCTCTCGCAGTACGAGCCGCTGCTGCTGCGGCTGCAGCGGCTGCTGGTGTGGGAGAGGCCGCTCTACAGCATCTCCGTGGCCCTCACGCTCAACACGCTCTTCTGGTAACCACATTCTCACTTTCATCACGCAGCCATCATAAACATGCCTTTTCAAGCGTGTCGTGAGGTTATTGCTGAATAAATGTCAAGGTAATCAGCTAATCCCACGTCTTTAGGCCGGTGCTAAGACACCAGGGTTGACAGCCGTCCCTTGAAAAAACGGAATCGTCCCGTATTTATAAAGTAAAGGACGCACTTCGTCCCGTATTACTGTGAGAGTCAGAAAATAGTCATAAAATGCCAATGGAAAATGGCATTGAGCTGTTGAGTTCATAATTTTTTTCTGTTTTACTACAACTGTAGCCTACAGTCATGAGCCTTTGAGGCACACATATATTTACAAGTTTTCTACGGACTTTCTGTTTGCACTTTGGTTATTGCACTAAAACTGTGAACTATTACAGAATGGATGTTCTGCTTTCTTTTTATTGCTTTATATGAATTTATACAATTTTAAGTTAAGCAGGACAGGTTTCTGTTTAAGAAAGATACTTATTTTATTCAGTTCATTTTGTTATTTTGCATTAAAGTGAATTGCTGGATAATAATTTGTTTTCCATGTGTTTATGGCGTTCAAAAATATGCATCTAGTTCAATTCAGGTTTGAGTCAAATAGTTAAAAAATCGTTTCACTCACAAAAAAAGGGACTAAAAAAAATTCACCATGCCAGGAAGGGTGAAGGCAATCGTGTTGGCCGGCCCTGCGATGAGGTGTCCCTTATTTATTTTACAGGGAGTTGGCAACCATATAAGACACAAGCCAGAGTAAATTCACTTATTAGCACAGAAAGGCGTCTGTGTTTCTGTAACAACAAGATTGAAAAATAATGAACAAATAACATTATTTAGTTACTAATCCAAGCAACTTATTATGTTGATCGGCCGTGGCCGGTTTAAGCAGCTGTCAGTCACTTTCTCTCGGCTCACATTCAGCCCCAGCAGCTACCGGGGGGCTAAGTAGGGAGCCTGGCTGTAACTGAGGCCACGGATTAAATGAACTAGGGTGTATTTACGTGTTCTGTGTCTGTGTGTCTCCACAGGCTCCTTTCAGCCACCTCCCTGCGGCCACTGTTCCTGTTGAGCGTGTCTCTGCTGGGGCTGGTGCTCCTGGAGAGATGGAAGCCCAAGTTACCCATCATCATAGGTGGGTCCAGGACCCCCTTTGTGGTGTTGTACTGGTATTATTCAGGATCATTCTGTCTTTCAAAACTACTTAAATAAGCTGGGATTTGTTTGGGCATGAATCACACCACTATTGTACAAAAGCTGCCCCCATGTGAGCCTTGTCCTTCCATCTCTGTTTACAGTAGCAGGTTGTAGAAGGTGGAGGGAGGATACCAAATCCACTCAACTCTCAAGTTTTGTATTTAAAAATAAGGGACATTTTCCACCACCCCAACAGAGGTCCAGTATCTTACATTTTAAGACAAGTTTACAAGAAATCTAAAATAACTACCTGTCAACCATTTATAAACTACAATTATGTGGTCAGAGTCTGATAGTTTGACCTTTGTTGATACTGAAATGCTGTGGACATTCCTATGTATGTAATTCCTATAATAGAGCCTAAATTAAAACACAAAAGGGAATAAAAGCACATTTATTTATTTTAAATATTTTGACTTTATATACACATTGATTGTCTTTAGTTAGTTAGTTAGTTTTATTTTGGTCCATTACTCAATCAAAACATGCACCACAGTAAAGCTGGATATATAAATAAATGAACCAAAAAAGGTGTAGACTGAAGCCGTAGCTTATATAATGCCTACCCTTTTTTACAATACATCACAACAAATCAAAATAAAAAGTATTACAGAGATCAATTACAACAAAAGCATGTGATATAGAGGATTTACAGGAGAAGCTGCTCTTGGTCATAGTTTATATTTATCAATTGCCCTAAGTTTAAGTCTTCAAGTGAAACATTTACTTTTTTTTTTACATGCACGTTTCAGTTCCTTCAGCTGATGCTGCTGACTGACATCGGTCTTTCCCCCGGGAGAGACACTAAAAACGCAGTTACAAATATTTCAGAGCGGGTAACTGAGCCCCATCCTGCTGATCTTTAGGAAAGTAAATTCGCCGTCCCATTTTTAGAGATATTTACACGAAGTCTTCACTTTTCTGGTAGAAATGCCTCCTCTCTCGTTACATCCATCCATCTCTCTGAATTGTCGCTCCGAGTTTGTTCCCGTTGTCGCCACAAACCTCGCGAGAACTGCCACCCAGGCTACAGCAGGGGGCAGTTCTTACGAGGCCAGTGACAATTCCGTTTGGAGAGGCACATGAATGCTTTTAAAAATAATTATATTATAAAACGGGAAATTTAAGGGAAAATACTAATACGGGAGGACGGCGGGAACGAGGGGTAAAATACGGTAGTTTCCCGGCCAAAACGGGAGACCTGACCGGTATGGCTCTGTGGGGTGTGCCTCTTTTAAAAACAGTGTTGCAGCTGTGCGCTGCTTCTGAGATGTAGTAATATGTGAAACTGGGTGGAGGTAAAAATAGAGATGGTGGATTAACTCTGATCTGGGTCTGGAATGTCACAATACTTTGTTTTGACATATTTGCAGTCTGAGCAGTTTCAAAGGGATAAAGTTTTATTCCTTTGAGTTAGTAGCCTCTTTAGACACCCAGATTGTAACCTTAAAATTCACTCTTTGAACATCTTCTGAAATGCACGTTTTGCTGGAGATATCACACTAATTATGTGTTTTTCCTCTGATGCAGTTCAACATGCAGAGGCTCAACCTGTACAAAGGTGTGTGCATAGTCATTTGGCAGAAGTCGTCTCTCCTTTCTCAAGACAACAAATGTTTTTGTGATAAACAGTTTTATGTTTGGTTATATAATGAGAACCTCCAACCCTTTAAATACAGCCTGAAGCACTTTAGGCACAGATTTATGTTGATGACGGGTTTTGATTTTCTCTGCCTGTGTCTGTGTCTGGGTGTATTCTTGTTTAAACAGTGAAACAATGAGTACGGAGCAGCGCCTGCTCAGCGTTCCTGAGCTCAGTCACCACCTGGCTGAGAGCTACCTGACCTGCTGCCTGTACCTGCAGGAGACGTTGCTGTACAAACAACAGAACCACTGCAAGGTGCGTGCCAACCGTGACGACCTGTAACATGTATGTTTTTAGCCACAAAACAGTGTTGTACATTTCAAACCTTTCCTTTTTTTTTTTTTTTACAGTTTTGTGTGATGATGTGCAGCGGCTGTTTTGTACTCGCTGTGGTTGGACATTATGTTCCAGGAATTATGATCTCCTATATAATAGGTGAGCCACTTGATTGATTTGAATAAATTATGTTGGGATTGTCCTGTGGTCTTCACAGACAGATGCTTTGTAGTAAGGAGTAAAAAAAACCATTAATGACCAAAATATTGAGCTTGTGTTTCAATATTTTGTAAATACACACTTTCCTCCCTTATGTTATCATATGCAAGTGCATTCTTATTTTGAATTTAGTTTATTCTCCTGTGCATCTGCAGCACCGTGCTTTCATCAATCTGAAAGGAGGCCTGTTTAGAATGTTTTTTGTGCACCTTTTTCAGTCCTGAGCGTGCTGCTTTGGCCGTTGGTGGTGTACCATGAACTGATCCAGAGGATGTACACTGGATTGGAGCCAATACTGATGAAACTGGACTACAGCATGAAGGGAGAAACGGAGCACCGCAAACATGACAAGAGGAGTGAGTGTTACCGAGGCATCAGCACAGGACCTAATCAGTTTGCAGTGATCTACATTGGAGCAACATCAAGCATTTGAAGCATCTCTTGTTAGACAGACGTGTGAGGTTCAGAATTTGAATCTGTTTTGTTTTTGTGTGTGTGTGTTTTCATTAAACAGAGGTAAAGAAGGAGGTGGAGGAAGGAGACGAGCCCAGGGCAGAAACAGAGAGTGAGAGTGAGGAGGAATTGTCTTGTTTCGCTCCAACGGTATGGACACATCCTTCACAGGTCGACATTTATACTTGCAAAGTAGTTTTTTGTACTATTATGCGTTGCATAAAGCTGCAAGACCAATATAGGAAATAGTAGTGGTGTTTGGAGCTGGTTTTAGGGTGTGCTGAGTTCAGCAACACTGTCTATGAATGCAGTGATGTTTTATTGGAAGAGAACTCTGTGTTGTGTTATAAGATGTTGCAGATTACCTTTTAACATGCTCTTCAATTATGTTAGTACAACTGCATGATGTACTTTTCTGTCTGGATCCGTAACCAAAGATGTATGTGGTTCAGAGCCAAGTGTTTTGTTTTTTTTTATTGGCATTTGGTGAAGCTGGTGTTTGGACACTTGAAATATTTACCCACATGCAACATAACTGAAATGTCAATACTCTTTTACAACTGGGCGAGATGGGAAAATATTGATCTACGACAGATTGAAAAAACAATATATATTGGTCATTTCTATAAACATTTACTATTATTAGTCTACCTTTTTATATCAATTTGAACAAATAAAAATGGTAATGAGGAACATTTTTATGTTTCAACAACAGCCATGCACATTTAACTATAAATTAAAGTTTATGAGATTACCTTGAATGCACCAGGAAGTTTTCCAAGGTTTTATGAAGAAAGCATGTAGATTTCCAAATTAACGAGGTGTATTTTAAACATGCGGTTATAATTAAGAGTTGACAGTTTTCAGAGTGTTTGCGACTTTAAGATTTACCTTCAGATGTTTTGTTTTTATGTGGACATGGCTAAACAGTGTCTTTTAAAGGTTTCTAGTGTATTTATGTTCAACTTTATTAATTTATGAAGCACTAATTCACATATAAAATAATCTCATTGCACTCAAAAAACAAACTTCAGTTGGAAAAAAAAAAGTCAATTCACTTCCGTATGAATACAGTACGTTTCCATCCACATAAACTGGTATAATAATGTAAAATGAGCCTTGTTTACATGTGCAGCTCATGGCAGCAGTCCAGCTGAATTCTGTTTTAATGTACTACATTAGCATTTAAAATTACTGAGTTCCTCTAAAAGATTAGCACAGACCCTGTGTTACTAATAAAAAAAATATGCACCTCCAACTTAAAATATATAACTCAAAACCAGAGAAAGCTAATGAAAGATTGTTGTTGTTGTTGTCAGGTGGATGTGAAAACGACAGCTTTGGCTATGGCCATCACAGACTCCGAGTTGTCAGACGAAGAGGCGTCCATATTGGAGAGTGGAGGGTTCTCTGTGTCTCGAGCCACCACACCTCAACTCACCGACGTCTCTGAAGGTAAATCCCACTCATGTTATTGAGGCTCCGCTGATGCATGATCTCAATTAGGTGAGTTTGACTTGTATTCATGATTCTTCTGTTGAAGACCTGGACCAGCAGAGTTTGCACAGCGACCCAGACGAGTCCTATCTGCGGGATCTCCCCGAGTTCCCCTCAGTGGAGGAGTTCCCGTCCATTGAGCACAGCTTGCTCCACTTCCCTCTGCGAGGCCCCGGCCAGGCAGAAGGAGCCCAGGCCGGCGCTCAGTCGGAGGGGGAACCGCTGAGCCCCGCCAGCCTCCTGATCCAACACCTAGCATCACCTCTGCACTTTGTGAATACACATTTCAACGGACACGGACAACCGCCTGGGAGTGCAGGGGGCACGCTGTCTGTTCCGGGTGCACGAGATGAAACTCGGAGGCAGGAGGGGGAGGAGAAGGAAACGGATGTGACTCAAGGTGCACAGCGGTCCTTGGAGGCACTGAGTGAGGAGATAGTGAGCACGGCTATCTCCACCGTCGTGCAGAACACTCTGTCGGCCCTGCTGCGCTCCAGCGAAGCCAGCGAGGAGCCCACCCTGGCGGAGTTCCTTCCTGCTGAAACCCCACCGGGAGCTCTGGAGATCCCGGCCCACTCACCCGACACCACTGCTGACACTACACTCACCACAGTAGGGGCGCTGGCTCCGGACCAGGACCTGGAGGAGGAGGTTGTGGCAGAAAGCTCCGCCGGAGAAGAGCTCCCAGACGACACACTAGTTCCGACTGAGGAAGAGGACTTTGAGCTTTTGGACCAAAGTGAACTGGAGCAGGTGGATGAGGAGCTGGAGCTCAGCTGTGACAGACAGGTGGGAGGAGGAGCTCCAGACTCACCTCCATCTCCTCAACATCCACAGTCATAGCTGCCCTGTTACAACCCCCTCCCGCCCATACATTTTTATTTTATCTGTCCATTAGAACTGCATTGCATACCCCTATATACCAAGCATTAATCAAAGAGTGTGATATTAAGTATGGTTGGTGGGTGATTATGTGGCAGATGTTTGAAAATACTTGTCATGTTCTGCTTTCATCGCCAAACTGGTACAGATTCTGGTCAGCTTTGGTACCTGAGTTGTTCCTTGACTGCTGCCCTCACGGCCTCGCATTTAAGGCAGAGTAAGGGTTAACAGTTATGGAGACATCATTATTGTTTGGTCACGTAGTGTTTTAAATCAGGACCCCGGCAAGCCCGTTTAATCTTCAGTCTCCTGGTTACAATAATGATGCCTTTATTTTGTGATGCCTTAGCTACTAGCGGAACCCGTCCACCTTGTTTTCATCCAGCAGCAGATGTTGATATAGACCGTTTATGAAGAGTTGTAATGTGGGATGTGTAACTACTAATATATGTGACAAATTATTTAATTTAATTGCCAGCAGATGGAAATTTATTAATAATTTAAGGGGGGAAATTCAAAGTATATTTTATCCCTTTGGTTACCCATGATTGTATCCAAGTGTTTTTATGACACGGTGTAAATTGTAGTCGTATATATTCCCAGAGTTAGTAGATGAGAGAAAAAAACATGAATGAATGAATCTGTACCTCTAGCAATTAAAAAAAAAAAACAAACAACATCCAGTCACTTGTTGCCTGAAGACTTCATCTTTGACATTATTGGATGTTGATAGACATAAGTGACTTTTCATGCAAGGCAAGATGAGTAAAAAAAAAAAGGAAGTACCTGTATTCCCTCTCTGTGATTAATCCTGCATTAAAAAAACAAAATCAGTTCAAACATATGTCCATATGCAGTTGAACTGGCTCTTGATTTAAATGGGGAAAAAAAGATCAGAGGCCCTTGTACCATTTGTCAATACTATATTAATCAAACCTCCTTTATTCATGCATGAGTTGCATCACGCATGGATCAAAATTTGAGGGAAGTCTTCAAGCCTTACTTTTACAAGAACAGGTTTTATTTTATTCTTGAAGAAGCTCCATACTTCTGTTACACATTATGTGGTCTGGCCAGTGTGTGGGACTTGTGGAGGGAAAAAATAGGGAAAAACTTATCAACAAAATAAGAAAAAAAACCCAACTCAATCTGGATTTGATTGTATGGAAAGGCCTGTTTTGCTTTTGTAAACCACTCAGCATCCAAATCTTAGGGATAGGTTGTACAGTGAACATAACATCACAGAATATCTATCAACTTCCTGACCTGTTGTAGTGCACTGTATTTGTACTAACTTTCCTTTTTTTTCAGTTGTGTATACTGTAGAAATCCCTTAACAAAAAAAGAAAAGAAAAAAAAGTGTATTTTCTGCATGTAAAAACAGCATTCTGTCAAAGTTCTTGTTGTCAACTGACAAAGCACTGCACAAATTGTGGGGGGAAAATGCTTCAGGTAAAAAGAGCCCATTAGATCCAGTTTGTTTGATATTTTATTAACAATGATGAGAATAAAATGTTGATGTGTTGAAGACAACCCAGCTGTAAATGGGGACGGGTGGCAAGAAACATCAGATTTAGAAACGTTGTTAATAGACTAGTTTGTGTATGGCAGAAGTGTGTTTTAAGTATAAATACAGCTTCTTGGGCTATATATTATATAAAAGAAAGACACTCAACAAACTGTGTAATTTAAAAAAAAAAAAAAAAAAAAAAAAAAAGGAATATATTTTCTAATTTCTCCTTTTTCCATAAAGTACTCAGTTTGATCTTTTACATCTGATGATTTAACTGCTATGGGCAAGTTTCACAAAGCAGAAAAGATGTGCTGTCATTAAACTGGTAAAATAAACCTGCAACGCCACTTGTGAAAGCAAGAGAATAAAAGAACAAACTGAAACAAACATAAGATGTGCCAATGCAAATGATCTGACCGCCGGTTCATTGTGTTCTTAGTTTTCAGTGTATGTCAAACGTCTTTGGTCGTGACAGCACTGCAGCTTTCTAATCCAAGCTCTTTTTCCTGGGAAAGAAAACCAATCTGTTAGTATCCACACTTTAAAAACATAATCCACTAAATAACTTAGGCTTTAGGGTATTTTGACTGGATGTGATTTTCATTTTTCTTTTACATTGGGACCTACTCGCTGCAGTTCCTTTGCACAAAGCTCAAGTATCTCCTTCAGCTTGTCTCCAACAGTCACATCAAACACCTCGGACCATTTACCATCTTTAAATGTAACTGGAACTGAGAAAACAAGGCCCTCTTGGAGATTATACAAACCTAGAAGTAGACAGATAATCCTATTTTAACACAGCTGGATGTCGACTTCTTGTTTGAAAAGTGTACTATAAAAATGTCACCGTTGTGCTCAGCTGTGCCCTGACCTGGGCAAAGTACTCCCAGGGACAGGACCTCATCTGAGTCGCCAGCTCCATGCCAAGCCTTCAGGACTCTGAGAATCCCATTGGCGGCAGATGCGGCACCCGCTCGGCCGGTCTTTGAGGCCACAGCTGCACGCTGGCAGCGAACCAGGTACTGAAAATCTGTTTCCAACCAATTCCTGGAATGGAGAAGGATGTTATTGAATTTCTAGTAGGAGTAGGCAGATTGCACAATCAACATTTGCACAAACTGAACTGCTCATGTGGGGCTTTAGAGGGTGCAGTTGTGTAATTTGATAGGTCTGTGACGGATAATACTGTGTTTGTTTAGTCTGCCAAAGTGACAGCTGGTTGAAGTTAAAGAATAACTGAATCTACTAAAATGTAACCACCTGCATGTTGGAAGTAGGACTAAAACACTATGACATATAAGAACATGTGGAAACTTAAAGGGGACCTATTATGGCATCTAATACATATTTTAAACGGGCCTTGAATGTCTTAAAAACAAGCTTTTGATTGTTTTTGCTAAATAAATTAGAAATTCAGCCTCTGAGCCATGTCTTTATCATCCCATTCTCTAACCTCATTATCTATGTGGGATTCTGAGTGGGCGGGGCTATGATAATGAGGCTCTGTGCTGATTGGCTGCCTGAATGACGCGATACGCCGCTACGAAAAAATGGCGGAAGCTCCAGCCGGCGGAGTTAGTTGTGGGCGTGGTTTCACGCATCGGAGGCCAACCTCTGTAAATCGCTCCCGTCGTTACGTAACGACGGGAGCAGAATCTGAACGGCTCGTAGAAACCAAATCAGACTGGACGGCTCATCCGAGCGGCTGTACAGACACTGCAGAATTTGGTTGCTTTCCTCCTTCTCTGAGTTGGCAGGCTGAGGGGAGACCACTTTATATATGTTAAAGCAAGAGAAATGTGTTTTTCATAATAGGTCCCTTTTAAATGTTCACCTTTGAAACATACCTGTCCTGAAAAATCTGGAGAACTGGTAGAGAGAAGAAAGCTGGTCCTTTGATTGGCCCATTATAGTTATAGACCTTTGCCCTCTGCAGGTCAATGTAGAAAATCCCACTTATGTTTCCCCACACAATGACCTCTGTGACATCTACAGCAGTAAAAGACAGCTAAATGAATATTCCTTGAAGGTGCTGAATAACAACGTTCATAAAAGACTTTAGAGGTGATACCTGAGGACCTCACTTTCAGCTCCTTTGCAACTACAGCCCTGGCTTCATTTTCCAACTGTGTTGCCAAGGCGACAAACTGGTGGCTGTCGATGGAGCGGGCATTGTCGGCAAGAAGGGAGCATCTCAGGTTGACAAATGTGTCACCAGACACAATCACCTTCACGTGCTTGTGGGCTCGTGTGTCAATTAGTCGTCCATACTCTTTATAACGCTCTGAGATTTCCTTTACTCTCTCGTTCTTTTCCTCATCACTCTCATTCTCTCCATCAGTATTAATATCATCCAACAGGATGATGACATCTGCTGCTTTGAAAGCTTCCTCAAGATTTGTGTCAACAGTCACCTGGGAATAGACTTAAAGATTAATATGATTTATTGTGATTAAAGCTCTTAAACTTTGTATTTATATACCTGATAGAGCACGCCGAGTGCCATGTTTCTAGTTTCCTGACCTAACCCCTGCAGTTCCTCCTCATTCCCTTTGAATTCGAGAAGGTGGAGGTTGATAACATGAGCTTTAACAACCTCAGTAGAGAGGAGATGGGGTATCAAGATGTGACATGTTGGGCTGAGAACCCTGCAAAGACATAAGACCGCATTTTATTACAGCATTTCTTTCTTTCTTTCATTTTTTTCCTTTGTTTTAACCTTTCAGAATAACCAACCCAGTGATCCATATGTTAAGCGGTTGACTGAACGGATTCAGCTCTTCCGCAACAAGGCTCATCTGAGTTTCCAGATTCTCTGCTGCAATTTTCAGCATCATCTCTGTGGACATGTCTGATGTGATGCCGTAGTAATCCTAAACAACCAACAACTAACCTGATTAAAGCTGTTTGTTTTGGTTTGAAAGCAATTTTTAGTGAGGAAAGAAATGATCAGTGTCTACCTGACAGTGCTCTAGGAACTCACTGAAGCCTCCTAAAAGTATCCCATTGCCCCCTTGTTCCACCAGTTCCCTCCAAACCAAAGGAGAGCGCTCATGCTTCCAGCCATTTCTTCGGCAGGTGGCCTCCAGCCATTCCTGTCGGAGGGCCAACAAAAGGGAATCAGGAACCACTAAAAAGACTGAATTTAATTTGAAAGTCTAGTGAAGAAATACTATAAGAGGTAAACAAGATAAAAGAGGATGTATTTGTTTATTAACTGGATAGTTGAGGGAATGTTTTGCCGAGTTAGGGCTCCAAGTATGTTATTTGCAGCAATTTTTTTAATCAACCCATTCATTGTTTTGTTTGTTGTTTTTTTGCCTCTTTATTTTTCCTCATAATTTCACCAAATTACCTTTTATTTGTCACAAATAATTAACAGATGTTTAATAAATACATTTGTAATTATAAGCAGAAATATATAACCAAAATGTGTGAAAACTGATTACATTTTTTTTTAAATAATTATTAGCATTTTCATCTGTTTTCACCCATTTATTAATTCATGAGTAGATTAATTAATTGTATATAATTATAATAATCATACTTTATTTATAGGGGCATTTCTAACACTCAAGAACACCTTACATAGACACAAACAATAAACTCAAACACAGTAAAAAGACATACCATGCCATAAACTAAACTATATATAATTAATTATCCCACCTCACCCCCCATTATTTATTCTCATTATTCTCCGCACATTTGTTTGCTTTTTTATTATCAATATTATTTAAGAAAGATTATGTAGATTGGAAATAAGTCCTAAAATTGACCCTGTTTCGTAAATTAAAGTATAGAGCTGTTAAAACAGTTTACCTTCCAGGCATCTGGCAGGATGGAGACCTTGTGGACCCTGAAGTTTGGCAGAGACCCTTGAAGAGCGTCTGCTAAAAGTTCCGCTTTGGCATAATGAGGGCAATCAGCTTTGCCTGTAAGGGGTGACATTGTTGGTAAGTGACATCTGTTTGGAAACACAACAATTTAGAGGATTAAAGCAAAATTAAAACTTTACCAGCCAGCACAAATTTTGACATTTTATTTGGAAAGCGTCGGTTGCTAGGAAACCGGGGATGTTACGCATATTTCAGTCCGTGTAGCAAGCAAGTAAGAACGACAGAAAAATATATGAAGAGAAATTTATATAGCTGGACGTTTTGTAACCTTTTAAACCACTGATACTTTAAAAGTAATATAATTCAGGATTTAGGAATATTTTATTCAAAGTAAATTATATAGCAGTTATTTTTGTCTGTAATGCACAAGTTTACACGGGGACGAAATATGAGAGCGCACATGCTCCTGACCTGCACACGTGAGGAAGCTAACATGGACTCTAATATCAGGCTTTTTAATGGAAGATAACTTTATAAATCGTCGCTGAACAACGTTTTCTCTTTGTATTTACGCGGCGTGACAAGTTTTATTATCTACACCTGGATATTTATTGGTATATTTATTAGTTCCAATGAAAAGGGAAGAGGCAGCTACGGATGTTAGCTATTTTTTTCACAACATTAACGGGACAGTTTGTTGACCTTGTCTGCCCTGTGACTAAAATACCTTGTCGATTGTTATTTTTTTTAATAACTATGTAATTTATTTATTTATTTGTTATAAAGAGGGCAATAGATGGCAAGCGTATAAAGAGGATACATTCTGAATTCAGCACTTGTAAACAATAACAGGTTTGTAGTTCCACACTTGGACATGTATAAATAAATAAATAAATGAATAAGGGCATTTGGGGACGTTATTTACGTAGTTACCCAGTGTAGGGTCATTAGATGTCCACAGTATGTCTATCTGGGTAACAAAGAAGGTCATGAGATGGTCCTTGCCCGTGTGCTCTCGCAGGTTTCTATGGCAACAGCATCTCCCGCTGAGAGCATCAATCACAGACACACCTGCTCATAGTCAGCAGCTTGCAGGCATTTCTGGCACTGGGCACAACCAAACATGCCTCTCATTGAGTCTTGCAAGTGCAGTTAGGTACTATTCAAATGGCTGGAATCGCAGTGACGATCTGGAAGAAAGAAGTTTTCTTTCTACACCAGAGGTCAGGCCTGATGAGACGCAGTTGGAACAGAGAGAGAGGTGGTCTGCTTCCTTACAGAGCTGTGGCTCCCCATCAGATGTGTTAGACTTCGCTTGTCACTCCTCGCCCTCACACCGCCAGGTCAGCAACTGCCTGACCCGAATGTGGTCCTCCACGAAGAAAATGTCAGATGAGCAGAAACGCTATGAGCTGCAGCTGATGTTTGATCATCCCGAATTTGAGAAACTACTGCAACAGGCGATGCAGTCTGCCGATTACATGCGCAATGATGACATAGTTTATTCTCTCCTGAGCATGGTCAATTTGGGGGTACCTCAACGAAGCCGTGTGGTCCAAACTTTCCTTCGAATATGCCAGGTAAGTTAAAGACCTTTTCATTTCCTCGGAAT
Organism: Cololabis saira; assembly: GCF_033807715.1. Taxonomy (NCBI): domain Eukaryota; kingdom Metazoa; phylum Chordata; class Actinopteri; order Beloniformes; family Belonidae; genus Cololabis; species Cololabis saira. The sequence goes on along the minus strand of NC_084610.1, from coordinate 9,860,374 downwards.
GTTTTATTTGTTTCATTCCTCTAATTTCTTTAATCGTCCACCAATAGGATAAAGTGAATTATTTGGAAGAGAAGAATCTATCCATCTTGGCCTCCTGTCTGGAAAATATGGAGAACAGCTCCAATGTGGTTGCGCTAAAGGATGGCATGAGGTATTAAATGACAGAATTTTAAACATTATTGTTGGGAAAATAAATATATGATTGTTAACCTCAAATTTCCAGTCTTTTGTACTATGATGTTTACCAGTGTTGTATCTTAGGCTGGTAGTTGAGGCTCAACTCCCGAGTATTAAGAATGTAATGGCTCTCCAGACCATGATGCGTCTGTTGGGAAAAGATGCCCCAAAAGAGCTCAAATTGAAACTAGAGGTTAGTTTATTAGACTTGTTTTTAACCATTTTTGGCATTCATATTCTCACATGCACACTCCAATGTTTTCCAAGTTACAAAAAACCCTTCCTTTTGATTGTTTTTTTTTTTTTTTTTTCTCTCAGATTTTTAATGTTATGTCATCATTAATTATTCTGTACACTGCATTTTGCAGCGAAAGGCCCTATCAATGACTGGCCAGTTCAGCCTTCCCAACGCCCAACACATGATCATCACTATGGCCACAATGGGTTTCTACTCCAAATCACTACTCCAAGTGTGCAGTAAAAAAATCATAGGTAAAATCTCCACCACAGGGAAAAGCTCTTTAATTAGCGTTATTGTTAAATCTGCACAGAATGTTTTAAGGAGCATTATCTAATATGTATTTTCACATTTGTCATCCTTCACAGATAACCTTCATGGCATGCCTTTTAACAGACTCTATAAAGTGCTGCAGTCGTGTGGGGTGCTCCTCTACAGGGATTTAGATTTGCTAAATGAAATTTCAGACCATGTTGCTTCCATGCTTGACATATGGACCAACAAACAGGTGCTGCAATAGAAAGCTGTCTTCTGCAACACTCCATTGCAAAAGGCCTGTTTATTAAATTTCCCCTTTTTTTCAGGTGCTCCTCTTCTTGGCAGTGTTTGAGGACCTTATCTTCTGTCCTGTTGCCTTAATGGAGGGTTATGCAGAGAAAGTGATTGCCAACCCTGAAGCCCTGACACTTAAAGACCTCCTGTGTGTCCTCAAGGTGTATTCCTCTCTTAACTTTGATCTCCAGGACCGAAGACAACGGTATGTCACCACTATGCCTTCAGCATCGATAAATAAAATGTTAATGACGCTATCTATTTGATATAAGCCTATTTACTATTATTTATTTACCTTTTATATCCCCCAAATGTTTCCATCTATAAGGCCTGCACAATATGTACTATATGGAATGAGTAATATCTAAGATTACAATCAAAACTTTCAGACTTGAGTCAAATTATTAGACCCTTCTTTTTGAATATCAGGTAGAACTCATTTTATTATAATATCTGACATCAAAGCACATTGGGCAAAAGGCAAAGAGGCCAGGCCTCAAGGAAAAAGGTTGTTGGTTTTCATATATTTGACATTGAAAAAAGGATCTTTGATTAGAAATCTTTTGTTTGTTGCATCTTTGTTGCAATAATTCTGAAGTGGCTTGAATTTTAAAGGAGGCCAGTTTATCCAGAAATGTTCAGTCCTTTATAAATCACCGGTGTGTCAGATAATGACCTACAAGCACGTGGAAAAAGTTTGCTGTCCAAACCTGACATTGCAAAATGACTGTTTTTTATAAGGGATTTAGAAGTGAAAATGCTTATGTGTGTCCTTTACATAAGGGTCAGAGGAAGTGTTGTTCAGTCTGGTAGACCAGATAAAACGTTCTTTCCAGTCAAAGAACACACCAGCAATGAAGCACAGTGTTGGAAGTATTATGCCTTGAAGTTGCTTTGCTGCCTGGTAACTTCTTCTTACTGTTAACGGATGAAATCTAGTACACACTTTTTCAACGGACAAATAAAGCACTGTTACATATATTTGTTAAATAACTAATGATGTTATTCAACTGTAATGCCTTTATCTTTGGGAAGGCGTAGGAGAGGATTAAAGGGCAACACATTCCTTGGTGTGAACTAGCTTTTCATGCGACTGTGAAGTGATGGCAAAAAGAAAAGGGTGTAGGCGATAAAACAAGTGGGTTACATTACAGCGTCTGGTCTGTGCTCAAGAACCAAATGGGTTGCTGTGATTTAAAGACATGCAGCTGAGATCTTGTTTCACATTTCAAAGGTATTTGTGGCTGACAGTAAACACCCAAAGTGGCAACTGTAGAATGTAAAGAATGTGGTGGATAGAGTTTACTGCTGTTAGATTAGCACATCCCTTTTCCTGCAACACATGAATAACTCGTAGTATATATAACAGTTGCTATATCATTTTAAACTACTATTTCTTGTAAGGTTTGGTGTTTTTGTTGGCTTCCTTGCTGCTCCAGGTTCTTTGAAAGTCTCAGCCATGCCCTCAGCTCCTATTTGTCAAGGATGTCCGGGTTCGAGCTGTTAAAGGCCTCTTACTGTCTGTGTCTGGTGGGTCACTTCCCCCCTGCACTACTGGAGCGGCTCCTAGAGAGCAGTACGCTAGAGGAGCTTGGAGGTGAGACAAGTATACCTTCATACATGAACCATCTGGGTCTGCATTTTGCTTTGGATTTACATATTTCTGAACATCCTCTATCTCTCCTCAGCATCAAAGTTTCTCAAAAGCAGAGAGAGAATGTTTCAGATGGTGGACCTGTGCCTCCGTCTTGATCGTCCTCCTCTTCCTCAGCCCCTGTCTGTTCCAGTATCTGTCATGGGAAACCGCAGGCCCAGCAATCCCCCAATTAACCCTAAGCTCTCAGAGGGCCTGCACCGTGCGCTGGAGGACCAGGCAGATGCAACGCTGCAGGAAATGGTGGTTGTGGAGAGCTCCTACGTCATAGGTAACGAAAGACTGTAGTAATCATTTATGTTCTTTGCAGAACTGAAGCAGAATTGTTTTTGCAGGTTTTTTTCTATGAAGGTGAATCTGTGATGCCACCAAGTTCCTGTATTTGTGCCCGTTGACTTTCAGATGGCGTAATATCCAAACCTCTACCGCATCAAGCCAATGTAACGGAAACAAGCAGCCGCGCAGGAGACCAGTGTTCTCCAGTAGAGAGCAGTCAAAGGTAAGAAGATACCAGTAAGGTGTGTGACAGATTAAAGAAAATATGGCTTGAATTTCGATTGAACTCACAATAAGTGCTATTTGATTTTTTTCATAATTTTATTTTTATTAACTTTTAATTCTGTAAAGACAGGAGAGGATTTTTGGGCTTTCTTCTTCAACACTGTGGGGCTTTGGTTAATAAAAACATAAAATATCTAATTCTTCAACTTTGAATCGAAGTGCACGACTGGCTGGATTTTAAACTAAGACAGTTTTTTTTTTTTTAATTTAAAATATATTTTTTTTTTTTATAAAAAAAAAAAACTAAGACAGTTTAATAAAGCTCATAAATTAAAAACTCTTAAATAAAACTGTCATATGTTGGATTTTTGGTTTCTTTTTACACATTTTGAGCAGTGGCAAATCACTTTGTGTTACTTTAAAAAAGTTATATGACATGCTAAAGTTAATCTTTTTTTTTTCTTCTTACTTTTATTTGCTAAAAAGTAACTATTTGTGCAGACATAGATGCCCAAAGGGCTTTTCCTGCGTCTTTTACATGAGTAACCACCGCTGGTCAACCTCAGGAACACCACTGATGACAGTTTTCTTCTTAAATGAAACAGTCATGACGATGGTAGAATTTTTGTTAACCAATAAATATACTGTTGCTGCTAAAGCAATTTAAATTTTAGAGTAGCTCAAATGAAAAGAGTCTTGATAATTAACTCAACCTTGAACAATCAGTTATATTAGATCAGTGATAGGAAGTGTAAAACACTTTTGAGAAAACCTTCACTTTAGTCAGTAACTTTTGTTTTCAATGCAGATAAACATATAATGTTTGCAGAAGCAAGCAGTGGTATTAAATGAGATTTACAATTAGAATACACACAGAATTTACAGCCAAATGGAAATTAAGACTATCTTTTTCCTGTTGTAGTTTCTAAACCCTGCTCTTGTTTCCTACTCGTAACTTACTTTGAGTCTGTGACTGAAAACAAAAAACAAGCATCGTAGGGTCATTTCAGGACGGGGTTAGGTTTACACACCAGCTATTCTTTATTCTGCTGGGGGATTTAATCACGTAGCACGTTGAATGTTGCCATCCTGGCGCCTGGTTCTGTCTCAGCCCGTTTATTGTGTTCCTGTTAATCAGTCAGACAGAGATTGGATGCAAATGCTTTTTAACAGCTATGGATAGAGAATACTGTATGTTATTGAGGAAACGCTTCAAGCAGATGCATCAAAGTACATCAAAATGTCATTGTTTATTTTTCCTGCTTTCTTCCAGCAGTAGTCTTGCAAGTAGGCCAAGCAGCACCAAATACCCAGACCATATTCAGTTTTACTCAGACAACCCTTGCTCCAGATTTGGGTTAATTCCCATGAACCTGTATAGGCAAGCAATCGGTTTTAATTTACCAAAGTCAAAGTCATCTTTATTGTCAATTTTCATAAAATGCAAGGAATCGAAAGTACGTTTCCTTCTTGTCCGACATAAAAGTAAAAAAAAAAAAGATAAAATAGTAGTGCAAACAGATTTTAAATATTCCTAATTTCCAGGTCCATCACTGCATTCTGTCTTAATTTCTCTTAGTTTTTCAGAGGAATCTCAGAAATCAGATTCTCAATTAGATAAATAACAGCATTGTCCAAAAATTCCTACTCCATAGTTTTACCTCTCACGTTCTGAGTTAAATAAATGGTAAGTGGTACACTTCATTTAGCGTACTGTGCTAATGTCAAAGGTAAAAGTTGCATGCAGAAGTGTAGTGCCAAAGTGATCAATATCTTGTGGACTGTATGGTTCCAGGTGATAATGAAGATCGTTGCCTTGAGTGCAACTGTGGGTCTGCTGTACTTCTTTTACATTGGTGTACGACTACTTCTGTTTTGGGGAGCACCTTTGCCTGTCAGGCTTCCAATTTTAAGACTTTTTTTGTTGATATTATATGTAAAACATATCATACTGCAGTGGACGAGAAACCTGAGATACAAGTGCATGGGACCATTACACAACCAAGAACAAAATGTAATATAGTAAATTTTAAATTGTGATAGTCATAGTGAGACAATGTCTTTGGTTATATCTGTGTCAAAGGAAACCAGACGTTTCTATGGTGTCAGTAATAATAAAAACCAAATCAAAAGGTTTTGTCTGTTCAACCTTCACCATCATCCTGTTACGAAATCAGTTGATGACCTTTTTATAACCGACTTCTTTTCTTTCTTTTGAATTTCCTAGAATCGCGGTGATTTACGCACGGCCCTCTGGGTTTTGCTACGGCACGTCCAACCTCCGCGGCCCCTTTGCCGTCAAGATCCGTCATCTGAAGATCATGGGATACACCCCTGTCCTGGTGAGACACTAGTTCTCTGTTAAATGAGGCTTATTAACACAACTTTGTTCTCACATGTATCATGAATTCAAAAATTAAACAATACAGTTGCCATCCTTGTATAGCCAGTGCCATATAGTATAGCAATGCTTCAGCCTTTATAACAGGAAAGATTCAAGATTCTTTATTGTCATTGTTCATATTTCATAACAACGAAATTACAGGAAATCATACACTTTGGTTTTATAATCTTCAAAACCTACGTACACACACTTACTTCTAGACGTTTCAAGTTGAGTGATTACATTGTTCTTGCTACAATATTCTGTGTCACAATTGAAGTGATATAAATGTTTGCTTTATGCTAATTCTGCCCTCCAGGTAACGGAGCAGAATCTACAGTCTGGATCTCAGGAAGAAAGGACAAATATCCTCAAAAAACTGATTTTCTGCCAACAAGAACACATATCAGAAGCAGATATGAAAACTTAACACCTGGGATACCAGAGACCGCTGTTATTAAACGGAAACAGACATCCAGACATGGTTCAAGTTTGTAATTTAAGAAAAGAATGATCAAATGTACAAATAAAGACATTGACAGGTTACAAGATTCTTCAACATTATTTATATCCCCATTTATGAGCTAAGTTTTGTCTTGGGAACGCATTTAGCTGTCCTCATTACACCCGTATGAAGAATGTGCATGAAGGAGTGACAGAAAAACGTTTCATGTTTTAGTTTAAAACCCCGAAGAGGAACGACGTGTTATGAAGACATGTTCATCTTGCCAAGGCTTGTGGTAGAAAGAAAAAAAAAACATGCTACTGAAGGAAACCAATACGACCAGGGTGAGCTGTCACTGCACAGAAACTTGCAAGGTGAGCAACGTAAAAGGTGGAGTGCCTTTTGAAGCGGCAACATCTGCAGAAAGCACCAAGAAGGAACAAAATAGAGGGAGGAAGACAGGAAACGGTGCAGCTTGTTATTCAGAATCTCTGCTGCTCGTATATCTGCTTGTCATCACCTCCAGTGATATTAAATTGTGTCTGTCTTCTCAGAAATGAGGGCCTGCAAGCTTGTGTGAGAATTATGTCTTATTTGCAGGATATAACAAGGTTTGAGGCTTGAAGCGGCTGATGTTTTTAGTTTTTTAAAGCTGTGGTCATTGAAGTACTGGATAGGGCAGTGATTTATACCCTCAGAGAAGCCTTTGAATGTGGTTGAATCCCCTCGTTTAGACACCACCTTCTGTTTCGACCACAACAACAAGGGGTTTCCCTATAATGGTAGAGTGTGTGACAGAAACAATGAGCCTCTGAAACAGGAAATGAGAGCAAAAAGAAACCTTTGTTTCATAATACACTGTACTCTTATAGGAACAATGCCTTTTGCATTGTTGACAAGTTCTACGATAAAATACAATAAGAAGTCAAATATCTTATATTGTTCTACTTAGAAGAAGCTACAGCAAAGACAGTGTTATGGGTCCAACTCAAAAAACATATTCAGAGAAGCGGATCAACAGTATCTCGGTATGGGATTCTGAACCCATTTTTTCTTCTTTTGCTTTCGGGCCGTGACGGGTTTGGCGTTCATGTAGTCGTTCTGGGAATCTGTCCACCTCAGCTTCACCTGCAAGACACATGAAGGCAAGTGAGAAGCTGCGATTGCTTGTAGGCCTCGATGCTTGGAAGGGGAGGTGGGGCCGGGGCTTGGTTTCAGTTTCAGACCGTTTAAAGACAAATTTCAAAGATAAAGACAACAATTTGTTTTCTTTCTAAATAAAAAAAAAAGTGCCATGTTTTGAAATATCACTGCCTAATGTGATTTGCACATGTTCACAAATGTTCCTGCAGCTACATAGAAACCCTAAATTAAAAAAAAGATCATTATTATTGCTGATTCAGCTCATACAAACAAACAACTCAAATCATTACTCGCCACAACAGTGCTTTACAATTGGTGTGAGGTGGTTTTCCCAATGTCTTATAAGTTACTTTGTGTTTTTTATTTTATTTTTTATTTTTTTTTATACAAGCCTTTTGCCACATTTTGGCGGATTAAAAAAAAAATAGCACTATGTAATATCTAGCATCACAAACATAGTATGTAGTGGGTCTTTGTATTCTGATTGTACACAAAACTCTATTTGGGTGTAGGTTTGCTGATGTACTTGAGATCATGGTTCTACTGCATGATTAAGTTTGTGGTCCTATGGCTGCAAAAACAAGCCTATATTTCGTCAGGCATTACCTGCCATGCTTGTCAGTGGGTATGAAATAGTTCTGCTGAAATGTTGTTCTTAATTTTGGCCACTTTGGTCTCATCTGTGCATAAAACACGGTTTCAGAAGTCATATAAGTCAAATAAATAAGACATGGTGAAAAAAACATATATATTGTTGTTAGTTTGAGTTACATTTGCCTAAAACGGTGATAAAATAATATACACAGTCCTGAAGTGCCGGCAATTTACAGCTATATTGCTTGTGACTGTTTTACACATTGGTTTTTATTGAGCATATACATACATGCTATGGACATGTATATGTATATACTGTATATATTTTGTACCCCTTTTTTCTCCATAATGAATGTGTACTAGTTGACTGCATGTATACTACTTTATATTGATATAATTAAATATGTATGAGCGCACACACACACACACACTTAAATATGCTCCCAGTGTCATATCCCCTCATGCCTGCAGGTCTCTCTCTCTTCCTTCAAGGTGCAACAGGCAGAAGCCCAGCAGGTGTGGCTCATCATCATCAGGGGCTGATTAAAAGGAGGCTTCATCCCTCAGATCAACGCCAGCTTGTACTTACTACCAGTGGTAATCAGGCCGCCTCCTCGGGAGCGTCTATCTGAAGATTAACAAAAGCTGCCTATTATTCTGTCCTTTCCACACCACAGCCTTGCCGTCCTCGGGAACCCTCCAGCGGTCAACCAGCCGTCTGAGCGGATCAGCTCGCTTCGCTGCCTGTCCACCCTCCAACGCTCCAGCCCAACCACCATCCCCAGGGAGAAGGAAAACACTCCAGAGACACTCCATCCCTCAGTGTTTTCAATACACTTATCGAAGTTACCATCGACTGGTTTAATTGCTGCCTGCACCAGAGTCATTTCCTGGCCGTCATGACGCACAGGCCTTCATGCATCTCAACCACACTGCACATGCAGCACACACACAAGTCACAAACCAAAGTTAATCAATGGTAAACAGAATGCTACTCCCCTTTTTCCTCTACCCTCTTCTGTTTATAAATACCTGGTTGTCTAATGTGTCTCTTTCTCTCCAAAACATGTTAAACATTCATTCATACACACAACACATCACACTCTCACCAAACTGCACCCATCACTGTTTCCTGCTCTTTCATGTTCTACTCTTTTTCTAGTTTTTCACCCTCTGCCTTCGGCGACCACTTTGGCAGAATGTTTTTTTTTTTTTTCTTTCTTTCTCTATGGACCAATTAAATATGGTAGACTGTGAAGAGGGCTGGCGAAGGAAACACACACACGTATGTACACACATGTACAACCTCTGCAAGATTGAAATGCACACACACACACACACACACACACACATATATATATATATATATATATTTATGGCTTGGTATTAACCATTAATATATAGGCAGAGAAGGGAGGGGGTGTTTCCATGCAAAAAACAGGATTAAAAGAGAGGGTACTAGCTTTTATTCTTGACTATAAGTGTCACATTAGGTAAGAACCCTCTGACTTATTAATACATTCCCGGTGATGGCCCCTTGAGTATTATGATGTAATTTCCCTTCGGGGATTAATAAAATATTGAAAAGTTGGATCATGATTTGAACTAAGTGACCCCTCATTGTTCATCACATGATTATGTTTGTTTGTTAGATAATTAATTCTTTCATACCTTCTAGTAGATCATAGGCACTTATCGATAAATAGTTTTCTCCTTTTTGTCTATAAGAATAGTTATATACAGTACAGACCAAAAGTTTGGACACACTTCCCCATTTGTTTGAATGAGAAACTGTGTCCAAACTTTTGGTCTGTACTGTATTTTCCTTTTAAAATACATTTTAAAAGCTTCCCTCATTTTATTTCAATTCTTTCGCTTTTTATTTTGATAAGTTATAAGACAAAATTACAAATAAGCCTATTTTGTAGGCATTAAACTGAATAAAGAAGTCATATTTATTGCTTTATAAATAAACTTGTTTTAAACCATTTAAGGTTCCATTATAATCTAAAAAAATATGTATTCAAGATTTTATAAATACGTTATACATGTAAACGAGCACTCAGAAATGTCTTTTTCATTCCTGTTATATCTCTACTACTAAATATAAACTATAGTTTATCTTTTTAGTATTATTTTTAGTATTATTACTAAAAATAATACTAAAGTATCATGTATTATTTTAATATTACTTAAATTATTTGCAGACAATCACTGCAGATGTGAGAAGAGTCCAATAATGCCTTACATACCCAAAAGACTGATGCAGTGATGGTGACTGCCAGACTATAGGTGCCGAGAAGTGCAACCACCACAATCCAGATCAACAGGAATCTTTGGTTTTCTCCCGATTCTTCTTCGCTATTCCTATTAGTTTTATTGCACAGGTGATGATCCCCTGGAAGAAGCATATTCAGGAGGTTTGATTATATACTATAGAGACTCAAAATGATAGATGGCTGTTTCCTTAAACCTCCGCCTTACTTTGGAATATTTACCTTTCAGAAAGAGGACCTTCCTGTCACTTTGAATTGTGGTGTAAGGAGGAGGGTATTTGATTGTGGCATTACATGTATACATTACTTCAATTTTGAACAAGTCCCCACTAAGGTTGAAACGTATATAGTCGTCCTCATCATTTTTGCACAGATCTGAGCTGCGGTTCAGTGAGTTGCACTGCTGTATGTATGCATGCTGGGTGTGAACCACGGTGCCATCCATAAAAACATGAAACACAGCCTCCTGAGCAATCCCAAGTGGGCACGGCACAAACACAGGCTCGTGGCTTTCTGTAGGTAGGCAGCGAATTTGCAGCTTCTGCTCTGTGAAGAGAAAAGAAATGAGACTTCAGGAAGCAGTTCTTTTTTTCCTTTATTAAGCAAGATAAGTTTGATATTATACTTCTGAAATAACTTCAAGTTTCAACTGTATATATATATATATATATATATATATATATATATATATATATATATATATATATATATAAATATATATATATATATATATATATATATAAAATCAAGATGAAACACTTTTGCAAAGGAAACGCTTCATAAAGATGCAGCTCTTGCAAAAAGAAAAGGTGGATTTGCTTTTTAGTTCTGCTAACTGAATTACAGGCTTTCAAACTCATCATTTCAGAGCGGTGCTACCCCCACAGTGGAATTTGTTTGATATCGACACATCTTTCAGTCTCATTTAATGTGAAAACCGAAATTTGCCATCCTAGTGGCATTGTTGAGTCAGCTGCTGAGCTGCACATGTGCAGAAAACTGAGATTCAGGTGATGGGTCCTCTATGTACACTTTGCAGCTATTGTCTAAAAGTAACTGTACCATTTTTTTTTTCCACAGCTAGTCATGAAGGTGTTAATCTCAGTGTTTATCACCACACACACACACTCAAACTGAAATTGTCCTTCCAGGTCTTAAATGTAAATGCAGTGTTAGATGAACATCATCACATGACTTATTGACGCAGTGGGTTAGGCCAAGGAGAAAAGACATCAGCAATGACCTTGGGGAAGCAGTTGTTGCGGCCCATCAGTATAACATTTAATACTATTTTTGATCTTGTTCATATTTGATCAAATGGCTTAAATGTTTTCGTAAGGACACATTTTAACTACTTGGTGGTTATTCTTATAGGGGCCCTTCCTGTTTTTCTCAACGTTCTGATTATGTTAAATTTTTTGCTCACTTTTAGATTTTTAGCTGAGTTGTACATTTCTAGCTGAGTTTTAGATCTTTTAGCTGGGTTTTAGATCTTTTGGTTGAGTTTTAGATCTTTTAGCTGAGTTTTAGATCTTTTAGTTGAGTTTTATATGTTTTAGTCGAGTTTTAGATCTTTTAGCTGAGTTTTAGATCTTTTAGTTGAGTTTTATATGTTTTAGTCAAGTTTTAGATCTTTTAGCTGAGTTTTAGATATTTTAGTTGAGTTTTAGATCTTTTAGTTGACGTTTCGATCTTTCAGTTGAGTTTTAGATCTTTTAGTTGAGTTTTAGATCTTTTAGCTGAGTTCTTTCGTTTAACTGAAACAATGAACAGAAACATGACTTAGAACCAACAGGTTTTGGGGGGTCTTTCGTAGTATCTGCCTCCTACAAATAAGGCTGGAGATCCACACCCATAAAAAACAGAACTCCTCCTTTTAGGGTTTAAAAACTGCAGAAACAGTTCTCATTGTTCTTTCTGTGATACGCCTGTGATACGCCAGTGATGTGACATAAATGAACCTTTGGCTGAAAACTTTTGTGCATGATATCAATAAAGCTTGAGTTTACATTTAATTCTGTTCTTTTGTTGTTTTTTTTCCTTTTGTGCAGCAGATAGAAAAACAAGAAATTCTAACAATCGCCCCAGCAAAGCAGACGCCCCAAGTTTACACCGTGCAATGTTCATCGCCGACTTTATTCTTCTTTTTGCAGCGACAAGTATTGGGCGCATTACAAGCACTGAGTCAACCATAATGTACATATTCTAAAGTCAAATCTAAACTTATCCGTCTGTCAACTAAAGTTTGGCAGACTGGGGTTCGTGCAACAAGGCCATGACCCCAAACACACCAGAAAATATGATAAAATGGCTGTAAAAGTTGTTTCAGTTCTGATTCAGAACTGAAACAACACCGTAAAGGAAAAGTGGGCAGAAATCCTCCATAACATAATGATGGAGTGATAACTAATGAAAGGTAAGCACTAAGATGGTGCTGGATCATGGGATGTACTTTTATACAGTGCATCTGCACTTAGTTTATGTTCAATAATGAATGTAATGCTTCCAAGGTTGCATTTATTCAGTTTTAAGACCTGGCAGTGGGTCCTGATGTGCAAAACTGTAGAAAGTGAAAGTGTGGACTACTTTTTCACGGCTTCTGTTGGGTTTCCTGCAGTTGTTTGCATTTGATGAATAATAATCTCCAATAAATCAGCATTTCTAGTAATTAAAAACTACTAGGATCCAGAATAATGCCTTTGACTTACCTTTGTCGTCTCCAGTGATCAGAGAGGCATGAAACGGCATGCAGTGCAGGAGAATCATAAGCATCCAACCAGTTATCACCATCATCCTCATCTTTTCTTCCATTAGCACTGACAGAATGAACTTCTCTCCTGCAGAGTGTATTTTATTTCTTCCTTTTCCTTAAAACTCCTCCAGCAGACTGCATGAGCCTGTTACACTGCACGGGTATCTGACCTGGTACTCTGATGTCATCAGCACGTGCTCTTTTCACTTTACTGCAGCATATTCTCACTGTGCTGGTTGAAGCACTCCCACAGGGCTGCAGTGACTGAGGCTCGCAAGTGAACTCTTGAGAGAAAACATCCTGTGACAGAAAACGCCCCCTCTAATGAAATTTCCACTCTCTCCCAGACTTGTTTTAACTGTTAAACATCTATTTTTAAACATGATTTCTTTATAAGAAAGAAAGACAGAAAGAAAGAAAGAAATGTGTTGGGTTTTTTTAAGTTTTCAAAACTTAAATCAAGAAATTTGCTTCATTATTCAGGTGAAATAAGTGTATAGAACCAAAAGAAAGAGGTCTATTTTGCATTAAAGAACAGTAAATATCATTTTACTGTTAAAACCTTTTTTAACGATGAAAGGTCTACTGGCAAAGCTGAGCAAAAAGTGCAGCAAACATGTTTGTGAATAATGTGGGAACGTTTACTGAACATACCAGTTTACCTGCAACAATGAAATTTCGGTGGCTGCAAAAGTGACTTTGCAGGGAAGCGCTGACATAGAAAATGCAATTATGAGAGCAGCATGAGTCATTGTGTAAAGTACATGTGCAAACAGTTCATAGACCAGGTGTGAGAGGCAGTGGCTGCTTTCTGCTGAGTGCCACAAAAGCCCAAGTTTGGCGTCTCTGTGGGTAAAGCAACAGCAGGGTGATGCGTGCGCAATGCGTTTTCATATCCACTAGATGGAAACAAAGCATTTCATTTTGACCTGCCTGCTTCTCAGAAATGTTAGTGTACTATCAACGCCATGAGATGCTGGTTAACATAAATTCCTGTTTTAATTGCTGAGGTGCTTCACTTTACAAACATAAAATAGGTATTTGTGATAATTCAAGGGTAGAAAATAGGTATTTTGTGCAGTCCAGGGACTGTGGAGTAGACTTGTAGTTCTCGAGACCGGTCTTGGTCTTTAGACCACTTTTTTGTGGTCTTGGTCTTATCTCAGACTCAGGATAATTGAGATGCCATTGCACACCAAGGTGACAGAATCTTCTGATCACCAGTTCTTCCTCCTGTTAATGTACAGTTTTGTAAATTATTTGTACTTTGCATTTGATTTAATGTTTTGGTGCATCTGCATGTGTGTCTGTATTTAATGACAGTATTGTGTTTATTATAACGGCCTTGTTTGGATAAATATATGACATCATTGGCCTTTGAATAGTATTTGCATATTGTTGTGATTGATTAAGAATCAGGTCCATTTCAATGATGCTGATATACGGTGTAATTTGGCTACTATAATGGCAAATAATGCAAGTTCAAGTCGATAATTGTGTGTATCTTTAATATTTAAAATTCACGTTTCATCTACAAATTGAGTACAATTTAAATCAGTAATATTTACTAATCATTAGACTTTTCTGAGGTGGAGGGGGGTGTTGGAGGCTGGTTATTTTGTTAGATGACTTTGGGACTAGTTAATAGTCGTGTCAATCCTTAAAAGCACTCGAGTCAATCCTCCAATAGTGCAGAAATAGTGGTAGTGCAGTCCCCACACATATTTGATCTCAGCTGATTGATGAAAACATTTATAGTAAGTTCAACATAAGACATCTACTTCTCTGTGTTATTGTGCTGCAGTTGAATACAACCTCATATGGAAACTAAGCAGCTGAACCAGGATGGAGCTGGTGTTCTACAACTCACGCAAGATGATGATGAATGTTTTTGGTCTCGGTTTTGAGCTGAACTAGTCTTGGTCTTGATTCTCTCTGGTCTTGGTAGTGTCTTGGTCTCGGTTTAGGTGGTCTTGACTACAAGTCTACTGTGGACTGAGGATTACAGCATCTAAAAGAGCCTATTTAGACAGAAGTAGTGGGTCAGTAATGCCATGTGTCCATATGGATACCAATAATCTGGTAATCTGAACATGCACCCCCTTGTCTGGTGGTGATGGAAGCTTTAAATGAGCATCAGCAGGAGTCCAGTAATCTGATCGCTTTATGTCGTCTTAAACCATAGAAGTTACTTGCAGAGCTTCATTTGATTTGTGCTCGATTTGAATAATGTTAAAAGAAAAGAAAAAAACAAGTGGATCTCCACGTTTGATTGAGCGATTTTCTTGTGAGATAACTCAGCTTGGATGTTCCCCCAATAACGGTTGGCTTGAAGTGCAAACAAGTGAAAAAGCTGAAAGAAATGCATATAAAAATCTGACACACCCCAAAATACAACTTTGAAAGACAGAAAAGACAAAAATGTGTTTCAGAGCACATAATAAAATGTTTTTTGACTCCCCTTACATTTTGTGGTGTTATTTTATGATGGTTTTTTCACAATATATGTTTATTTTCTTTGATTAATTGTTTCGTGTTCATCCAAATCCTATAATACTTGAATGCAAAACTGATGGAGATGTAGGAGTCAGACAGCAGTTGTGCTGACCCGCTGAGAAATAAAAGATAAAATAAAAATAATTCACCTCCTGCTCAAACCTAAGAAGACATTTGCAGGGTTATCCTCTAAAGATCACCTGACAAATAATGAAAACTCCCCCTAGAAAAGAAGTTTGAAAATGTTTACAACTTAAAATCTCCTCTGTAGACCTATTTTATTTTGTTATTAAAGGTGGTTCATTCAATTTAAAAAAGAGAAATATTTATATTTAGACCTACCCTGTTATAAACAGTTACCAACTCTGAGTAGATTTTAGGTGAGATTGTTTTTATTTGAGTTAAATTTAAGACCTGTAAATCATGTGTAATAGGCTGACGACACCTCCATCTTTGAAACCAAACTTAAAATGTTTGTGTTTACTGTAAACTCTAGTGTGTTGGGGCCATTAGTCATATCTGCAGCTATAGAACAAGAGTACAGCAGCTGGTCTGAAACAGAGCTTAGATATGCTGCTATAGATACGCTGCAGGGGGACACATAGACACGTATATATGTCTATGGGGGGACACCAACATGATCCACTGAGCGGTGACCCCATCACCATCCTTCTCTCCTCTTCTTCTCTTCCTCTCTTCAAATCAGCTGAAGCTCTCTACATCTGTTTATATAGTCATCCCTGTAGTCCACCAACTAACCATGTATCTCATGTGTACATACAACTCTTAGTTCTCCTGCTCATGGATAGTTAATACTAATATATCTTGTATTTTGTATCTTTGACAGTGTGTCTGTGTCTTTCCTCTCTCTGTTCCTCATTCTCTCTTTCTAGCCTCTCTTTTCCTGCTCTGCCTGACAGGTTTTCAGCAAGAGGGTCCCCCCTTATGGAATGACCTGCCGGAGGAGATCAGAGGAGCTAACACATTGTCTTCTTTTAAGTCACTTTTAAAAACTCACTATTTTAGACTTGCGTTTAACTGATTGTATTATTTGTCTGTTTTTATTATCTCTCAATTGTGTCTTAATATTGTACTAATTGTTTGTTTCCTGTTTTTAATTGCATGTAAAGCACTTTGTGACTTGTTTTTGAAAAGTGCTCTATAAATAAAGGTATTATTATTATTATTATGATCCAGGTCCTGCTCAAGGTTTTTTCCCTCCTAGGGAGTTTTTTTGTTCTTGCCACTGTTTGGCTTAAGGT
Organism: Cololabis saira; assembly: GCF_033807715.1. Taxonomy (NCBI): domain Eukaryota; kingdom Metazoa; phylum Chordata; class Actinopteri; order Beloniformes; family Belonidae; genus Cololabis; species Cololabis saira. Next base: position 9,843,901 of record NC_084610.1, on the reverse strand, counting down.
TTTTCTCCCACTAGGGGAGTTTTTACCTGCCAGTGTTTATGTAATAATTGCTCGGAGTTCATGTTCTGGGTCTCTGGAAAACTTGTATTGTAATAGATGCTATATAAATAAAACTCAATCGAATTAAATATTGTTTTGTTTTCCATCCGTTTTATTCCGTTTTTAAACAATTAAGCAAGCAAAAAGTACATAAAATTGGCGAAGTGAGCGTGTAATTGTATTACTTTATTATCTCCGAGAGCGAGTCTTCTTTGCCTCCTGCGGGAGCTGGTCACCGCTTATTGGCTCTGACACGTGATATTTCAGACCGTCCGTGAAGGCAACGTCCGCTTCTGGGCTGGACAGGAAACGACGGAGACGCGCAGCGTGTCTGCTCGCAGAGAAGAATGGGACTGGGAATGGGAATAGGGTTGTGGATTGCAGGCGAGGCAGAAAACATGAAGACAACGACTAGTTTTCACTAGATCCCCCTTTTAAACAGATAACTACGCCCATCCCATCAGGAGTTTGGTGTATTTTTCCCCTCGGAGGGCAGGGATACTTGCTCCCATTGGAAAACAGAAGAAGAAGAGAGGACCCTCTTTGTGAACCCCCCATTTCACTGTAAGTGGGCTTTTCACTACTATTCCAGCATTTTTTCATCTTCTATCACTCTTTTATCATCTCTTATAGAAGCAGGCTCGTCGAGGAGGAATGTCATAAATAGTAAAAATGCCGGTTTATCCTGCCGTATTGTTGGCAGCCCATCCCAGACTGTGACCTCGGTAGAGGAAACGCTTATAAGACTTATTTAACTAAAGATTTCAAACAGATATTCTTTCACAAAATCTCATTTTAATGCCTGTTTTAATATTGTTTAATGCGATGTTTTATTTGTAGGGGGTTGAGAGCCCCCCTGTACTGCCATTGAAGCCCTTTCTTAGGGAGAGAGGGCGAAGCGGCGTTTGGGTGGACTGGGAAAAGAGCCGCAGTCCTCCTGGGAGTGACAATTCACCACGAGCCTTTTGTTATGATGTACTCGCCCGTATTTATTACCAAAGCTGAGCCCTGCGGCGCACTCGTGGACGCCTGACTCCAAGTTAATGTCACCCCCCTCCGGAGAGGGAGAGAGAGGGATGTGGAGCTCGTCTCCACCCTGTTCAGCAGCAGGGAGGTAATGGCCGTAGGTATTGTCGCGCTAATGTTTATATCTAGTTGGTGCATTCACGGAATGCCATATTTCATGGCTTTATTAATCAGCAGCATAGGCGCTCGGGTGTTATCGTTGTCTCTTTCAACTACCTTCGCAAAATGCAGCTTATCGGGGCCGTTTTAATTCCCTTTGTTGGATAACGCCGGCGGAAGCAGATTGGATAGCGTGCAGCCAATTTGACCAGTGGCTATCTTCAGTGTGACGCTCAAATCCACCTGAGACAACTGACGTATCCCAGTGTACGCAAACTACACACTGTCTGTTGCTCTGCTGGTTGCATGGAGCCTGGTAGGAAAGTTGGAGCTCATGATAACTGCTGGCTCAGTGGCAAAAAGAGCTGAAGAACTCCATGAAATTATTATAAATTAATTGAAGAACTGTTTTCCTGTCAAGGCCGTGACATTTTTGTGGTGTTCAAATATGATTGGTTGAGAAGCTGCAGCTCCTACCTAAGCACAGGTGAGAGCATCTCACAGCCATCTGAACATGGATCTTTAGTTAGAATATTAGTTCCTGTTAAGGACAAAACAACCCCAAACAAGATGATTTGCATCATTTTGCATGCTTTTCTAGAAATGTAGCTTCTCTTCATGATTTTGTGTTTCATTTTGGTCATTACATTTTTTTTATGACTTGGTTTGGTGTTTTTTACTACTTTTGATATGACCTTTACCTGTGTTGTTTCTTCTTCTTCAGCAGTATGGGTCTCCGAGTACATTATTCATTTTCATTCATTTTATTTCTTCAGTTTTCACATTCCAATTTAATATTTCTCTCCCTGGTTGTTTTACTTCTTATATTTAGTTTTTGACATTCCAAGTCTTTGAAGCTGTCTCCTGCTTTTGTGACAATTTTTTTATGTCTGGCTTTTGATTATTTTGTTTACTCGTTTGCATTTATTTTTGCTTTGTCACTCTGTGTCAAAGCTGGGACACTTTGCATCTTTGTGGTTACTTTATATGGTTGTATTCTGTCTCATTTCAGTAATTTTACATCTTACTTGCTATTTACTTTATTTGTTTTCATGTGAAGTCTTTTCATTTACATGTCTGGGTTGAAAATGGTCATTATATATGATATTTATTGCATAAAACTCAGGCTCAGATGACTATTTTGGTCTCTGGCACTGTTCCTGGTATGCTGCCTCAAGAATCTCCATCTGTATCTCCTTAATTTATAGGCAAGCACAACAAAACAAACAGCATTTTCCTCCCCAAAAAAAGGGCACTAAGGAGCCACTTGGCCCAGCCTTTATTCCCCACAGTGACTTTATAATAGACCGTCTGTGTCCTTAAGGCACACTTGATTTGCATCCATAAAGCAGTAGACTAGAAGCACATTGTTCTGGCCATGGAGGCAGTGCAGCAACAATGTGACCCATTTGTTTTACAGTCAAGTTAATGGGTTGAAAATAACCGTTGGCCTTTTGGTTGCGCCCCCCTCGGGCAGATGCCTTAAAGATAGTTATGGTTTTGTTTTTATGCAAGAACAATCAGGACTTTGGAGTGAGATTTAACTCTTTGTCTTGTCAGACACACACAGAAGAGGACCGATGTGAAAGATGCCCTAAACACATCTGGAAACTTGGTGGTGTGTTCCTTTGGGCTCTGTTAGCGACTCTGTTTCCTGTGCCTTAATCTGTTATGAAAGCATTTGTGAAAAATTTGATTATGAGCTGGTCATGCAAAATGGAAGATCTGAGAGGCATTTGTTCCCTTTGTGGTCTCGGAGGCGACTTTTTCCCATGTTTTATCTCAGCTCCGTGCCCTTGGGTGAACAGAAATATGGAAGTTGTGGACTAAGTATCGTCAGGCTTCTTACCGAAGAGTGCAGCCTAAAGCTCGGCCATAAAAAGTTCAGTCATGGATCAAATTTCCAGACATGCAGGTAAAACACATGTTCTGAGGGTTCGATGCTTTTTACTGCCTGTTTAAAAGCTTTTGTAGAGGTTTTTTTTTCTTGTAACGCTATCTTTCTTTCTTGGGGTTATTAAGTTGAGAACTTTGCTTCCAGAAAACATGTTTTTTTTTACTAGATGTTGTTGATTTAAAATGAGGAAAACAACCAAGGAATGATTCCCAAGACTAAGTGTGCAGCTATAAAAGCTGTTCATGGCTTGTGTGTAGCATCTCCCACTTGCTGCTCTGTGTGTCCGTCAGCACTTTCCTGACTGGCATGTGAGTTGTCTGACTCCCCCACCCACCCGTCCTCCCACCCATGTCCCTGGGCACGAGACCTCCCCTGCACAAAAGCTCCAAAGACAAGGCTGGGGGGTTCAGGTGGCGTTCGGTGTATGCTTACCCAAGTTGTGTTGCAGCCGGGGGGGTGCAGGTGGTTCAAGGAGGGTAAGGGGGGAGGATGGCACTTCAAACACGGCTCACCCTAACGGAGAGCCGGAGGGGAGAGTGCAACTTGATATTTCTGCACTTACAGGAGATGCTTGAGTTGAGACTAAACTGGAGAATACCAGCAGCTGCATCAAAGCAGAACAGCTCCTTGATGCCGACGAGACCGGAGTGAAACTGCAAAAGAGACTCCGTTTCAACTCCATAAGGGTGTGCGCTTGTGCACATGGCCCCGGCCTCTATGGGGCCTTGTTCTGGTAACATTTTGCTGACCTTTGGTGACAGCTGCCCTTGCCATTTGCAAACAAAGACAAATGGCCTGCCTTGTCTGCAGCCTCCAAAACCACTCCCTCAGATTGTAACTTCCTGTTGGCATTTTCACATATAAAAGCTTAGACCCTCTATTTCTTTTGTTATACTTATCTTTTTTTAATCTTTTCCAAGGAAATTTGTCACAGCCACCTTTAAAAAAAAAACTGCACTCTTTGCGTCATCGAGGAGAGTGAAAGAGTGTCAAATGAGCTCCAGCACTGAAATAAATTCATGGACACTGCAGTGGGTTGTCTGTATGCAGCACCACTGATTAGAGTGGGCAGAAGGAGGCCATCCGCGTCTCCTCCTCTTCTTCCTCTGCTTTTTGGGCAATGCATAATCTTGGTCCTGCTTCTGCAGGTGCATGCAGAAAAAAACGCACGAGGATGCAATCTAAGGCCTGACCTACAATCGGATCCATTGGTCACGTTGGCCGTCTTATCTACGCCATGTGGGTGAATACTGTGTCACTCATTTTTAGTGCAGGTCAGTGGCAGTGGGAGCTAAGGGACGAAGCGGTGACAACAAAACTGTTTATTTTATTTATTACAAAGCTGTGGTTCCTATGAAATAATGTGTCATCGCCACTTCTTCCAAGTATTTGATCTGATTCACGATGATCCATCCCATTGAATTGTCTAGTCATTCATTGTCCCTTTTGTTGCAACCTTGCTCACTGTACTGTTTGTTTAAGCCGCTTAGGCAGTTATTAATCACTGTGACTCTGACAAAGACAGGTGGCTGATTCTCACTGCCCTGTGTTGGGTGAGGGAACCCCCCCCCCATGCCTCCCGTTAGGGTATTACAGATGGCTTCAGGGGGGTTAGTAACTGCCAGGTGAAAAGAAACATCTTCCCTTGTGCTACCGAGCCACAATTTTAAGTTCAGTTTCGCACGGCTGAGTTATTACCTTGAACCCGATCTAAACATCCGCAACCGAAGAATGAAATGTCATCCCAGTGGGAATTCCCGGCTGGAATTCCAGCAGCGGCATCGTAGATCACGGAGGATTCATTGGTTTTTGGTTTCCCCTCTCCATGAGTCCTGTTTTAGCTCCACAACAGCAGTTGTGGGGTGGAGTGATGGATGGCGTGGCCTGCTTTGTGCGGATGAAAGCTCTTTGACTTGGAGATGACACCGGCAGCTGAAGTTGGAGTCTTTCAGAAGGACGGGAATTAAGAGCTAACAAAGCGCTAACTCGGAGGAAATATACACTCCGTACAGAAATGATGTTGCTGACTTCAGGTGATGAATGAGCTGTCTGGTGTATGACTTACTGTTTGCAGATGAGGAAAATGGATTTATACCTCTCTCTCCGGATTGCTTTCACATGCACCGTTGAATTAAATTAGATTTAATGGTCAATGCTTTGCAGCAAATCATGGCCACGGCATCTCGAGAGTCTGCGATAAACATTAGTGTCCTGTCTACTCCAATCCGAGCACAGTTCACTCAGTTCCAGCGAAACCATAACAAGTTTTGGAGTCCGATGTGTTCATTTGCGTGCAAGGTTGACATGTTTGTCTTTTTCCGCCATCTTCCCGGACACGAATGTTACAGTTGAGCGTTGCTGGGTTATGAGAGAGAAGCACCACATACAAATGCAAACAAATTAAAGCGTACAGTTTCCTGTCACATCAATGTGAAATGCCTGCCTCTTGGCCCTAAGATGTTTAGATGACCTCTGTTTAGAGCGGCCTGTGTAATTGCTTTCCGACCATGGACCTCTGGGTTACATTCCAGGGAAATCTGCTGAGGATTCAGCTTCATTCTCCGCTTAGAAAACACCAACAATAGCGGCATTATAAGACTTTGAGGGAAAGTGAAGGATGTAGTTACAGCAGATAGTGTTGTTCTGCGGCGTCTCCTTTGGGAGGTGAAGGTTAGTATCAAGCTGTGTTATGGGGTTTCATGTTTGTCTGCATGATGACACTCAATCTGGTGTCTGAATGTCTCACTGTGAATAATAAAAAGCAAACTCCAAACCCAAGCATGCAGCCATTGGAAGGCATTCATCTCATACTTTGTAGGATTTTCCTTTCACTCTAATGTGATTGGTCTGCTTGGCAGCATTGTAGTTCCCTCAACTACTTCTTCATCATTGACAAAAACGGCGACTATAGCATGTTATGGGGTCCATGAGACAGAAAGTCCATGTTGGAGATAAGTTTTTTTTCACTTTCCCGTCCTTCAAACATTTTTCCAGCCTTATGAATGAATTCATTTATCTTGCAAGCATCCTTGGCACCGATGCTGCCCCCCCCTACCCTCAGACTAGAGTGCAGCAGATGGCAATGGCCTCCACAGACTGGTAGAAGACCTCCAGCGTCTTGCTGCATGCATTGAAGGATCTGAATTTCCTCCTAAATGACTTACCCGCCTCAGCAATTCATTACCAGTTGTTCACATTTGGCTACAGAGCACGCCTTAATTAATGCGACTCTGCTGGAATGGGGGGGGGTGGAGATTACTGAGAATAAACAGGGTGACAGAGCTTTGACTTCATGGTGTTTTCCCTTGTCTTGCATTTGTGACTCTTTTTTTGTGTGTAAAGAAGAAAAAGCGCCTGGACTGTACAGATGTTTGCTTTGCAAAAAGCAGTTATCATAGTTCTACATGTGCACCAGTGCATGCATATATTAAAAGGGAATGTGGGTTCGCCCTTACATTATTGAAATGTTCCAACTGCTTCGAATGTTTCTGTGAGAAGTTCAAGCCCCTAAACTAGTTCTACACCAAAAACAGAGGCCGGGAGGACTTGTTTTGTCATTAAATATGCACACTAGCCTACTTTCCCCTCTTACATCTTCTAACTATGCTCTCCCATCCACAAGCGGGAAAGTTTTCCCAGCTCACGCAGGACTTAAGCAGCCGGGTGAATATAGAGGATTGGAAAGCGACCCGGCTTTGTCACAAGTCCACAGTGGTCGCTTCACATCACCTGCTGTGAGGAAAAGGTTAAAAATATGAACCAACTGAAGAGAAGTTTTTTTTTTTTTTACTTGTGAGGGAGGCTGTAAAACATTGTCCAGTCCAGCTGATGTAATTTGAAATACGATGACTAGGAACCACTGAGGTCATTCTCCATTTTCCTTGCTTCCTCTGCCAATATCTGCGAGTCACACGCTTGTATCTGGTGCTCGGCGTTGACTGTAACGGCGAGATGTTGGCGGGCTGCGCCTGCTATTCTCTCTGCACACTGGGTTCATCTAGGACACCGGAGGAATCTGGAGTTCCTCTGCAGTGACCTACTCTGCAGCGGGAGCCCGGCCAGGGAAAACAGCCACGCCAGAAGTGGATTGGCACATTATTTTTTTTTTTGCAACAGAATCCCTTGACGCTAACTCAAACGTACAAGCTTAATCTCACAAAATAGTGTGTGTGCGCATGTGTGACTGCCTCTCCCCAAATCTCTTCGACTAATACCCTGGCAGCTTTGAAAGTGACTGCAAGGCTCTATCGACGGAGTTTCTGGGTTAAGTTAGTGGCTGAGTAGCTTTCTAATCTCTCTCTGCTCAACTGATCTTCTTTCTCTTGTGATTCCTGGTTATTTTGCCCCCACGTGCCTCACAGGCAGCTCTAGTCGGGAAGTAGATCGTGACTTGCCCCCCCTCTCTTCTAGTTGGGCAGAGGGATTGCCTTTGAATCCAACGCAGGGGTGGCTGTCATAGTTGTGGCGTGCCGGCGGCTTGACCCCCTCCTCCTCATGATCTCTCTCAAGAGAAACAGTGTAAATGAGGAGTGAGATTTCTGTCTTTAAGCTGATGAGCTTTGCTAGAGCCATGCTAATGACGACGTTTGAGAGGACTCCGACTTCCAGTGCAGTTTTAAATGAAAACCTCGCGACCTTTCGATCCAGCACAAGCAGAACCGATCCAAATGAAGAGTTACGTGAAGCATTTCATCATCCAACTCTGTACGTGTGTATTATAACGTATTGGCTATAAACCTCACCGGGGGGGAACCTCCGTGAGATCCCACCGGCCATCGTGGGAACATTCCTGACGCAGCATTATTCAATAATTCCCACCATGTGTGTTGTTTTTTTTTTTTTTGGTTTTCCTTTTCCAGAGGCCAGTGCTCGCTGCACTGAGCGTGGAGAGTCCCGCTGAGGAGATGAGACGGGCTCCTTGTAATCGCAACCAGACATGACCCCGTTTCCCTGAACAGAGCTAAAGCTAAATGATAGTTGAGATTCAGTTAAATAACTGGTTCAGTCTTAAAAAGAGCAGCCTGTGTGTTCGGTTCAAGCAGAGAGACTCGCTTTTATCATGAGTCTAAGTCTTATGACCTTTTAAATATGCTCAGTAAGTAAATTAGGTAGATTTTTTTTTGTACTTTACTGGTATGAAATTCATAGCTTTCTCACTAGATGACAAACGAAGGTGTTTCGGGCCGTTCTGCAGGATCACCTTCAGGGTCGGGGGCGTGTTTCAGTCGAGGCTCTGCAGATCTTTTTCATGCATGACAACAAATTGCATTATTTACCGCAGAAGCAAGAAAGCCGACCTCTGTGACATATATATATATATATATCACACAGTAAAGTGGTGTGTTGAATTATATATCTCTTTCAACTTAATTTGACACAAACAGGGGATTGTCACACTTGACGTTCAGCGCCTTTAGGAATAGGTGTATCGACCCGACGGAGAGGCCCGGCAGCCCGTGATGTGAGAGCAGAAGCAGCTGCAATGTAGGATTTAAATAAAAGCGATGTTCTGATCAATACTAATGCGCCTTCCCGGCACTGAAGCGAAGCATCAATCAGGTGGCAGATGGTTTGGCCTCGGTGCCCTGGCACGGATCCTCAGGGTCACCGCTGAGGCCGTTTCTGGTGCAGAAGCCGGACCGTGACGCCGTGGAGTGACACTCCCCGGTAGATACCTCCGTGCCGAATCACCGCCTCACGAGTCATTGATGAATTAGGTGCTGAGTGGGTTTTGTGACGTGACACCGAGGTCACGCTCGGTCTTCCTGTCATTATTCACAAAAGATTGTGAGACGTAGTTCAGCGTATCATTGTTGTTCTACACAGGAATGGGTTTAATGCATCTTTAAGCCCTAATCAGTGATCTCTGTGTGCAATCAGCAAGGCTTTTCTCTCTATCGGCATGTTCAGTATGTTATCGTAGGCACATTAGAGATGGAGTGAGTAGATGGAACTCCCGGAAAGATGCAAAACAGGGCTCTATTGTGCTCATTTGTATTGTAATGTAAGTACTTCCTGTTTTGACTATGTGGTATAGCCGTCTTAATAAGGTACAAGTTTAGTGTTGCACGTTTAATTATAGCTCTCAAGTCGATAGGTCCTGCTGGTGTCAAAGGTCGTCGGTTTTGACAATACCAATATGCTCATAGACTGTGCATTTAACCTCGCCCGCCCGCTCGCTCGCTCCCTGTGCTTCCCCTGCAACAATCCTGTCTTTATTTCCTCGCTGTGACATCATCGTTGCCCCTGCTTGCTCAGCGCCCGGCCCTCCTTCCCACTTCCTGCCCGGACAGGAAATGAGTCGCCTCAAAGGGGAGCTGTTAATGGGGTGGGAAGCGTTGGTGGACAAGGACACACCTGTGTCCACCACACTGGACCTTGTGTTTCCCCCCACAGGCTCCTGTCGAAGCAGGGCACCGACTTAGGCCCCATGAGGAGTTGAGTGGTCCATCATACGAGTTTATTGTGTTTAAAGCATATTTCTGCGTGGATTTGATCAGTTATTTAGGATTTAAAGGGGGTGTTTGTGTTCCCCGGGTCGTCTTTGTGCAACCCCTGCCTCTCGGTAATGAGTCAGTCGCGTTGCGTGTGTCGCAGGCTTGTCTTTGTCTGCAGCAGCAGCTGCTCGCCGGCTCCAGAGCTGTTGTGACTGAAGCAACTGTCCCCCCCCCGCAGCTGCAGAGACCCATGTGTCCCCCCCGCCACACCTGTTCTATAGCTTTGTGCCGACTGAGCGATACGCCGAGGGATGACGGGTGTCGACGGGTTGTAATCTGAGCAGAGTTTTTAATTTTATCTGGCATCACACACGTCAGGTTGACATGCGTGTGCGGTAGCCGTCTCGTGTCCTGACAACTCTTTTCCTTGTTACAAAGAGTCTGTGTGGTGTGAAAACAAACGCTCGCAGGCAGTTTTTTTTAGTTTCTCTCTCTCTCTCACTCTCTTTTTTTGCCTGGAGAGGGGCCACATGCTGCGGCTCAGCAACAGTTGGTGCGTACAGAAACGCGAGGAACAGCTGAGACCAGCAGGAATAGCTTCTCAGTAGTCGGCCACAACATCAGCTGCCTACACCTCTCTCTCTCTCTCAAACACACACCACATCACAACCAAATCATAGCTTTGACTCAACCTACCGTCACCTTAGATGCCTGAATTATTTTCAAGGAAAGTCTGATTCAGCATGTTATTCGTCTGAGATCAAATAGGCCTGAACTTGGATGAGTCAGCAAAGTTCCAGGTTAATGATTTGTTGAAATGTGTAAACCTGGTCTGCTCTGTTGAAACCTGCAGACTTGTGATTCACGTAAGAGTTTTGACGAGGTTTTTCTGCTCTCGTCTGACTCACGTTTTCAAATTGTTGGTCTGTGGCGGTTACCGTGCTTATTAAACTGTGTACATCCAAGTGTTGATCCGAAAGACTCGGTGGTGAAATCGTTCGCGGCCTCTGTGGCAGTAATGACGAAAAGGGTTGTTAATGAAGACCGAACTGGGCTTGATTGCTTTCAAAGCTTTACGATAAGTGTCTCTCTGGCTATCGCTTCGTCTGTGCTCAGTTAAGTCTCTCGCTCAAGAACCTTCATAGTTAATCCTCTGCATTCTTGTGACAGTGAAATCACCCTGCTCTCCCCCAGCTGCCGAGTCCCTCTGTTCTCCGGCAGCTCGCCGAGAACAAACATTTAATGTTTGACTAATGCCCCATGCTGAGGTGATCGGAAGCATGGCTCATTTTTGGGTTTTCCGCCTGCTGCAAACTCAAAATAGATCCTAAATCATGTCTGATGGATGTTTCTCCTCTTTTCCAGGGGATTAAAGCCCAACCACAGATACCATCGGTGGTTTCGTGTAACCTTTAACCTCAGTGGGAAGAAGGGAAAGCTACTTCGGAGGTAAGAGTTCCTGTAAGCTACACTAAATGGCAGCGTCGCTGCTTTCTGCGGGTAATAAATTCTGAGCGGAGGGAAAAATGAAAAGGCAGTTTTGACGTCGCTGCCAGTAATCCTTGCAAAACTCATGCCTCCGCCTCGCACAAATGACACAGACATTCCAGGCAGGCTATATTTAAGGTAGTCTCCAATGCTAGTTTCATTTCTGCACCCCTGACATCCATGTCCAAGGCACCTCCATGTGCTCGAACCATCATCATCCGTCATCTCCCAGCTTTTAAGCTGCGTCTTAAAAAGAGGAGGTGAGTTCAAAGCTTGTAGAGCATTGTGATGGAAGTTTCACATCCAACTCAAAGCCAAATGAAAGAGAAGTCAAGCGTCTGAGGGATCTTGTCAGGGGGAAGTCTTCCTTGCCGAAGGAAGCAGATAATTCCCGATTTTAAGTGGAAGCATGTGAGGGCGAAGTGAAGCTGTGGTTTTCTAGATTGAGATGCTCCATGCAGTGATCGTTTTAGTCTCTCACCGTTGCATATCTGTGTTGTTGTATGTTTAAAGTTCCCCCTCTGGAGGCTAAACAACACACGAGTAATTGTAGTTTGATAAAGAAGGTGCGGAGATCACAAAACGCTGCAGCACCTCTGCTTTTCACTCCCGAAGGTAAAATAGAAACTATGTAAATATGCACCAACGATGTTACACTGACTGCTGTTTTCCATAATTGTGGTGGTTTTAATTTCCTGTTCTTATCCTAATTCATAACTAAGAATAGATAACTTTTATTTATATGAGTTTAGTCTAAGCATAATGCCTTATTTTCTTCATGGAAAACAATCTTGTGATGTAGTTAAGAGGAGTAAGAATGTGGAAATGCAGCTCCGAGCTGGACGGAGGAAGCCCGCTCCCCTGGACTGTTCCAGGAAGCAGAGATGCAACAGGGTCAGAGAGGGTTTTAACCGCTTGTAGCTGCGTGTCGACAATGTGTGTCAGTGTCATGTGTTGTCACATGGAGACGCCCGCTTAGCAACGCTCAGCTGTCGGAGTCGCTCAGCATATCCCTCCACACAGCCATGGCCAGGGTTAACATGAAGGTGATCTGTGACGTGTTGTCATGGTTACGCTTTCAGACTCCCCGCCCTTGACATGATCCCTTCTGTTCTTCCAGAAGACATTCAAGTCGCAACCAGGAAGTACGTTAATGTGTGTTAGTGGTACTGTGGGGAATGCTAGAAGTGGTGGCAGGAAGCAGAGCGGCTCATTTTCTGGACCTCCGATTAGACGCACTGAAACACACCAGCTGCAGGGGATACGGACAGACGGAGAGAGTAAGGGGGGGATGAGAGACGAGGTAAACTAGTGGAGGAAGACATCACCAGGTGGTGGAGGTGCACTTCTCTCTTCCTTTACAGACATCACATTGCACATGACCGGCTTGTTGCACCATGTTGTCCATGACCATCCGCGTGCTTTGGATTGTTTTCTTTCTACATTTTAGTCTATTGAGTTTTTTTGTTTCAACTAATCGATGGTTGACCTGCTGTTCAGCCAGAACAATTACCTAAAGACTGATGGAGAAGGAATCCATCTTTTGGTGTATGTTTTTACAGTAAAAGCGTAAGTGAAAGTGTACAGTAAAACATTTGGAGGGAGGATGCAGCACCTTCAAACGCTGCAAGAACCACAAACCAGACTGCATGTAAAATTGTTACTATTTTCTAATTCTAACAATTTTAAGGCAATTTTGATTGATTTTTGATAGATTCCCAAAGAATTATTGAATTTATTTCTGTAAATTTAAAATCTCCAGTACAAATATATGAAACTTTGATTTGGACTTATATTGATTCTGTAACTGCAAACATTATACTCTGTATGAATGAAAATCTACATTTGAGTTAAAATGGTTTAACCCAAAGCCTCCGTCAGCCAATTGTTTGTGGGGTTTTCCAAACGTTTGTAATTTATGGCTAAATTACCCTAAAAATAGAACTGCCATTGTTTATTGTTGCAGAGTTTTAAGAGGTGTGGCAGGGCGGAGTCATCTGCGGGTGGGTGGACTTGCATTAGCATATCCATAATCCTTTTATTCACCAATTTAATCTAAAATATGTGAAGTAAAAGAGATGCTCGAGTGGAACTTAAAATCTAAAGCATGTTCACATTTATAGCTGACCAGTTACTGAATTAAGGTCTTTTATTTCAAATGGCAGATTTTTTTGTCCCAAAATAGAAAAAGATACCTTTCAGCTCTTATTGTTTTGCATCAGTGCTTCTCTTATCTTATCTTATCTTTTTTTTTCTTTTTAAAGCGGTGGCTCTTTTTTAATGCCTCGCCTGCTCCCCTCACCATCGGCCTGTGTCGTCCGCTGCTGCAGTGCTGCATCATGTCCAAAAGTTTGTGTGGGTGTGTACAAAATCCACTGCAGCAAGACCACCTGAGCCCTTTTATGTGTGTGTGTGTGTAACCGGATCTCTTTAGGGAATGTACAAGACTATTGATTTTACATCTGGACCGGTGCCCTGGGGGTGGAGGGATGGAGGGGGAGAGAAGGGAAGCTGACGCATCCTCTGTGAAAAAGAGAGACAGAGCTCGTTCTTACAGGGTCAGATTATATCTGGGTTTCTTCTTCTTCTGAAATGTCCATATTGATTGATTATGGAGATCGGCAGCAGTGTCAGCTGATCGCTCCCTCTGTGGTTTCAGGAACAAACGGTTGTAAAAATATCTCCTGAGTCATTACTTAGGGTCCAGGCTGGCTTCACAATGAGGCCTTGTGATGGCGGCGTGCTCGTCTGTGAAGCATGCTGCATGGAAATCAGAGTGTGTATATGTGTGTGCGCATATGTGTTGCCATGGCAATGGCTGCGTAGTCTTCACACTTACCACCCACCAGTGTAACCATGCATTTCCACACGCCGTCTCCTTTCTTGTCTCAGTTTCCCCTGCTCTTCCTCTCTCAACCCGACACCCCCTCCCCTTCCATCTGTCCACCTCTAACATCCTCCTCTTCCTCTCTCTCTGCCCCTCCCTCCTAATTGGCTGCATAAGCCAGTGCTTGCTGTGTCATGCCACGCTTGAATGGACCCCGATGTGTTTGTGGACCCATATGCGTGGAGGTCCTCTGCTCACAGGCTGCTGCCTGGGCTCGACTAACGACACCGGAGCCGTCGCTGTGGCTCTCAGCCCCTCCTCCTTTCTCACAACCTAATAGCCTGCACGGCTCTTCCATTATTGCGTCCATCCATCATCCCTCCGCCGCTGCTGCTCTGTTTAACTAGCTCATCTTTGTCCCTCCCTTCCATGTGACATATGCCACTTTTTATTACGGCGGCCTGACGTGCAAAACCTATTAGGCAACACGCACAACAAAGAAGTAAATGCATTTTTCGCACACGGTTTAAAGTATGACAGTAGTGCAGAAAAAAAACAGCAAAACATTGGACAATATATCACAAAGACAACGTTTTTGGTTGAGCTGGAGGGAGATATTGTCGTAAAATGATCAAATAGGACCTCCATGTGAAATAATCCTGTGTATATGGCAGACATGATGACTCTACATAGCAATAGTGGATGATATTGTGCAGATTTGAGTGCAACAGTGATCTTTATTTATGTTTCTGTGTCGGATGTGAGCGGATAATCCCACCACAGCAGGCGATGGAAGCACTGTTTTGATTTGTCCACTGTGTTTGTTTATGGTTTTGTAAATAGCCTTACAGAAAGCTCTATGCTGAAGATTCACTTGTTGCATACGTTCTTCACGGCCTTGACATTTTTTCCTCCTTTTATGAAAGATTACTACTCGATTATGATGTCACATCAGCAGCTAGTGCGGGTCAGCTGGGGCAGCCACACCGTTGTTGACAGTGGACTTTAGTCGAATAGCTACGCCTGTGTTTACACTTGTCCACTTGCACGCACTGATCCTGAGCCAGCTGCCTGTTTACACTTCTAACTTGCCTCATGCCAGTATTGAGATTGCAGTGTTGATTGGAGCAGGGATGGCAGGATGAGTGGCGCCGGAAATGAGAAAATCATCTGTGTTGCAAACATGAGCCTGGAAATTATAACTAGCTTTTATACATCCGATGCGATAGTATCCGTTTCATATATCGGGGAGGGAACTACGCGTTTAAAAGCGGCTGGTTTTGCCTCATTCTGACTGTCTCACTGCTCCAAAATTACAAGATATGTGCTGATTGGTTTTATACGGCTTCTGTGGGATTCAGGATGTTATGATATTTTGAAGCTTGGGTTCTCAGTGTTTCAGTTTATAGGCCACGCGAGCCGTGATGACGAGCAGACACATGTGAGTCACAGCCTGTCGGGCCGGAGGCAGATTTGACACTCGCACGATGTGCTGACATGAGGAAGATGTGGGGAGATGAGGTGACAATTTCATCTCTTTAGGGATGCAAATCTTCACAATCACACCATGTAATGTGTCAAAGTGTGAACGTGTGCATGAAAGAGCAGCCAGAAGAATGTCATGTGCAGCAATACTCATTATATTGGAGTAAATATTCCCCATTACCTGGAGATTAAAGCTTGAAGTCTTTGTTGAGTGCAGGAAGATGTGGTCACAGCAGGTGTTAACTGCAGTATTCTGACCTGCTAATGCACCAAATGTCTTAAGAGACAAATCATCATCTTTTTTTATTATTTCTCCAGAAGCAGGTGACTCCACAGCATCAGTATAAAATCTACTTGTAGACTGGCGCCGCCCTAGTGGGAGCTTGTTGCACTACCTCCGGTCGAAAAAGTGTCTCTAACCTTTTGAGATTTAAGACTAATTTTACATTCTTAACAACAACATTCACAAGGGAATAAAACATAGGCTTTTTTGTCCAACCCTTGGCATTTTTCCAGCTTCTCAAGCTCCTTCTTCTTGATGTTGCCATCTCTCGGGATTGTTACGTCTACCGCCGCTGCTTTCTTTGGGAGTTTGTCAACCACCGCAGCATCTGCTGGGTTAGCTATCGCCAGTTTATCAGTCTGGATTTGAAAATCCCACAGGATCTTTCTCCACCACTCTTGGAGGTGTCTCCCATCTCGGTGCAGATGTTCCTGCACACTATTCCAGCTGCTTGGTTCCATGTACATCCTACCTGCCATTGTCTTACATCCAACTAGTTGTGTAAAGATGCCTCTGGAGATGATCAACACATATCTGGAGCTAAGGTTTCGTCTACTGCGCTAGACCCTGGCCTCTATCACTCTTGTTCTCAAGGCCTCGTCTTGTGCTGCTGTGAATAATGGCTCTGTACCGTCCTTCAGACCTGCCTCTTCCAGCCGCTGGTAAGATTTCTCCAACCCAGACATTCCGTCAATCTACTGGTAATGCATGCCCTGCATGGGCTTTTCTTAGTCTGGATAAATGTGCTTGATGTTTGAGCTGTAAAAGAGAAGAGGAACATGTTGAACATAAGGTTTTTGTGTGTGTGTGTGTGTGACTTGATGTTTCCCAAGAGCCAAAGGAGTGTTTTTATTAACCTCTACTGTCGTCACTGCACAAAATGTGACTAGGTGGAGTATTTAATCCAAAAATAGACTATTTAGAAGTAGTTGATGGAAACATTAACTCAGCGAGGAGCATCTGGCTACAATAGTGCGCTGCTACAGCCATATGCCAGATACTTACCCTCCTATTTCCTGTGGGTCTGAAATGTGAAAAGATTTATTTGTAACTTGTATATTTAAGAGCCGTTCACCACTTGAATGTCTAGTATTTCTGTCTTATGATGAATCACAAAATGTATTTTTATTTAGCAGATGTGAACCAAATGCATCATGTAAATGACTTGAAACCAGCCAAAGACACTGAATCTGACCTATGATGTCACGCCACCCTCTTTTCTGTCGATTCTGCTGTAACCAGATTACTTGTGTGGCTTTGTCTTTCTTCCTCTCTTTCTTCTAACCTTTTTTTGTGGTGTAACGGAGGAAGAGAGCAGCAAGTCCCAGCCCGAGTTAGCCTTTCTTTAACATGTTCTTAATGCTTTTCCTCCGGTTGTTTCTATGTTTGGAGCAGTCTGATCACTAACATGTAGTTGAAGCTGCTTTTCCCTAAAGGTATTCGCAGCAACTTAACCTTGACTATCTTGTCAAGGCTTTCAAGTCATGTCTGCCGTATTGTGAGGGGAATATAGCCCACGGACAGTATCCGTCATTCCAAGTCACATGATCTTAAATGTGACGAGAAGTCAGCAAGTTCGTGTGGCTTTATCTTTCAGGCAACAATCCTCTGCCTATTTTTTATTTATTTTTTTTCTCATGAAGACACAGCAGGGTGCGACTAAATCAGGCTGATTTATTTGTGGCCAGCTGGATGATTAAAAACTCAACACTTTAAAAATCAGCTCATAATTTGTTCATCAGTTTTGCAAAATACTGCACGTCAGACAGTTCCCGTCTTTGTAAAAGCAGCGCTCTTTCTTTATTCTGCTCTCTTTTCCCTCCTGAAACTCTTTGAACCGAACGGCTAAAGATAGACACGTCTTCCTCGCCATCGTCTTCCTCCTCCCACCTCCTCGGTACCAGATGTTTGCTGTGCTTTCTTTCAGTCCTTTAGTCATTTGTGGATTGTTTTCCTGCAGAAGATCATGCAAACTTCATCATGTACCTTTTTTTTTTTTAAAAGATGCATCAGCAGCCCTCATGACATAACTCCATTCAAGCCCTAGGGGTCAAATTTGATTAGACTAGTCTAGATTTGCATATAAGAAATGATATGTAACCTTTCAGAATAAAAGCGTCTCCCAGCTCATATTCTGCCTGTACCTGAGTTGCCCTTTTAAAAAGTTCTTTAACCTTTTTCATTAAAGTTGCATCCTCCTTAAGGTCTGCTGCTCTTCGGAGTTTGATTACATCCTTTGTGTTTTCATATTTCCCAGTCATTCATAAAGGGGTTAAAATGTTTAAATCACCTTTTGCATCTTCTTCTCCATACCCCCCCTCCACTCCCACAGATCACTGGTCACCTCCTCAGTACTATTGCAGGGCTTCATTCCCATTGGCTGCATGTTAAAATATCCACTTGCTACTAGGGGTGGGTATTGGGAAGGACCTCACGATACGATACGCATCACGATACTTGAGCCACGATACGATGCAAATTGCGATATCCCGATTATGCGATATATCGCGATATTCTACATAGTTCACCGAAAAATTTAAAAATGCATTACACATCTTAAAATCCAAGTTGTATATATGTACATCAGAGGATAGTGATAATGCATTGGACAGTCAAAACAATGTAATTCAAACTTTCCATTTTAATTATGCAACATATTTGCATGAAAAAACACAGTGTATGCATTATTCTTAGATACAAAATACTCAAAATAAAATGCAGTGTCTCACCCACACTGAAATTGAAATCACAAAAATACAGTACAGCTACTTGCCCCTGACTTAAAATGACAAAAATAAAATGCAGTGTCTCACCCACACTGAAATCACAAAATAAAGTACAGCTACTTGCCCCTGACTTAAAATGACAAAAATAAAATGCAGTGTCTCACCCACACTGAAATCACAAAATAAAGTGCAGCTAGGGGTGAGCAAAAATATTGATACGGCAATATATCGCGATACATACATTGAATATCGATATCGTATCGGGAGACTATGTATCGCGATATATTGCCGTATCAATATTTTTGCCCACCCCTACTTGCTACACTGTTTGCTTTGCAGTAAACTGCATAGTTGACCTCCTTTGGCCTTTTTATTGTGGAGCTTCTGCTTCTAAATTAACCTGTAAACTACACAAACAAGCGGCTCTTTGATTCTTCATCATCATGTGTGCCATACACTTCATTTCTTCTCCTTTAGAGCATCATTTCCTTTGCTTTACACCAAAGCAGCTGCCCTCCTCCTGGTCATATTTTTGCAGTTTTCATCGGTAAATGGAGTGCATTTGTGCAGCTGCATCTTTTTTTTAAGCTTGTTCAAGGAAACGTTCAGTCAATTTACTTAAAGGTTAAGTTGTTTTCCTCTTTTAATAGTCCTCGGTTTGTGAGGCTTGAACTTTCCTCGGTTCTCTTTCCCAGTGCTGTAATATCAAAGATAACTGTATTTGTTGAATGAAAGGGTGAAGGGGAGGGGTGACGACAGAAGAACGCTCCACTGGGAAGGCCCCTGACCTTTAATCTTTTAGCCTGGACCCGGCGGACGCAGGAGGCAGATGAATGCTCGTCATGCGTGGACGAGATGGAGGCATCAGGAGGGAAAAGGGCATTCGGTTTGTGGTACAAATCCAGCTCCCTCCTTTCTGGGCGTCTCTGCCAGGTCAGGCTCTGTAAGCTTAAGAGTAGGGCCTCAGGTGGTAATTCACTTAAACCTGCAGCAGGATCTCTTGCTGAGGCTGTGATTCCATTAAAGTGACACCAGCACCTGGCTGGTTTATGGGAGTGCATCATTTTGCCTTTTATTTATTTTTATTTTTTCCTTCATTTTCATTCTCTTTGCATCGATTTTGACTTTCCTACCCAGGCGGAAAAGTTTGAAACAAAGACATTAGAGTTATACTGCACTGAGTTATGTTTTGACAAATATAGGCCCGTCGGAGAGAGAACATTAGTCTTCTCTTCTGTCTGCCTCCAGCCAGCTGTGATGTCATACCTTGCAGCAGCGGGAATGAACATATTTTAAAGCTGCGGACGGCACAAATAGACGCCTGTGACCAATGTGGAGCCACATGTAAGTGGAGCCAAATGGAGTAATGATAACGTCTCCGTAAATCAGCAAACCACCGGGCTTTTTCTGAGAGATGGAGCGGGTTAAATGTAAGGGCGGCAGAGTCTGGATCTCATTTTCAGCACCCTGAACTCCTCCGCCCTCCCATTCCCAGTTAGTGACATGGATAAAACCGACGGACGGACAGCTGGAGTTTCCTGACACGGAGTGGGTCATCGGGGAAATGAAGAATCCCGCACATCCAGGCTATTTCCTGTCCGGACTTAACAAACACATTTATGCAAGCGCGGGTCTGATTTCAAACACATGCGTGTGGATTTTGGCGACTTTTAATTTTAGGTCGCATAGACTCCACCATCGTGAGGGATTATGACAGGCCGAAATCCTCGTGTTGAGTGAGCGTGCAAAGCAGGAAGCTATCCATCAGCAAGGCCGTAATGAAACACTGTAAGAAGTGCCCTCAGCTGGCTTCAGTTGACCGGTTTTCACTGCCGCTGCTGTGGCATATGGGTTTGCATTTCAGCTGCTGCTTTAGTTGATCAGCTTTCATCACTTTTTGAAAGCGGAACATGACTTTTTAAATTGCTTCTCAAGTTTTCAGTCAGACGAAATCTCTCATACACATCAAGCCAAACGTGGACGTTTCTTTAGATCAAAAGAACAGGGGTCATCTGCAGGGTTAATCCTGGTTTGGTACAGTCCCCACTAGTGACTGACACCATATAGTGTGGAGATCAGGAGGGCTTTAGCTGACTGGACTGTAACAGCGCTGTACAAAGAAAAGGCTCAGTTTGTTTATTATCCAAAGTGACTACATTGTGATATTTCTCTCCTTGTATGTTAGGTTTAGAAGTGCGTTTGGGCACTCTGCACTTCCTCTGGCATCTCACCAGGCATCACAGGCATGACTGCGGCTGTGCTTCATCATGCTTTCCTTCCACTTGACAAATACATGAGCAGATTAGATAACCGTTCCTCCGCGGTGCATGCTGGCATTCCTGTGAATTTATTCATTCCTCCGGCTTCGGTTCTAGCAGGATGTGCAAATCAAATCACCACCCTCAGCTTTCACTGAGATCTTATGAAGACACGGGGTGAAAGAGAGGAGACATCAGCGCCACATCAAGGCTGCAGCTCGTGACGCGTCGTGGCATTGAGACTCTTTTGCAATGTTCTTGAAGTCCAGTCTGTTATGTCTTTCTTTCATTCTGTTTTGAGTTTGATACTTAGCTTTTCAGACATGTATTCAAAGTAAAGAGTGCCTGCATTTTTTCTTTTGAGTTCATATATTCAAAGTACTTGATGTTATTTGAATTCCATCACGGATGGAATTTAATATCTTAGTATCACAGAGGAGTGAGACTTTTTTAAACTAAAAGCAGTTGGATGCTGCTGATGTCAGCTTTTTATGCATTATTACACACCTACCTGCTTCTTTTGATATAATTCATCACCTCTTTGGTTATATAACTAAATATAAAATGCTGAACTTGTGTCAATCAGGCCAAAGGCTGCTTGTAGGAACCGTGTAGTTTTCCTGTACGTCCACTAGAGGGCGCTCTGCCATCACCTTTGACCGAGAGAAGCTCTGCCAGCATGCTGCGTCATCAACCATCAACTAAATGATAGTGGCATGATACAGTTTCAGACATTGAGTGTGTGGTTTTTATTATGCCATCCCTGATGTGGCACTGACTCAGTTATTTACGTTTGGATGTAAGGGTATTTCTGAAATCCTATAGTCATGTCCTCCTCTTTTCACTCGTTTTCCTTCTGTTGCATCTTAAAGTAAAAGTAGAGGGGTTGGGTGTGTCTGGTGCACAGCACATGACACATTGCAGGGCACTCGTTGATGTCACAGCACAAGGTTCCCACTAGGGGTCTATGAGCAGTTGTCATGGCAACAGGCAGCGAGGATGGCACGAGCTGAGCTGCATTTTTATTTTTTTTTGGTTCTAACATTTAGATAATTTCTGTTGGCATGTCCATTTTTGTACCTGTAGAGTCATTCATCATTTATTGTCCTCCTGTTTTTTCACGTGTGCAGATGGAGCAGGTGTCAGACGATGAGCTGGATCACGGGGCGGAGGAGGACAGCGACAAGGAGGACCAGGACCTGGACAAGATGTTTGGCGCCTGGCTGGGCGAGCTGGACAAGCTCACGCAGGTTAACACAAACACACGAGGAGGGTTGGTGGGCTTACGCAGAAACCGAATCACACAGGTAGAAGAGCAGAGACAAAGATGGACGAGGCTGTATCCATGGCAACCTTAACACTGCTAATCCTGTCTCTGTATCCTAGCAACCCCGTCTCCCACCCTTCACTCTACAATGTGTATGTGTGTGCAGAGACTGAGCAGTCTGGCAGACAGACATGGGTGTTCAGATCCCCTGCTTTGACACATCTTGATGTCAGAACGTGTGTGTGGTTTCTGAATAAGTGAACCTTACATGTGTGCAACGCAGAGTCTGGATGATGGCAAGCCACAGAAAGCACTGCAGAAGCCGCCTCTCCGGCAAGAGACGAACATGGCCAACTTCTCCTACCGCTTCTCAATGTATAACATAAATGGTGAGACTTCATCTCCTCACAGAGTATTTAACCATCCCTCCATTACGTTGCTCTCAACATCCGTCCTTTGCCCTCTGCAGAGGCGTTGAACCAAGGAGACACGGTGGACCTGGACGCCCTGATGGCCGACCTGTGCTCCATCGAGCAGGAGCTCAGCACCATCTCCAAACCAAACTCAGTGTCTCGTGGCCAGAAAGGCCAGCAGAAGGCCCTTGGAGGGCGCAGCGCCAGCACCAAGCACACCGGCACCAGCGGAGGGGGGAGCAGTGGAGGTGCACAATTACATCCATTTAGTCCGCTGTTTCATTTGAAAATGGTCATATTGTTAATTTTTTACCCCTTCACAGTTAAATAAAGTCATATTCACAGTTTTTCCTTTAAACTTTCCCAACAGAACCCATAATTTAGAACCTCTGACACGTTTGAAAAGCCAATGGGAAGAAGAATTAGGCATAGAACTTAATGAGGATGTATTAGACTCCACATTAGATAGGATACACTCATCCTCAATTTGCTTAAGACATAAGGTAACACAGTTCAAAATTGTACATAGGCTACATTGGTCTAAATCAAAATTGGCAAAAATAACACCAAATATTGATCCTAACTGTGACCACTGTGGAACAGCAACAGCCACTTTATCCTATATGTTGTGGCTCTGCCCAAAATGAACAGAGTTTTGGCAACCTATATTCAAATTATTTTCTGAGCGGCTAGGAATACCCATAGAACCTCTTGCCATAATAGCAGTATTTGCTGTAGTACCGCAGGGCTTCTGCCCCACTCATCATGGCAAAAACATGATAGCCTTTGCCATGTTACTGGCTAGAAGGCTCATATTGCTCCTCCAACGTTAAGTCAATGGATCAGAGATCGGACTTTAGAAAAGATCTGATATGTTACAAAAGGCTGTGCCATCAACTTCTATTCTATATGGCAACCAGTTCTAGATCAGGTTGAAAAGATAGATGCCTCAGAAATTTCCAATGTATAGATATAACCCCTCCTTCTCTTTCCTTTCCCTTTTTTTTGTCTTTCTTATTTTTGTTTCGTTAACTTAATTTGTGTTTTGTTTGTTTGTTCAAAATCAAATATCAGGTTTACTGCTGAACCCGTGATGTAATGTGGACGTGTGGTGGTACAATGGGGTGGGATTGTGTTGAAATGTATTGAAATGCACATCAAATTTTATCTTGTACAATTAAAAAAAAAAAAAAAACTAATAAAAATACTTTGAACAACAACAGGAAGCACTAGCAGCAGTACCCGAGCATCGCCCGCCAACACGGTCCGAGGCGGCAGCGTCGGCGCTCGGCCCGCGGCCTCCAACATCTCCCTGGATGACATCACCTCTCAGCTGGAGAAGGCCTCTCTCAGCATGGATGAAGCAGCACGCCAGACGTCCTCTTCATCCTCCTCCTCCTCATCGTCGGTGTCCTCCACCACCCTCCGGCGGCCCTCGTCGGGTTCCACCGGCGTAGGGCAACACCGACGGACGGGTTCGGTGGGCACGGTGAGCGAGCAGGAGGCGGCGTCTCAGCGGTCCAGTGTGAACTCGGCGTGCGCCTCGGCGTCCAGCATGGACTCCCTGGACACGGATAAAGCACTAATGGGGGGAGAGGTGGACGGCCAGAGCAGCTCTGGAACACCGGGACCAAACCAGGCCAGTACAGAGGTAAAACTGACTCAGGAACCCACAAAGCACGTACCAATGATACCTCAGAAGTAGACATACTGTAGTATTATTAGTTTGAATTCGTGTTTGTGGGCCTGATTATGGGAAATAATCCATGAGATGTGATGGTAAGTGAATTTTGTGAGTAAGTGGTTGGCTCAGTCCAGTTTCTGAATCTGCCTAATTGCCTCATCAGCCTAATTGACCCTAATCCAAGCAACACCTGCATGTTTACACAGAGCAGCCTGTCTGAAGTGCATTGGATGACATCATTAAACACATTGCAATCGTAAATTTTCCGAATTGCAATGTTAACACCTACCCTCTTAACCCCTCTGTTAACTAGCTAAGCATACTTGCTCTCTAACAAAAGCAAATGATTCCCTAAAGTGTCGTTAAGATGTGTTTAACCTGCTTTAGATGCAGCGAATCTCCGCTTATGCTTGTCGAGAACTTTTGAAGCGTTAAACGGCTGCAGTAAAATACTGCACGTCCTTTGGTCGCCCTTTGCATGTGTTTTATTTTGTCTGTGTTTGCATCCTCTCTTATATCACCGGCCTCTTTTCCACACACACACACCCCGCCTGCACCTTTCCCAGCATGTCACGATGCGACGGGCCAACGGTAAGCCGGCCAGGCGGCAGCTTGACTTCACCTCACAGGACGGTGAAGTGGATCGAGCCACTGTAAGTGCATGTGTGCGAGCTTGCATGTGTGCATGAGAGGCTGCATTCAGTGTGAGCCATTTTTTTGTATTTACTTGTAATATTAAACTTTTTTGCAAGAGTTTGATTATATTTTCATTTTAACGTGCAGTCATGAGTGTGTTGGCTCCTGATTATTTATGTTTAATATCCAGATGGAAGAATATACTCCAGCCCATTTTCAATGATGTTGTCTTCAGTATATCTTCAGTACTTTTACAATCATTGCTTCTTTACCCACAGCTGCAGCTATTGACAACCACTGAGTGCTGCATTTATGGACCCTTCTCTCGCTTCCACGCTTTTTTGTTTTCAAATAAATACAGAAAAGAAAAGATCAACACGCCTGCGATTAATACGCTTCAGAGAATCATCTGGCACTGACTTCTCTATATGTTCTCTCCTCCACTGCTCCTCTCCTCTCCTCACCCAAGCATTCCTATCTGGACCGAGAAACCTCGCTCATTCTGAAAAGCATAGCTGGAAAGCCTTCTCACCTCCTGACCAAGGTGATTTTCTCACACACTCGCTGATCACGGTGTGTTTGTGTGCGTGTGCTGCTCCTCTCTTCTGCTCTTGCATGTTTTATTTGTGGAAAAATCCATCATCTTAGATGCTCACGCTCCAACTAATTAAAAAAGCTGATCATTTTCGAAGCAGCATAATGTTCACTTCGACGTCTGGCGGTGGATTTGCATCGTCCATCAGGACCTGGGGCCTCATTTATAAAAGAGTGCGTAGGATTTATACTAGAAGTGTACGTGCGTTCAAAAGCCGAAAATGGCGTGCGCACAAAAAAATCCTGATTTATAAAACCGTGTGCACGCACATCTGCACGCAATGTTCTCTTTATAAATCACAGTTAACCTGGAAGGTTGCGCAGGTGAATTCGCCTCATATCCCGCCCTCTACACGCCCACTTTCTACCATGAATGGTCAATGCAAACTACTTCATGACTGTATTTGCATATGAATGAGCCTGCTGATCATGCACAGCGCCACCTGCAGTCTGTTTTATACACTGCTGTCCGTCAGGATGAATGAGACATGTGTCAAGCCTGGCCACCGTGCCACTAAATTTGTCAGAACCATGTTTGAGGCACAATTGACATTTGTACATTTGTACATTCATGACATTTGTACATTTATTGAATGCAAATTTTTACGGTTCACACAGACAAATTCATTTTCGCTCAGAGCCCTTATAGCAATGTGAGTGCAGCCAATAGCACCGATTACATTTGGGAAACCTGCCATTGCTGCAAATTGCCTTTTAATGTTGGCCTGTTCACCCACAGTGAAAGGAAACCGGATTTATCGACTGGTCATTTTAATAATGCCATCCAAAACGGCTGGCTTTATAGTGCTCAGTGACGGCTGTGATATCCCAGACCTAAAGACGGAATGTAGATATTATATCGTACCTCAAAGGGGCTTTAGGCAGAACATGTAACATTATTTATTGGTAATCAAACACATACCTGTCGGCTAATTCCCGCTGGAAAGAGCATCCTGACCATCCTGATCCATTTACGTGATCCTCAAGCAGTGCCAGCATATCCATTGTGCAGCATTACGCACGGCTGTCACCACGCAATTTAAATTCTTACTCAGCAATTGGACTGATTGTTACACACCTTGTCACGATAAATAATCAGTCTGGTGCTATTCACCACTCTATACCATTTAAAGATGAAAGTATGATATATGAACGTAGTACCTACTGCAAATACAGGCGTAATGGCTCACTTACGGAACACATGGATCTATAACACTGCCAGCTTTTTTAATCCCAACCTTTGCGTAGAAGGTGGCGTGCGCATCTTTCAAGCCCTGTTTTGTGCGCACGTAAGCTTTATAAATGAGGCCCCTGGTCTGTTTTTGTGAATAAGTAAAGAGAAATATTCACATTTAAAGCCAATGTTTGACTGAAATTAGTGCAAAAGCAATTGGGCAAGTTCTCGTTTTGAATAATGGCAGTCACAAATCTCAAAAGTTGGCATTGGAGCATCTTTTACGACTGTTGCACAACAGCTCCACACATTGCTGGCATCAGTCGTATTTTAATCATTTTAAAGCATTTGCTATTTATTGATTTATTTTTTAGAATGAACAAGGACGTATATCCCATAAGACAAGCGTAACAGAATGGATTTTTCCCCCTTTCCATTTTTTCCTCACATAAATTAGGTACTTAGTCCTGGTTTCTACGTGCTTTCACGTGTAGTTTTCAGTTGCATGTGATCTGTTTTAATTCACTTTTTCTCTCTACGGCTTTTGATTTGATTTCTTTTTCCATTAAGAAATGAGCTTGGGAGCTTTATGCAGTTAAGGCTTCAACAAAGTTTGGATTAATCAACAGGAAGTTTATTGTTCATAAGCGGTTTTACAGCTTGGAATTAAAACGGCAAGTGCTTTATTGAGGTTTGGCTTCTCTGGTTTTAAGAGTTGCTGCTTTTCTGTGAGTTGGAGGTCGTGCTTCAGGATAAATCTTTGGAAACTGCTTTTATTTTCCAGTAAAAATCCTCTAAAAGAGCTCATAAACACCCACATTTTTCATATAGGAGCAAGCACGGGAAAAGACTTGTTTCCTGAACTCTTTCAATTGGGGATGTTAATTTCTGCAGAGCCATCATTTTACCTTTTTTGCCTTTCTTCAGCAAAACAATGGAATTAATTTGTCGGTTTCTGGCATCTCGGCTCTCGGTCGGTCTGCGTCTGCAGAAAGCGCATAAATACTTCTCAAAGAGTGCATTGGAGAGGGACCACTGTGCAGCGGCTGCGAGGGATGTTTGTGCTCCGCTTTCAATGGAAGCCGGCGAGCCGCAGTCACAAATCAGAATACTGAATGTGCACGGGTGTCTGGGAAGCGAGGCTGGGAGAGAGCGCAAAGACATCAAAGGCAGAGGGTGCCAAGATTTTTTTTTCCCACCAGGCAGAAGAGCCTTTTTAAAGTCGGCTGAGTGAGGAAAACGTCTGAAGAATAGGAATCAGATTAATGTCTGATAAAAGCACGCGTGTGTGTGTGTGGGGAGAATGAGATGTGGAGGTGACACACAAGACCCCATGTGGTTCCTTATATACCGTGACCAAGTCTGACTCGGGACTGGAATCTGCACAGCTCCTCTGACCTCCTCTAGATTCCTCTCACAAACACACACACTCTTCCACTCCAGTGACTAAAAGCCTGCCACTTAGCCTTGACCAAAGTGACTCTTGGTTTGATTGTATTAATGTGTGTGTTACTTGAAGTTGGTCATGTGGAAAAGGTAGTCTGGGTCAAAGGGAGGAGGGGGGTGTTCTTGAGATAAGAGGTTGTAAAACCCCTCACCCGTCTCTGAACACAAACACTCGTGCATACGTGCAGACTTGAAATATTCAGCACCTCAGCATCTCATTCAAGCCAGTTCCCCTCGCCGTCCCTGCCACTGTAGTTTAGCTTCAGGACCCGAGTCAGTCACGGTCCAACCCCTCGCTCTGATTGGCCGACAGGTCCTGTGGAAGTTGCTCGCTGGTTGGCCGGGCCTCGACTCCACTATTTTTGAGGGGATTAAGCTCCATCGATTGGGCATGCTCCCAAACCCCTGCGTCTGCTCTGAGGAGAGGAAGCGTGTGACGAAGAGGGGAGGAAGCAGGAAGAGAGGGTGGGAGGCTGCCAGCGGGGGGAGGGGCATCACCCTTCCTAGTGTTTAATCAAATTGTGCTCATCTCAAGCACACGTGTGGACGTTGGTGGAGCCACACCATCACAAGTTTGGATGCAAGGGTGATTTTTCTTCTCAGGAACGTAGTGGAATAACTTTTAAAGGTGGGGTAGGATTCCTTTTTTTCACCCCCCAGTTGGAATTATGGATGCAACTCGATATTTTCCATTCTTTGACATTGTCGTTGTGCCCTGGCGGGCACGCCGGTGAAGAGCGAGCATGCTCTTTGAACCAGTCCCGCATTCATCTGCAGCCTTTTCCCCCTTCGGGGCTCTTCCCCCGTTGTTCCTCGTCTGCTGTATAGCAGCATCAAAGGAAGCCGTTTGAATCCAGCGTGAAAACCTACAAAATCGTGAATGGAGCGCCATATTTAAGGGAACGCCGGACCGATGTCCCAACCGCGTTACCACGCCATCGTCACGTCTAATTTGACCGTTCTCGTACGTACACCCACCTGCACACGTGGAGGTAGAGACAACCTGTAGAATGGAGGTGATGGCATCTTGCTGGAGAGGGCAGGTAAGAACGACGGGGACATTTAATCTGCACGTGACATCGATGGCAAGTGAAAAACGGCGCGTGCATGAGTTCTGGTTCTGGAGCTTTTCTACGAATGACAGCTGCGTCAATCACGCTTCCTTTGTGTCCATTCAGGAGGAGCAAGCCGCCAAGCTGAAGGCAGAGAAGATCAGAGTGGCCCTGGAGAAAATCAAGGAGGCACAAGTCAAAAAGGTAGGAACCCGTCCACACGTCGTGAACACGGGTCTCCACCCAAGACCCGGTTTCCCACCGTGCCCCTCCGACGTATAAGAGTCGCTGTCTCGGCATATCTCGGAGTCGGCTGCATTTCTTTGTGAACTTCATTCACAGCGAGGCGGTGGAGCGCAGAGAAAATAGGTCATTGCAGTGTTTGATTATATGTGTATCCGCCAAGAAGGGAGGGGGGGTGAGACGGTCTTCAGAAAAAGATGAGGGGGGGTGGATTGAAAGACAATGCAGGAACATTCTGCACAAGTTATTTCCTCTGATGCAACCAAAGAAACGGGGATTGTCAGTGGACAACAAGGTGCCCTGCAGCACTGAAAGACACCTCGTGTGCTCGTCTCCATTGGGAAGTGGATTTAAGGGTCCACAGGCCCGTTCTCACCAGCGCTCCTGCCAGTGAATGAACCGTCTATGTGAATGACAGCAATGCCATTTAGCAGAATGGCGTCTTTTTATGCGCACAGTTGAAGCCCGACAGTGTTTCTGCGAACAGAACCGGACTTCACACTGGTAAAAGGCTGCAGATACAATAGCTGACCAGTAATTATTCACAGTTTACTATATTTTGGATTCATGATTTTGCAGCATGGGGAGCGGAGGAGGAGGAGGAAGGGGGTGCGTCTCTACTTTGAGAAATGTAGGTCAGACTCCCCATGTCTGTCATGACTCTCCTCTGGCATTCCCATTGGTTTGAGTTTCACTTCCTTACAGCAGGTCCAGGGATGGAGGGTTTTATTAGATTTCACACCAGGACAGGGTTTAGGAGTGCCATGGGTTGGTGGTGCCGGATTTGGCTCCAGTATTTGTCACATTCGGATTACTTTAAGCTTGTCTGCCAAGGAGGATGTTTTCTCTTCTTTTTTTAAATTCTTTTTTGTTGGAAACCTTATTTTACTTGAAAATATAACCCCATTGGTACTTCCACATATTTAGAACAAGCCTGAGAAGCATGTCGGTAGGTCTGATTCCTCCAGTAATGTGAGGTTTCTAATCATTTGAAGTATCAAATTTTGTGTCATGAGCTCTCTTGCTGCTGGCACTATGGTTCCTAGTATCCAGTAATAATATTTTCAGCTCATTTTGGCCCATTTTCATATGTTTTCCGTTCATTAAAACACTATTTTTTTAGATGTACACATTTGCTGTGTAAGAAAAATACTCAAAGGCTTTTAAAATCTTAATTTTAAAACCCTTTGATCAATATTTTGACTTTTATCCATAAAAATAACCGTTAGATTACAGCAGAATAAACTAGAAAGCTCATGTTCATTCATAATTGTTGAGTCTTGACTATGACCATCATCATTAAAGACTAAAGGGGATGGTTAAGATCATAAATTGAAAAAGAAATGGCCTTAAGACGGAATGGTACATTTTCCCAAACTCTTCTTTCTTTCTTCCTGTTGGTCTTCAGCTGGTGATCAGGGTCCACATGTCAGATGAGAGCTCCAAGACCATGATGGTTGACGAGCGGCAGACAGTCAGGCAGGTGCTGGACAGCCTGCTGGACAAGTCCCACTGCGGCTACAGCCCCGACTGGTCCCTGGTGGAAACCATCTCAGAGCTGCAGATGGGTGAGGCTGGTCTCCCTCATAATGGATCACATAATACCGTCCGTGGTTTGCTGTGAACTGCACTGCAGGTGGTGGAGTTGCCAGGACAGCAAACTTCAATCCTTTTTTCCATTTCTTTCAGAGCGCATTTTTGAGGACCATGAAAACTTGGTGGAGAACCTGTTAAACTGGACCCGGGACAGCCACAACAAGCTCATGTTCATCGAGCGCATCGAGAAATACGCTCTCTTCAAGAACCCTCAGGTGACTGCCCGTGAAATCGTAGTACGCGTTCAGCCGAGCGGCAGCAGCTTATTCTGCTTGCTGCGCCTTCAGTGTGTAAACGCTGGAAGTATATATGCTGCACAAACAAACGCATTGTTTATGCATGCTGAGTGCCGGCGCAGCCCGCAGAGCCAGAGAGCGAACAAGGGAGTGTGTTTGTGTCAGAGTTGGAAGTAGGTCAAAGCTATACCGCGAGTAAAGGTGAATGATTTATTTAATGTAAGACGAGGTACGCTGTCAGCTTCATGCACCTTCTATTCACCGCGCTTGTCCCTTCAATCACTTCCAGAACTATTTGTTGGGGCGGAAGGAGACGTCAGAGATGGCTGATAGAAATAAAGAAGCTTTATTAGAGGTAAGATCATGCAAAACCACTTAGTTGTTCATCTTTTCTATTGCTCGGCAGTTTTACATGATTTATCTTTGTTTGTGTCCCCTTCAGGAATGTTTCTGTGGCGGTTCGGTGTCCGTGCCAGAGATCGAGGGGGTTCTGTGGCTCAAAGAGGATGGAAAGAAGTCATGGAAAAAACGCTACTTCCTCCTCAGGGCTTCGGGGATCTATTACGTCCCAAAAGGCAAAGCTAAGGTCAGTGGAGATTTAAAACTGTGCACAAAAATCCCCAGTTAAAACTACTCAAACAAATTGAAGATGGTAGACGGACATATGAGATGAGATTATGAGAAGCAGATCCGTGCAATCCTCTCTGTGGTATTTCCTGTTTTGGGCTTGATCGCTTTGAAGAACAGACAAAGCAAACAACACATGCCTTTTTCTTTTTATTTATTCCAGTAGACATGCAGCGC
Organism: Cololabis saira; assembly: GCF_033807715.1. Lineage (NCBI taxonomy): Eukaryota > Metazoa > Chordata > Actinopteri > Beloniformes > Belonidae > Cololabis > Cololabis saira. The sequence continues at coordinate 9,812,191 of NC_084610.1, read as the reverse complement.
ACATGTGCTGCAGTTTAAGCAATTTTTACAGGTTTTACCAACACCACATCAGTATTATTCAGCAGATGTAAAACCACACACAAATACAGTTTATTAGTTTGTTGCCTTATTTAAAAAGTGAAATTTTGTCTGAGCTCTGCAGCAATACTAGTTGTTACCACCGACAGTACAATAATAGTGAGTGTAATATCACTTTGTCCCATGACACGTGCACTACAGGGGTTTACATGTGATATGCTGCCCCCACGTGGTCAGAAGTGGTATTATTGCATAAAGTGCCTTTAAAAGCAGGTTTAGTCCTACTTTTTTTTCAGTAATGTTTTATCCTGTCTTTCCTCCTCTGCAGGCGTCCAGAGATCTCGTGTGCTTCCTTCAGTTGGACCATGTTAATGTGTATTATGGCCAGGACTACCGGAGCAAATACAAGGCCCCCACTGACTACTGCCTGGCCCTGAAGGTAAACCTCTTAACAGAAATACTGTCTAGTAGCAGGAGCGTTCTAACAGAAAAACCTCCAGTATTCATAAGACTTTGCTCGTAGTCTGGGGAAAAAAGCAATTAGTTTGATTTTTACTTACTAATACAAAGTAAAATTGTACATGGAAAAAAGGAGATTTAATTAACTTATTCCTCATTGACCAACAAACAGTTCTCCATAATGATAAAGCAGAAATGGGCTTTGACTGTTTTTATAAAGAAAATACTGAAGTGATCATTTCTGGGTGTGAAAGAAATGGTTCTTGGGATGCTTTTGTGGCAATTCACACAATTTATTGTATGAAAGTTATGTTGTGATAAGATCTCCTGCTAACAGAGTTTATTGGAGGTGATGGCACAGCCATCTGTCTAGTCCTCTAACAATCAGGCCTTTATGGTTGAGTTCTGGACTATTTGGTCATAGTTCCCAACGGCAAAACAGACACAAAGCCTCCTCATCAATACCGACCCTACAGTCAAGCACGGCGGTGGCAGTATGATTATGTGGGGCCTGAAAGGCTTTTGTTAGCGCTGAAATCCTTTGCATCTTACATACTTTGCTGTAGCCGTGCAAGAAAATAATATTTCTGTTTATTCCAGCATCCGCAAATCCAGAAGAAGTCACAGTACATCAAGTATCTGTGCTGTGATGACGTCAGGACTTTGCACCAGTGGGTGAATGGAATTCGTATCGCCAAGGTGAGTCCAAATCAATTGCTACAATAAAAAGGTAAGGAATAGCTTAAAAAGTATTTATTTTAATTAATCCTTTGTGTTTTGTATCCTAATCTGTGTGTGTAGTATGGAAAGCAGTTGTATATGAACTATCAAGAAGCCATGAAGAGGACGGAGGCAGCCTATGATTGGTCCTCTCTCTCTACGTCCAGCATCCGATCAGGCTCCAGCTCTGCCAGCATACCTGGTTAATTTATTCTCCAAAACTGACATTTTATCACAGTTCCAAGTAGATGGATAATTAAATATCATAATTATCTGACTTCTGTCCCAGCAGAGTCCCAGTCTAACCATTCGGGCCATTCAGACAGTGGGGTGGACACGGGCTCCTCTCATGGGCGATCGCAGAGCGTGGTGAGCTCCATTTTTTCTGAGGCCTGGAAGAGAGGTACCCAGATTGAGGAAAACTCCAAGGTAGGGCTTTATGACGTTCTCTTACAATAAAGAAATAAATTAATGATAGGGTTTGTGGTTAAATAAAGTAGCTAACAAAATGCTTTCTCGGCAGATGAGAATGGAATCGTCGCGTGGAGCCACACTGCCCCACCCATCCCACAGCCACCGGCACCACAGCCAGCATTCGGTTGACCAGCTAGCCCTCACGCCTCCACCCCAGCCTCTGGTGCAGCCTCAGCCTCCACCCCAGCCTCTGGTGCAGCCCCAGCCTCCACCCCAGCCTCAGCCTCAGCATCCACCTCAGCCTCCACCCCAGCCTCAGCCTCAGCCTCCACCCCAGGCTCAGCAACAACATCCAGCCCAGTTTCAGCAACATCCACCCCAGCCCCAGCAACAGCATCCACCCCAGGCTCAGAATCCACCTCAGCATCCACCCCAGGCTCAGCCTCAGCCTCCACCCCAGGCTCGGCCTCAGCATCCACCCCAGTTTCAGCAACATCCACCCCAGTTTCAGCAACATCCACCCCAGTTTCAGCAACATCCACCCCAGTTTCAGCAACATCCACCCCAGTTTCAGCAACATCCACCCCAGTTTCAGCATCATCCACCCCAGGCTCGGCCTCAGCATCCACCACAGTTTCAGCAACATCCACCCCAGTTTCAGCATCCACCCCAGCCCCAGCAACATCCACCCCAGTTTCAGCATCCTCCCCCCCAACATCACCATTTACCGCAGCCCCAGCAGCCATCAGTGCAGCCCCAGACACCAACCCAGCCGCGGTCTCCTCAGCAAGTCCCACAACTCTCACCTCCACCTCTAACACAACCTCCACCGCCTCAAGAGCCCCCGCAGCCCCCGCAGTCTCCCCAGCAGCAGCACCCCACCATCAACAGCTACCACCAGATGCCCTCTCCGCCACAGATGCAGCCCGCCCCGGCGCCCCCTCCGCCTCCCCCGCCCCCACCGCCTCCTCCTCCCCCCCCACCCCCACTGCAGGTGGTGTCTCACCACTCGCCGGCTCTCAACATGTACAAGTTCAGCACCATAAACCGGCTGCAGAACCAGAAGTCTTCGCAGCCCGCCGGCCAGCACCGGTTTCACGGCCAGCAGGTCCTCCCCACGTCTGCAACCCCACCCGCCGCGCGGGTCATCAAACCCAATGTGAACCACATTGCTGCAAGGACTAACGTCCCGCCTCCACCTCCCCCCCCTCCTCCACCTTCCATGCCAATGCCGGGGTCGGCGATGGCGGTGCTGAGGTGTGGCCCCCCCAGCCCAGCCACTCCACCTGCCTTCATCCCTCCGCCTCCACCCCTGGCTCCGCAGAGCAGTGGAGTACTATTCCCTCCGCCTCCCCCCCCTCCACCACCTACTACAGCTCCCATGAGTCAGTCTGGCTACGCCAGCGGGCTCAAGCAGGTCTTGAAGGAGCGGTTTCCCAGCCCCCCCCGGGAACTCTTGTCCTCCAACGGAGCCCTGGAGGACTCCCCACCGCCCGCTCCAGCTCCGCCGCCGCCTCCTCCTCCACCTCCACCCCCGCCGCCGCCTCCGCCGCCACCCCAGCAGTTCTCAGTCCCGGCCCAGTTCCCCCCACCTCCCGGACCTCCACAGGCGCCGCCCAAAACCTTCAGCCCCGGCTTCGTCCCTCACAAGCCGATGTCGCCGGTCTCGCCGTTCCCCCCTGCTCCTCCTCCCCTCGCCACGGGGGGGCCGACTCCACCGCCGCCACCCCCGCCTCCACCCCCCGCCCCGGCGCCCATCAAGAAGCAGTTCAGCCTCCAGGCGGGACCCGTGTCCAGCCAGCCGCCGCCGACGCTGCCCAAGCAGCACAGCCTGTCTAAAGCAACGGGGGCCGCGCTCGCCGGAGCTCCGCCCACCATGTCCCTGGTGAAGCAGCTCGCCAGCCAGTTCCCAGGAGCGTCGTCCCCGGTAGCCAATCACGTAGACGGCAGCAAAGCCCCCGTCTCCCCACCCGTGGTAAAGACCAAACCAAAATGGCAGCCGGGGGGGGGTCAACCGGTGCATTCCCCCGAGTTTCCTCCTCCTCCACCTCAGGAGGGTAACAGCTTCCCTGCACCTCCTCCGCCGCCACCGCCCCCCCCAGCACCCGTCACAGGCCCGACGCCGCCCCCTCCTCCACTCCCTCCCGGGAACCTGGGCTGCTCCGTGAGCCGCTCCCCCTCCGGTTGCTCCGGCCTGGCGGGGAAGAAGCCCCCCCCGACCCCCCAGAGGAACTCCAGCATGAAGGACTCCTACGAGGAGTCCCGGAGGAACCTGCTCAGCAAGTTCGCCCCCCAGGGCAATAGCGCCCCCCCCAGCTCGTCCTCCGCCTTCTCCGTCAACGGGTCCCCCTCCAAGGACCCGTCCAACGGCCCCCCGGCCCCCCCGAAACCCGGCAAGCTCAACCTGGCCAACCTCCCCATGGCACTGCAGGGCAAAGTGGCCAAGCAGCCCGGGGGGGACTTCCCCTCCCCACCACCCGACTGTGGCTACTTCCCCCCTCCTCCCCCGGCCTCGGACCTCTTCCCCCCTCCGCCGCCGCCGGGTAACGACACCCATGCAGGCGGCCCCCCCAGGGTGGCCGTGGTGAACCCCCAGCCCCAGGCGCCCCCTCCCCCGCCACCGGTCCCCCTCGTCAGCAACTCCACGTGGGGAAAGAGCTCGCTGAAGAAGACGCCTCCGCCCACGCTGGGGCGGCGCAGCAACACCACCCCGGAGCCCCCTCCCATGTCCACGCCCCCCCCCACTTCCCCGAAGGGCGGCTCGGGGCAGCCCAACTTCCTGGAGGACCTCAACCGGACCCTGAAGCGGAAGTCGGTGGGCCGCCAGGGCTCCGTCAGCTCCGCCGGCCTCTCCGGCAAGTTGGAGCCGGCGGGGACGATGGACGACATGGTGCTGCCCCCCCCGCCCCCCGAGCTGCTCCTGGACCAGGGAAACCAAACCAACGGAGGCAACGGGAGCTACATGTCGGGGAACATCTCAGGCTATGCAACGCTAAGACGAGGGCCCCCACCTGCACCCCCCAAGCGGGGGGACACAACCAAACTCACCGGGGAGTGCTGAACTCTGAGACTCTGAAAGACTGTTCTTGAGTGGGAGTGAATTCCTGAACTTTTCTGGTTTTGGATCACAATTACGACTGTAAATACAAAACAAAAAAACCTTGGCATTGTAGATCAGTGGGACGGGTAAGTTTGAAGTGACAGAAAGGTCTAATTTTCCGCAACTATTTAAACTCTGGAACATATTGTATTGCTTATTTCTGGTAAAACCTCACCCATCTGGTACACTGAGAAGATTTAAACCAACACAAGTAAGAACTGCGCAAATGTTACCGCATCCAGTTCCGAGCCGAGTCGTGCATCTGCTTCTTTGACATAAGTCTGCGCCACGTACTGGATGTGACGAAGGAAAACGAATCCACGCGAGGATTGTTTGTCCTGCATGGACCATGTGAGAAGCTGTAAAATCCTGAATCTGTTGCGGTTTGGCTGCATGTGTGAGGAGGAGACACTGACTGAATATGCATGCATGCATCGGGCGCATGCATGAACGTACGGAGTAGCGAATCGCTAGGAGGGGCCTTCGTGGAAGGAGAATGGTTTGGTTTTTGCTTTTATATCAAATAATTTAAGCTGAGAAGTTTTTTATAAGTGTCTTTTAATAGCTGGTCAACAGAGTCGAGGGGAGCAGAACAATGTTCGGGCATAAGTGGAATGTACACGTGAGCTGTTTTTGAGGACATAACACATAAATGCAGCGATAATAATCCAAACAAGCATTTGTAAACAGTTTCACAGCTTGGCAAATGCAAATCAGAAGGAAGCCTTATTCCCAAAGTCTTGTACAGAGGTCGAAACAGAGAGGAGATATCTTCCAAAGGTTTCCAAAGAGTCTGGACTTTCAAAACTGGAATGAAGGAAACTTCTTTTTATTTTAATCAATGCAAATCTTGTGATGGACTTAAAAAAAAAAAAACAAAGTGAGGAGGTGGCGTATCCTCGTGGACCGTGTGAGTTCCCTGTGTGTCGGCTTGATTTTTGGACCTCTATCCTTCAGTTTGCATCTGTACAGCTGCAGCTGCTGCTCCGTTACTGTTACCGTTCGTCCCCCGCTGCCTTCTTACATCACATGGTATCCAGGAAGTTGGAAAAGAAATACAGACTGGGTTCTCATCGTTGTCCACACAAGGCTGAGCCCTTTTTTGAAGGAGATTGATCTGTCCAGTTAATGTACAGAGTATTACATCATAACACACCATCCGACTTGTATTAGACTGAATGTGCTTGCAACTCTTGTGTCTTGTTTCTTCATGGTGCCATTGCTGCTTCAGCCCTTCATGCATAAGGAAAACATTTGATTTTTGTACGTAGAGAGTTAGAGCGTAAAGGGTTGTGCATTTCAAGCAGCAGTGCTTTTTACTTTAAGGGTGCTAGTGATTTCCTTCAAGTAACCCATTCTCCACATGTCCTCGTCTGCCAGGATGACATATCAATAATGTTTTACATCACTTAAACCGGTCTTAAATGGGCCCTCGGTGTGGCGAGAGCTCAGTGGAGACATATCTACCGTTTCTGTGAGTCCGTCTTGGCGATGTGCTGTTCGATTCCACACAAGACGTATTAAACATGCTATTCATTTGTTCCGCTCAGCTACAACGCTCTTAATTACCACTTTAGGGCCATGTATCTTTTCTTATAACCGAATATCAGCTTCCCTGACAGGATGTTTACTACAGTACAGTATGTAAGTTATTGATGTGCTGACGTGAACATGTGGGGCCAAATGAAGTAAAGAAAAGTGGCAGGTTGAATAAATGTGTCCTCTTGCATATAAACTGAGAATCACAATATAAATGTTGAAACCAGACCTCAACTTGTCTGAGTCCTTATTTGTTCGACTCCTTTCTGTGAATCTTTTTGAACTTACTGCCAAGGGAGATCGTCAGATTTGACTTATTTAGTTACTGCAAATACTTTGCCATTGTTGAGCACCTGTGCTGAATGTCTGTGGGTGCAGCATGACTTTCTTAATTCAAGGTGAATGCATGCAAGGGGTGCCAGTGGGAAACAAAGTGCCATACATGCCTCAAAAAAGGTAAAAAAAAAACAAAAAAAACACTCCTTTAATCATTTCAAGCATTATCACCTTTTATTTATAAAAATTAGAGCTACGTTTGTGTGAAATCATGTTGTCATACTCCCTCTAGTGGTCATACTCTGCACTACAAGTACATTCATTTTAATGTGTGATTGAGGAAAAAAAATGGCATTTTATTAAACCTGCTAATAAAATTTAAATAAAATACTATGAAATGTGAGTCAAAACCAAATTTTTAATTCAAGTTTTGTCTTCTGATCACCTAAAACTGTAGCCAGACTGAGCTGAATTTTCACTCCAGGAAGTTGCTGAAGGTTTCTTCTCTGGGTCGAGGTTCCATCGTCTGACTCTGGACGGTGCTTCCCGAGTAGATAGGAGGAAGACGAGGAGGAGGAGGAGGTGGGGCTGTGAAAAGTGTGCAGATGTCGAGTCATTTAGTCACTGACATGAGGCAATGATCAGTTTGATAGGGAAGAGGAAAAAAATGAATCCATTCACATTAATTAACCTTGTCTAGTTTAGGAAAACATATGGGAGGCCCCTTGTGGGATTTGAACCAGAATATTTTTGTTCTGTGCATTGATATGTTGGCATTTGAATGTTAGATACATATACTAACGTGACATGTGTTTACCTCTGTGTGCAAATGGAAGACGTCCTCTTGAAAACATCTGCAGGAGCAAAACCTTCACATTATTCATCATATATCAGTCTTGAACAATGCTAGCATTTGAGGTGTTAAGTCAAGAGAGTTTTCCAGTTGACGCAGCGCTGAATGTCTGGTTATGAGTGTCTCCACCTCACCTCCTCACTTGACTCTGAGCTGGAGGAGCTGCCACCGTGGCCACATCTGAGAGACATCACCTGGGTTAAAGTGGCAGACACTTGCACCCGAGCAGAGCAGGAAAAGGTGGGCTGTGGGTAAGGACAAAACAAAAAACAACACAATTTTACTGTTGGCTCTGAGTTGCACTGCTTAAACTCAGAACAGATTTGATCTTTGCCCTGGTCAAGTCTTGCCAATGTAAACAGATCTTTCAGTCAACAGGGTGGTGTGTGTTAAATGTTTTGCAAATTTGCCCGTACCATTGTGTCATGTTTCAGATATTTTGCACTATTTTTTCCTGTACTTTTGGTAGCATCTCTTTATATGCAGCTCTAACTAAAACATTGTGATGAGTTTAAATGCCTCACCACAAAGAAGCCAAGCCTGAAGGCGCATGTCTGTGGGTCGTTTCTGCTCGTCTGTGCACATTCGGTCTCTTTGATGCCAAATCCCATCAGCAAGTCAGCAATGCCCAAGCCCCTGGGTATGACCTGGGAGACATTTAGTATTATTAATGAATCCACAAGCTGTTAAAAAGCACCCAGCTAGACATTTAGTGTATTCAAAGTAGTGAAAATGGATTTGAGCACACCTAAGAGTTTATGCAACCTAAGGATTACGGTTGCACAAACCTTCTTGATGGAGGCTTGGGTCACACGGAAGAGATGGCTAACGGCATATGCAGAGTTGACCTCTGTCAGGGCGGCACCAAGACCCCTGTTTGCCATGGACTTGAGTTCAGGGCTGTACAGTGGGATGCCTGCAAAGTGTGGAAGAGACACGGTAGCCCGGTGTGTGTACGATTTCTCACCTGCTTGAATGCTGGGATATCAGCCACAACCACGGACAGTACAGAAACACACTCACCTGTGCACACCAGACACTGCAGCAAGACCAGGAGAAGCATGTGTGTCTTCATCTTGTTTAACTCCAAGCGAAAAAGATCTTTATCCTTCATATCCCCTCTAAATATACTCAACTTTGGTCCTGATAAAGCTATGCACCGCCTCTTACACTCCATAACCCTTCAGAAAGCAAACACACACACACAAAATAATGGCCTTCCTCCTCTTCTGTACATCCAGGTTTCCTCCTGGAATCATTCATAACCTTTGATCCCAGACTGGCGTTCCGAACTAAATGTCCGTTATGATAAGAGTTCAGACCTGCGATGCTCTCCAAGCAGGTGTTCAACAGTTTAGGATCTCCTTTTGCCCTTTTTTTTATGTAAAATACATAGAACATTTGTATTTGTCCTCTTTTTGATATAAATGAGACCAGGCCTTCCCATTGTCTGAATTCCAGCTGTGGTTGCAGTGAAAAGGTGGGATCACCATGCACGATGCATGCACTTAGCAGAGATTTCTTATATCTCGCATCGTTTTGAAGAGGAAGATTTCCCCAAAGTGCATTTTTACACTGAAGAGTCAGTCTAAAATTATGTTTCCACTCCTACATGGAGGAATTCCTATTTAATAATTTACAAAGTAAACAACTCGAAGATAAAAGAAAAACTAAAACATTTTCTGCCATTGAATGTTGTTAGTCTCAAGTCTGACAACAAATTAATGTATGAAAATAACCTGGAAAGGCCGGTTTTAGAGTTAAAGTGTAAGTATGCTGTAACTTATGACTTATTTAAGGAACGAGAAATTAAAGATGTAAAGGTAAGCCTTTCTTCTCTCTGATAATGTCTAGTTTATTTTTAAATGAGCATGATTTAAATTTAGGCTCTCATGATCGTCCCAGCAGCTTCACTCTATAAAACCACGACTGCATCAATAAATGTGGTCAGTTTTGATCTTTTTCCCCATCACTGCCGGCAAATGAAGCAGAACAAAACAGCAGTTGTTGGCTTTAAACATTTAACCCCAGACATTACACTTAATTTGGTCCAAAACTCAGCGACACAAATGAAGAAAAAGCCTTTTTATCACATACATCCTCGGTATAAAAAAATAATTCACATTTTGTGCACATATAGAATCATAAACCGTGTACACAATAAATACATTTAAAATTTGTATTCTCCTTTTTTACAATATTTTCTCGCATATAATCAAACTAAAGCTTATTTGTTCCCCGTTGAATAAAGATTACCGGTAGTTTAACAAAACCGCCACATTTGACGAAGGAATGTTGAACACATAACATTTGCATTTGCTCTGAAACAGCAACACGATTGTAATATTCTCTAATATATGTATATTTTTAGTTCTTTGATTTCAGCAGTGTCTGCAGTACCTCACATTCTTCACAACCTCTATAAAAGGTTGGTCTTTTCATCCACTTTCTGTGATGATCATGTTTTGTCAGCAGCCCCAGAGTATAAATGCAGTCCTAAGTGCATCCAAACATCACGTTGACCACACAAAGGTTCAGTCTCTTATCACTCCAGCGTTCCCATCAGAGGCTCCACGGCGGCTATGAAGTTAGCTTCGAACTCCTGATCTGAGAAGCGAGCCACGGACTGGCGGGCGCTGCGTCGGATCTGTAAGCGGCTGTCTGGCGGCAGAGCCAGGATCTGCTCTATGGCTGCCGCGTAACCGTCCTCGTCGTCTGCCAGGAATCCAGTCTGCTGCCCTTCAAAAGGTACAACGATGTCCAGCTTTGGACCTCCAGAGTTGTGGGCCAGGATTATCTTCCCTGCTGCCATGACCTCCACAACCCCTAAGAGGGGAGAAAAGTGACATTTTAACACCTTTTTTTTCCTTTTCTTAAAAGACAGATTTGATGTAACAAAGAGTTAGATCTATTACCTATTCCAAAGTGCTCGTTCCACATGGTGTGAAGTCCGATGGTGGCCTCTGCCATCTCCCTCTTTAGCTCTTCAAACGGTACATTCACTCTAAATGCCACCTTGTCAGCTATACCCAGCTGCTGGCACAGCCCCCTCAACATGAGCACCCTGTCCTCATCCTCCTCGTTCCTACATCCACCGATCATCACCAGCTTCAGTCCCCCCCTCCTGTCCAGCGCCTTCTTAAAGGCTCTGATCTGCAGATGGTGGTCTTTCTCCGGCCTAAACTGCCCAATGGAAACGATGGAGTGGCACTTCCTGTCGCCGTCCTCCTCGAGAGGGATGTCCAAGAAGGCGCTGACGTCGCAGGGTGGGTAGACCACGCTGGTGCGGTTGGGAGAGCGCCACAAGGACAGGATGTGATGGAGGGTCCAGGAGGAGTTGACCATGATGAGGTCGCTGCAGGAGCCGGCCATGCCGTAGAGCAGGGCGAAGAAGCAGTAGTACACCACCTTGAAGGCGCTCAGGAACAGACTGTTGGAGACGTAGTCGGGATTGTTGAACCTGAAACATAAACAATTAGGAAGAGATTAGGAAGTAAAGCTTTTCAGCCACTGAGGAGTGTGAGACTGCGGTTTTAATTACCTGGGATTCCTTTCCCTCACGACAGAGAGCATGTCGGTGCTGATGGTGGGGTAATGCACGTAGCTCCCAACACTGCAGCCTCCCAGGTAGCGAAACAGGGGCAATGTGAAGGCGTAACCCATGGAGTCGATATAAAGGTCCGGGACAAACTCCGTCAGCGCCTCCCAGCCGAGGAAGATGGATCCGATGCTCTGCCCCAACAGGGTGAAGTGAGGAAATAAGCCGGGCTCCACCAGCAGTCGGTGCCTCAGGAACACAAACTGAACCGGCCGGGGGAGCACAATGTTGAAACGCCGCCGCGCTCCCTCAAGAATCTGCTGGCCCGTCACACCCAAGTCTCCAGTGTACACCACAAAGTTTATGTCCACATACCTGCAGGTAAATATGCTTAGTTATCACACGGTGTCTACAGGTTTGACCAAGGTAAATTTAAGACTTTTTAATACAATTTTCAAACAAAATTGAAGACCAAAAAGACAAGTCACTAAGAAATCCAGCACTGAAGTCGAGGTTGCCAGATCTGGCTGACAGGTTCCAGCCCAAACGCAATGCAAATAATGAAATAAATATTGAAAAACCATCCCATATCATACATTCTTTATGTTAAAACTGTCTAATATTAAATGCATTATAAATTTCAAGCTTTACAACACCACTAAATAGCCCAAAAAAAGTTCAGGCTCCAAGCAAAGACTACAATTAAATTGAGTAGATTAAAGCAAATAAAATATCAGTGAGTTTATTGTGTACATTTTTACTTTTTTCTCTGCCATAATGGCAACTTTTTTGTTAATAATTTCTCCTAAATATTTAATAAAAATCAGCAAAAGTAGCCCAAATATATATTTAAACTTGCCCAATCTGACAACACAGATTTAGAACCTCCACAGGAGATTCTCCTCAAAATGATGAAATAAACTTTTTAATGATGACTGGATACATTCCCTCTAAAATTAAGACCCTTGGATTGAGATTTAAGATGAATTAAGACATTTAAAGGCCTTATTTTAGCAAAAATTGAATTTAAGACTTTTTAAGGACCCTCGGCCACCCTGTATCAAATGTACCACCGGCACACATTTTTTCCACAAAAAAATACAGCTTTGTGCTTTTTGCATATTCTTGCTGATGAACCAATAAAGACAAATAGAGGTATTACCTGTCCTGGAGTGCCCTGATGGCACACCAGAGAACCCTCTCCCCTCCGCCTCCTGCATTGCAGTAAGGGTGGAAAAATGCCACCGTGGGACGGCCGTCTCTCGCCCGCCGTGCGTTCCTGGTGCTCTGCAGCCAGAACCGCACGGCCAGCACCATCAGGACCAGAACAGCAATCAGCAGGACACAAAGAAACACCAGTGGTAGCAGCAACATCCATAATAACCTAAAAAAAGGAGAGAGAGACAATATTGCAGTAAACTTGCTTCATAAAAGCAGTGGATATAAACTGCTTCATTCAAAGATTAAAATATACACACTATTAGGTGTGAAAATCTGTAGATAATGAAAATTTTATTATTTCAGGAAACTGGCAGATATGTTGAGGTTGTAGAGGCCACTCACTAGCAGGACATTGTTTAGTTTCAGTAGGTTAGAATTCACAAGAATCTAGCCATTATTAATGATGATGACTTTTCAGTTGGTGTTCTGTTACCATGGTTACGGGAAGTTGTAACGAGAGACTGAAATAAACTACACAAGTTTTTCCTTCGTCCACAAAAAGGCATTCTTCAGCTCTTTTGTTCCCAAACTCCTACATTGGTGACCCCGTTGGAAGGGAAACTGGGTTTAGAAATGCACGCTTTTGACTTTAAAGGAGACACAGGAGAGAAGTTACTGTCCAAAACTCCAATAAAGACAGAATCCTTTAGAAATGACAACAGTTTAATGTATACATTTACATTTTCTGTGCTAATCTGGCCATTTATTGACTATCACCACATTTAAAAAAAAAATATTTATGAATAAAATCTATGATGTGAAATTCCCTAAGTGTCATGAAGAGACAGTATGAAGTCTTCAGGAAAATAAAAATGTTCTCCTTTTGAGATTTTCTGATTTAGCTGCGGTTGTCTACAGTCATTTGGGGATTTTTGTCTTTGTGAAATGCTCAAATTAAAGTTGAAAGTTCCCCCTTAAAGCAGTATTATTTACAAGACTTAAATATGCTTTGGAAGATTTGGAAACTGAATCTAAGCGTATACCAATGAGGATGGCCAGATTTCAGCAAAATGTAAAGAGCTAGTTTTTTATTTAAAGATAAAAATAAAAATAAAAATAAAACCATTATAACACAGAAAAAGAGACGTAAAGTAGGACATTTGGTCATTTCAATACAAAACAGTCTCAGAATATCATCGTCAGTCGGAGTTGATTCAAGACCAGCTGCAAAAGCGAATGACAAAAACAAGCAATGTTTTCATAAAAAAACCCACAATTAGCATTTGATCAAGTGGTACCAAAGTTTAGTTTAAACACAAATTACCTTGTTAATTCGCACAAATAAACGACCAGCTGATCGTGGGCCGACATCCTGGAAACAGAAGCTACAGCGGGTTCACATGTCGTCATTCTTCCTTCTGGCTGCAGTTCCGCCCCCTGCAGGCGAGGAGGCGTCACTACACCCCATTCATGGACACTGGCGTAAAGCAAGCTTTGCACTTTGCACACATTAATTGTGCTATTTATAAATCATAGGTTGTTAAATTACTTTTATGAAAAATATAAATTAGAAAAAATAAAATATATATCCATGTCTCAAATGATCTATGCCCTACTTCTTTCTTCCAAACACTAAACTTTAACTTCTGAATAAACAGAGTTTCAATCAATAATGCCTCCCTACCCCCACAGATTGACCAAACCACTGACATTTACAGCGTGGACACTATCATCATGACGACTCTTTTGATTGTATTTGTTTTTATGAATCTGGACCTGCTTTTGAAGACGGGACACTGCACAGAAACACGGTAAATGGCTTTGGCAGTTGTTAAATCAACAGTGTTGATTACTGTATAGATTTTCTGGGAAATAGGGAAAGTTTTACACAGAGAGGGAAAAAAGGACACATTTACGCAACCGTATTGTGACATATGTTTATTTCCCTTCTAAGTTAGTGGATGCTTCAGTAAATTAAGTTTAATGTGGGACATATGAAAACACTATAATTTATTTGATTTGCCTCATCATTCAAAGGCAGCCACATGGTTGTCTTTTTAATGTTTTGCTCTCTTTTTATTCAGTGACCAAGTTTTATCAATCACCCCCACAACACAAGAGGAAGTGGACATCTTGAAGAATGTCTCCACCCATTATGAGGTAGAAATTGTTTTTATCTTCATTAGTATTTGATTGCAAATACTCTGTTCTTATTCTGATTACAATGGATATTTTCTCCCAGACAGCCTTATGGCAGCCAGTTTCAATTCACTACATTACAGAAGAAACCCAAGTCCATCTCTTTGTTCCTGCAAACAGCTCTGAGACAGTCATAAATCTGCTCCAGAAACATGGCATAACCCATGAGTATGCTGCTGCTCTGAAAACGTTGTTGAAACCACATCTACCACATCTACCACTGAATTCCAGGAGACTAATTGCATTTCTTGATTTCAGGGTACTTCTGGCCAACGCTAATGAGCTGATTGAAATGCAGACAAGGAACGACTCCACTGACCCACGAAGTAGCGCAACCTTCTACGAGAGATATCACACTCTAGAAGATGTGAGTATTTTGGTGTGTGTGTTTATTGACACTCTAGGAGGTCATCAATAAAATCTTTCCAAACGAGGCCTGCTGTTTTAGATTAAACTGAACTGTGTTTAACTTAAGTATTGTATCCTCTTCCTTTCAGATCTACGATTGGATAAATAGGACCACACATGACAACCCTAACACAGTTAAAGTCATTCTTGTTGGCTCCTCTTATGAAAAACGACCACTATATGCTCTAAAGGTAATCATCCATCACCTATAACTAGTATCACTGATATGAGGTTTATTTTGCATAGTTTTAAAGTACGTTTACCAGAACAGTTTTCTCTATTAGAAGAAGTCGAATATGTCTCAAAAGCATTGTCTTTACAGTCTGCTCTGAAGTGACTAGTGTTTGATCTCCTTCTCCCAGCTGTCTTTCAACGACAGGCCAGGAAAGAAAGCAATGTGGATTGACTGTGGGATCCACGCCAGAGAGTGGATCTCTCCTGCTTTCTGCTTATGGTTCGTGCAGTATGTGAGTACATTTGATCTGAAAATTTGAACTTTGACTGAGGCTTTTTCTGCCCATCGCATGATTAAAACAACCACCTTACTTCTCACACACAGTCACTGGCATTTTACAAGAATAATCAAGACATAACCAACATCCTGGACAACATGGATGTCTACGTCCTCCCTGTCATGAACCCAGATGGATACAAATACACATGGACAACAGTAAGAATATAGAGGATTACTTTTGTATTTGTTTATTTATTTAATAAAGTTGAAATTAGAATAACTTTACATATTTATGTGCATTAGTGTACAATAACTCATTTGCTATTTTTTATTATGATTTTCTCTTCTTGTTGACTTTTCATGTGCGTTCTGTGTCCATGACATTTTTCATATCGGGCTCTCTCCTGGTTTTATGACTTTATCCATCCGAGGTGCATATTTTTAAGAAAGAAAGTTAGTTTAACTTGAATTTATGACTTTCCTTGCCTCAGAACAGGATGTGGCGCAAGAATCGTACCCCCAGCAAGAGCCCTAACTGTATCGGGGCCGATCTAAACAGAAACTTTGATGCAAACTGGTGCAGTAAGTTTTATTCTTAAGTTCATTTCTGATATAAGATTAGAGCCAAATCTTTCAGTTGTGCTACATGAACAGCCTACCATTTCTGGAAATCCCGAAGAAGAAGAGGGAGATAAATATTTGGCCATAGAGCTCCTTGCACTCCAAATGTGTTTCCCTCTTTGAATCATTTGATCGAATGAGAGTTTGGGGATCACCTTTAAGATCAAATGTTTCTGTCACCCAGCTGAGGGAGCCTCTCACGATCCCTGCACAGAGATTTACTGCGGGGCATTCCCAGAGTCTGAACCCGAGTCGGAGGCTGTGGCCAACTTCCTGCGCCGCCACAAGAACTCGATCCAGCTCTACCTCAGCATCCACTCCTACTCTCAGATGCTGCTCTTCCCATATTCCTGCAGCCATGATGAAGCAGAGAACCACAGTGACTTGGTAAGGGCTTCACTCTGACACAGCCCCACTTCCTAAAAGATTGGAGCCCTGAAATAAATAACAGATATAGAAATAACAGAATTTTCAAATCTCATAAATCCACATTTTATTTACAGTAGAACATCAAAGACATATCAAATATTTAAAATAATTAAATGTACTATCTTAAGAAAAAAAGAATAAGCATTTTTGAATTTTGATGGCAGACTCTTGTCTCAAAAAAACTCTTAAGGGCGGATGTTTACCACCGTGTAGCACTCTCCCTTGTTTGAATAATAATCCATTCACAACTGGGAAGTGAGGAGACCAGTTATTAGAGTTTAGTAAGAACAGCGTTTCCCTATTTTTGCCTGATGCAAGGTTAAAGCTACTCTTCAGCGTTAGAGACACTTAATATGTTCCCCAGATGTGCAAGATGCCAAACCCACAGTGCACAATATCATTTTTGGATTTTTCTGACCATGTGACAGTTTTCTACTGTCTAATTTCTAGGGGTGATCATGAGCCAGTGCAATGATTTAGATTACGGATTCATGCCTATTTTTATTACAGTCCCACCTGAGACCGAACAATCACTGGCAGATTTTATGCATTGTCACATAAAAAGATTTGCCCACATGCTTTTTGATAATATGTGTTGTAGCTGTTCAAAGTCTTGGAATTTTTATGCTGAGGATACATTTTCTGAATTTTGTTCACAATTTGCACAGGTAGTTTAATACAAATTGGTTACCTTTGCCACTTTTTTACGTCAGAGAGACACTGGGTCTCAGGGATGATCATTTTATACCCCATGATGTGACTGACCAGGTTCTAATTAACTTAATTAGTTGAAAAGTGTTCCTTGTTTTGTTTTAGTGCTTCTTACTTACTAGGCCAATTCATTATTTAATTAATTTCTACACTTTTTTTACATTTTCTTTAGACATACTACTGCCACAAATTCACAGTTCGCTAACATATTTTTTTTTAAATAAAATGGGCAAATGTTGCACTTCCAGCATTTGATGTCTTATTTTTTCTATTGGGAATAAAATATGGTTTATGAGATTTGCATGTCATTAAATTCTGTTGTTATATGCTTTGTTATACAGATGCAATTATCAGTTTATTTTTATTTTTATTTTAAGGTCTGAAACTCTGATTTTGAAATCTTAAAGTTTTCTAACTTGATTCTTTCTGAAGCTTGAAATGGTCCAACAAGCTGCCCAGAATATCCGAAGATACTATAGAAACGTCTACAAATATGGTGCTGGAGCAAGGACGATTTGTAAGATGCACTTTTTTTTTCTTTTTTTAAAATGTAATAAACAAAATTAGTCAGTTTGATTAAGACATGTAAGACATCAACCTGCCTTTCCCCAGACTTGGCTCCTGGTGGTTCTGATGACTGGGCCTACAACCTGGGCATCAAATACTCCTTCACTTTTGAGCTCCAGGACCGCGGGCGGTACGGCTTCCTGTTGCCTCCATCTCATATTACTGGTGCCTGCAATGAGGCTCTATTGGCTGTGAAGACCATCGCAAAGAAGGTTATAGAGAAAACACAAACTCCAGCAAGGTTCCTGCAAACCTCTTGAGGAATTGGACCTGTAGATTACAACATGGGCTCAGTAATTTTACCAGTTGTGTATGAATTAAGCCTTTGAACACAGACTTTGCCACAGACTGAACACAGACTAAGTGTTGGAGATTTTCTTAAGTGTTATTTTTACTTTTAAAAGAATTTAAGTCTGTTTTGAGAGATTATTTTGTGTGAATTTGTAATAAAACATTTAATGAGCCATACAATATCACCTGTTATGCTGCATAATGTCATGTGATATGTCCAAAAAATAAATAAATAAACAAAGTTAACATATGTCATATAGAATATTGTTGGTATTTCTGTCTATAATTTCTAAAATGTATTTTTGTAGGAGCTGCAAGATCAATTTTAAAAATCTACATGATCCTTTAAAAATGAATAATCACATTCAGTTTGAATAAATCTATAGAATCATAGGTTCAGATTAATCCTTTTAAGACTGACATATGAAACAATACCAGTACTCATTTTATTTTGAAATGTTTAATATAAATACAAATTAAAAACATTGCCAAATTTGGCTTTAACAGTTTCTTAATGGTTATTTGTTGTACAATAGGTAATTTTATTTAATATGTATTTTATTGTATTTATTTAAACTTTTTGGGGGTGGTGCAAAGGTATTAGAGATTCATGGGTTAAATATCCTATATTCCAGGACCAGGAAACGGGCAGGTAACATCTGCAGACCCCTCACACCCAGGACACAGTCCAACTCCTCCCCTCTGGACGGTGCTACAGAGCACTGTACGCTAAAACCTCCAGACACAGAGACAGTTTCTTCCCCCAAGCTGTTGCTCTGATGAACTCTCAACACTCAAAGAGTCTCAGAGTAATAAATCACTGTACAATAATAATAATAACTAGAGGGAATTAACTAGGAAATTTTGATATGGGCATGCCCTACTGCCCATTCGTCCCCTCTTACTGCTTTTGTTTGGGGTCGTACTGGTTTTGTTAAGGTGGTAGAGTCTCAGAGTAATCAATCACTGTGCAATAATAATAATAATATTAATAATAATAATAACCACAATCATATGCACCTTTCAATAACCATATCTACCTCATACTGTTGCACCTTTCACTTTAAAAAAAATTGTACATATGTTAATAAGAGCTGTCATTTGTCTATTTACTGTACAGTGAGCGAAACAACCGGAGTCAAATTCCCTGTCTTGTTTGACCTGACTTGGCCAATAAACCTGATTCTGATTCTGATTCTGATTCTGATTCTGATCCATTATTTTAGGGTTAGAAATCCAGGCCCAAAAAGAATATGATGTGATACAATTTTATTCAATTCAATTCAATTCAATTTTATTTATATAGCGTCTATTACAACAGAAGTTGTCTCTAGGCGCTTTCCAGAGACCCAGAACATGACCCCCGAGCAATACATAAGCATAAAAATAAACATTGGCAGGTAAAAACTCCCCTAGTGGGAGAACAGTGGCAAGTAAAAACTCCCCTTTAGGAGGGAACAAACCTGGACCAGGACCTGGATCATAAGAGGGGAACCTCCTGCTGAAGACCAGCTGGGCAGCAGGAAAGGAGAGAACAGACAGAGAGAATGAAGAAAGGAGAGACACACTTATATTTTTAATTTCATTAAAAACATTCAGTGGGAACCCAATGACTTTAAATTCATAATAATGAATGTTGTATATTTTTTTAAATTGTATTTATTGTATCTGAGCCATGCAGAAGCGTATTGCATTCACTTGAGAAAAAAAATTGCTCTGTTTTTGAATTCACGAGATAACATTTTAATTAAAAAAAAATCTGCTCTGTTTTTCTGAATTAACCTGATCCCTCACAACTTGCAAGAAGCTGTGATTCATTTGAGAGCTGGATTTCATGGAAATGAACACGTTCCGCCTGTCCAGTTTAATCCAGTTTTATTTTTCTTTTGGTTTGAAACATTGGGAGATACTCTTGTCTTTAAGTTATATAGATGGTATTGTTATTAGTTTGTCGACTTTGCGCCTCAGGCACCTCTTTGCGGTTGTTCAGACGAAGATTTTTTTTTCATTAAAATTTTTCTCGGAATTCTGAGATAATTATCTCGTTAATTCAGAAAAACAGAGCAGTTGTTTTTTTTAAATTCAAATTCTATCTCGTTAATTCAGAAAAACAGAGCAGATTTTTTTTAATTAAAATTTTATCTCGTTAATTCAGAAAAACAGAGCAGATTTTTTTTTTCAATTAAAACTTTATCTCGTTAATTTACGGAGCCCCTAAAGGGACACAGATTTTTTTTAATATATAAATATATAATGAGTTTTACGCACGCGCGTGAAACCTTTAAGTGAGCACGTAAAGTTGTTTACGTGAGCACGTAAAACGTTTATGCACTCACTAAAAAGTTTCAAGCGCTCTCGCAAAACTTATAAGTGAGCGCCTAAAAGTTGTTCTACGTGAGCGCGTAAAAACAAGTACATGGGAGTATTGCTGGAACAGGAGACCCAGACCCTCCAGTTGCGCCCTGCTCTGTTTATGAATGGAAATGACATTACAGGATTTAGCTGAGCTATATTTTAACCTGGGACTCCATTATAAGGACATTACCACTTTGCTTGCAAGTAAACAACTTTAGGTGCGCACGTAAAACTCATTAAAAAAAAAATCCGTGTCCCTTTAGGGGCTCCGTATTAATTCAGAAAAACAGAGCAGATTTTTTTTTTCAACTAAAATTCTATCCCGTTAATTCAGAAAAACAGAGCAGATTTTTTCTTTCTCAAGTGAATGCTTCCGTAGAGCCACAAATACGTTCGGCGGTGGCGGTGGTATCCTGAAAAGCAGCAGGGGGCGGTAGAGCCTCGCAGCGGGCTCAGTCCTGCCTCCACAGACACCAGCGAAGAAGAGCGGGACGCTGCGCCAGCATGAAGCCTCTCCGGGCAGCTGCTGCTCCTGGTTTTAAAGAATAAGCCCTGGTCCTCCTGCAAGCGCTTCATCCGCCAACTGGACCTAAGTAGATGCAAGACCGAAACAAAATCTTGGGTGAGGCGGTTTCCCTGTCCCAGGGTCGCCGGGGCAGCCGTCCCGCCGCGGAGGCTGCGAGGCCTGAGAGCAGAAAACATGACACAGATGACGTTAGCATTAGCATTAGCCGCCGGGGACTTCAGGAGTTCAGCTCAACATTTGTCTTTATCTCGGGTTTAAGTGCCACTAACGTGTAGTTAGACAGGAGAAATGAGCAGAATTATTACCGTGTAGTTATCAAGGAAGTTTATCCAACTTAAAGCTGAGTTAATACACCCGCAAATGAAGCTATTTTCTTATTGTATCTGTTTAAGACGCTGAATTAAAATAAAAACCTCAATCAATAGTTTGCTGGCTTACTGGTTTTAAAGTATTGCCAGTAGACAAAATGTACAAGATGTGCTGGAAAAATAGCGCCAAGTAAACAAAAATGAAAAAGATGGGGAGAAATGTGGAAAAATAAATATGTTGTAAACTCAAATTAGAGTCTTCTGTATCTGGAATGAATGTATTCTTGAGTCTATAAGGTAACAATAATATAATAATAAGATTACCTTCTTTGAATTATAAAATGTGTTTGGCTAAATAAAATCCTTGACTAAAACTAGACTAAAATGAAAAACATTGTTTTTTTTTATACAAATATTTTTCTGCTCATGATCCTGCTGAAATAAGTTGTGATCTCCTAAATAGCTTTTCTTTTCCTTTTTGGCAGGTATTGCTTTTGCATCATTGGTGTGTTTTGGGTCATTCAGAGTTTAAGGAAAAGCAGCACCCGTTTAAATAGCAACAAATGTGTTTGAAAACAGTGTTTAGTTGCAGGTTATTCTTATGGGACATTAAAAGTCAAAGTCATCTTTATTGTCAATTTTTCATAAAATGTCCCTCTTGTTCGACATAAAATAAATAAAATAAAAAATACTAGTGCAAACAGATTAAAATTAAGTTAAATAGTAAAAATAGTTCAAATACTATATACAAAGTGTTTTAAAATGTTTTATGGTGGGAGAGTGGGGAGAGAGTTCAGCTTCCTGACGCCGGGTGGATGAAGCTGTTTGCCAGTCTGGTGGTGTGAGCCCAGAGGCTCCGGTATCTCCTCCCAGAGGGCAGGAGGCTGAAGAGACCGTGTGAGGGGTCGCTCACAATCACTTTGCGGATGAGGCAGGTGTCATAAATGTCCAGAATTGATGGGGAGGGGGTGAGTGAGTGAGGCACCGATGATGCGTCCAGCTGCATTCACTATGCGCTGCAGGGCTTTTTTGTTGTAGTCCGAGCAGCTTCCGCCCCACACGGTGGTGCAGCTGGTCAGGAGGCTCTCAATGGTGCCACGGTAGAAGGTGCACATGTGAAACTGTTTATAACCGATTTCTTGTTTTTTTTTCTCTCAACGTAGTTCATTCATAAGTGTTAACTTTCTTTTGCAGCCCTGCAGAATGTCCAAGATCAGGCGGAAGGTAACAGTTGAGAATTCAAAAACCATATCTGACAGCAGCAGCAGCACCAGCACCACGACCAGCAGCACCACCAACCCAACCACCCCCTCTCGGAGACCCAGCGTGTTCGAAAGACTCGGCCCCAGCACTGGGAGTAATGCTGCTGATGTACGTGATTAACCGAGTTGGTTTAGAGTTTGGTTACTGGATGTTGCTTTAGGTCGTCAAGTTAATTTATTTGTGTCTTTCAGAGTCACTGTAGAAATTGGCTGAAGACTGGTAACTGCAGTTACGGCAGCACTTGTCGCTACACACATGGAACTCAGCCGCGGGGCAAAGGATTCAGCTTTAGCCGGTAGGACAGCTGGAACATGTTGCTGGACTTTTTGAATTCAAAGCAAATATTTAATCTTGGTCTGATTTTTCTCTCTTTAATGGACCAGGTCAACAGAGAGACCCACAGGTGATCTGCGGGAGAGGATGAAGAATAAAAGACAGGATGTTGACCCGGAAAACCTGAAGCGTGACCTAGATGAGCCCACATCCCCCACAGTAAGAGTGAGTTTCCCCGCTTCCTTTATGTAAAAGAAAGAAGGAATCTGTTACTGATTGCAGAAATGACGACTGATGTCTAAATAAGGTGTTGGCACAGCTGATCCTGCATCTGATTTTTTTTTTTTAATTTAATTTTGATTGTGAATTACTTATGAATGTGGAACTAATTGCATCCGCTTTGAGGATGTATAGTAAAAAAGGACATTGATTAGGGTAATTTGTCCAATCCGTAGCAGAGAGATTCCTCCAGAGGCCGACACAGGGAGAAAGAGGATATAAAGATAACAAAGGAACGCACGCCAGCTAGCGAAGAAGAGCCTACAGAGTGGGAAGCCAATCGAGAAGGTAGGTAGCTAATTTTTCTGAAGTTAAACGACCATAGGATGTGTTTTAAATGTCAGTTTAACACAAGTTAAAGCAGCACAACGTAACTTTCAGCTTTTCTGAGTTTGGCGGCATCTTGTGGACAAAATCGGTAGTGTTTTACCAGAAAGAACACTACGTTTCCCATGAGCACCAGCGCGTACTGCCGGAAAACTCCTGTCCCGTCGCGTGCATTTGTTTTGATGAGAGAAGACAGGACGCTTTTCTGTTTCACCAAGTGAACAGAAGGAACGCAAAAAAAAGATGTTAAACTGCTGGAAAGGAACTGGAATTTACCGGGATACCTTAAACAAGGAAGCCAGGGAGCGGTATATGGAGAAAATAATGATTATTAACGGTCTGGATCCATATGAAATCCCTAAGAGATCCCTGAATCCCTGAAGAGCCATGTGTTTCAATAAATGTGTATAATAGTAAAACATACAGTACATGTTTTGTATCCCTGTTACTTCTCTTTTCTTTTTTTTTGACTGCTATATTATGTTGAAGAGGCGTGAGCAATATTTTTGTTTTCCTCGTGAGATAATTTTTTTCCTCTGCAGCTACAAATAGAGTTAATATTTTTTCCTCAACAAACTAGTTTTATCTGAAGATTGGGGTTAATTGCTCCGCAGAGAGCTGGCCAGCAACTGCGTTTAGCTGGAGAAGTGGGGAATAAAACCCGAGTTTTGATCCGACGCCCGTCTGTGTGAGTGTTTGTGGTTTAAGGCTGTTTATGGTTCTGCGTTAAATCGACGCACCGTACGTTGCGCGTCGCCACGTACCCTACGCCGTGGGTCTGCGTCGATTTAACGCAGAACCATAAATCATGCTTTACTGTGTGTTTGGTCGTTACAGCCGCGATCCAAAGCGAGCCGACGGCTCTTTCACTCTTTTACTTTGTTATATCAGATACTTGGCCTGCGTGGTTCTGCCTCCGAGCAGGAAACCGTTGAAAAGTTAAACTATTAGGATCTTTTCCCCACGTCTGTTCTGTGGAGCTGCTGCAGCCACAACGCAGCAACAGCTTCTGCGGAGCTCTGAGCTCCAAGCCCCGCCCATTTTCGTCTCGACTGCGAATCGGGAAGGAGGGGGAAGTGACGTATGCCGTAAAGCAGTCAAAGTCGTAACGATTTGTAGTTTTTTAGTGTGGCAGGGTTCCTACCATGCTCCTCAAAGTTACATAGTGCCAGTGAAGGTGATACAGACTCCCTCAGACCATGACAAAGGTGTCATTAAACCTGTTGGAAGTTGATGTACCATCACAATGACTCTGGAAATATGATATTAAGGTGGAAAAGTTACGTAGTGTCGCTTTAAAGTGAGTTAAAGGACATCGGTGTCTACTTTCACTTGATGGACTCATTCTGACGGTGTGATATTTTTATATTTCAGATTCTGACATCGGTGATTACGACTACGAATTGTCCCTGGAGATGAAGCGCCAGAAGATTCAACGAGAACTCTTGAAGCTGGAGCAGGAGAACATGGAAAAGAGAGACGACATTGTCATTAAGAAAGATGAGACTCCCACGAAAACCAGGGCCATGGCCTTGCCTAAGGAAAGAAACCAGGTACAAATGGTAGTAAACAGTTATTATAGAGAACTTGCGGCCGTCTCTGAAGACTCTGTCTGCAGGATTACCTGTCGTAACCTGAAATGTCACCTCTGCCCCTCAGACTTCCCCCGAGGTCCTGAGCTGCAAAGATTCACCATCGTCCAGAAAGTCCAGCAGCTCTCCAAAACCCAAAAGTGCAACCAAAGGTGCAGGGAAGAAGGAGAAGAAAGCCTTATTGTCTTTAGCTGTCTCAGAAACGGCCAGGTAGGACGTCATCGGGACTGTTGTTTTAATTAACAGTTTATGGTTGATGGGGAAATTGGGCCATTGAACTTCACTTGTTTTGGATTCAATATAGTTTTTTTTTTATCTATTTATTATGTCTAAAAGTATTAGGTGTGTGTGTGTGTGTGTGATAATAAACCTTTTTTTTTTTTCCATTTTTAGATCATCAAAAGGAAGCCACAGTAAGAAGAAAGGGCCACGTACACCCAGTCCTCCTCCCCCTGTCCCCCTGGACCTACCTGTGGTTGGGAAGAAACACAAAGGCAAGCATAAAAACAAGGAGAAGAACATAGAGGAGAAGCAGAAGGAGGGGAAGGATCGTGGCCGGGACACTGAAAAACATAAAGAGAAGAAGGAAAAACGCAGGTACTGTGTGGACTTCTGTGCAACTTGTTGTAATTGTATATCAGGGTCCATGCGGTATTTTATGTACCGTGGTATCTTCTAACACCCCCCCTTCAATTGTGATATTGACAACTTTTTGGTTTTTCATGCATATTATGAGCACTTTGAGCATTTTTTGAGCACTTTGCAGTTCAGGATCTTGAGGATTATTAGTACTTTTTATACAGCTTTATATTTATTATTCACCTCATCCCGTTAAATAAAATCATAAAATTCAGCAGCAAAAGCAGTTGCCTGGAACAAAAACATCTGCAGATGCCCAACCTCACACTCTGTGCGATGGCATTCAGAATTAAACGAGTCATGTCAAGCTTTGATCAAGTGATTTTGATTAATTTACAGAACACATTTGTGGATGAATGTGTTTGCAGGGATCGATCTGACAGCTCCAACAAGGCCAAGCGAGCCATGATGTCAGACAAGCGTTCTGGAAGTGTGTCATCTCCCTCCAGGGACGATTCACCCTCAACCAGGAAGAAATCCATCTCTCCTAAAGTTTTATCCCATAAGGCTGCTGCTCTTGCATCCCCTCCACACAGGTTTGCACATTGAGATTACTCAGCAAACTCTTTTCTAGCAGACTGAGTTAATTATTATCCCTGTATAATTTATTAACAACTGAATATGATGGTCATAAGTGAATATTTTGTCCCTGCAGGTCTCCTTCCCCTCCGCGTCACCAGCGAAGTCCCACTCCTACCCGGCACGACTCCCCTTCCTCCAACTCGGGTTCTTCTGCCCAGCAGCACTCTCCTTCCCCTCGGCGGCGCCGCTCCTCTTCTCCTCCCTACCACCGAAGTAGCACGGCGCAAGCCTCCACCTCTTCTCCTCCGAGCTCCCGGCGCTCGCGCTCGCCTCCGGCCTCCCACGACACTTCCTCGCCCCACCGGCGTTCCGACAGATCCAGCCCCAGCCGGCGACACTCGAGGGGCCGGGAGAGGAGTCGCGGCGAGAGAGAAAGGAGTCCGCCTGCCCAGGAGCGCAGGCACGAGCGCAGAGATGGTATCTTTATTGTTCCTTTTTCCTGTAGCAAATTTGTTGGGAATTTGAAAACAAAATTGGTGTTAAACACGTTATAATAATAACTTTTTTCAATCACTTGTCTCTCCTGCAAACAGACAGCCGCAGCAAACGAGACAAAGATGGCCGCGACGACCGAGATTACAGCTCTGAACTGGTCTCCTCCCGGGATTCCCGGGATGACAGGGAGCTCAGAGAGGCTCGGGAACGACGCGACACCCGCGATCGAGGGCGGGAAACTGCCCGGGACTCTCGGGATAACCGAGACAGCAGGGACGCCAAGGACTCGAGAGACGGCAGGGCGGATGCTCGCTCCAGTCGGGAGTCCTTGGAACGCCGGGACCGTGAACGGGAGCGGGAGCGGGACCGCGAGAAAGAGAGGGAGCGGGAAAAGGAGAGGGAGAGAGAGAGGAGTGACGCCTACAGGAAGGACGATCCGCCTCAGGACGACAGGATTTATGGGAAAGGTCATGGACGGGACGATGGAGGCAGAGCTGAAGGAAGGACGGAGAGCAGGACAGACAGGAATGGACGGGGAAGAGGACGTGTGAACGAAGTACCTGAAAAAGGCAAGAACTGATTTTAAATATGACTTTTGTGTACTTTTATTCTTGTACATGAAACTACAAGAGCCACATATTGTATTCGATATACCTACATCACTGAATTTATTTTATTTCTTCTTCTTTCAGGCTCAAACAGAAACACACGCAGCTCACAACTGGACAGCAATTACGATAACTGGGAGTCACGAAGCAGTGGCGTACGCGAGCGAAGCGTGGAGAGGAGCACAGAGCGCAGCGCCACCGAGAGAAGCTCTGAGCGGGGGTCAGATCGAGATCGCTACGAGACGGACAGAAGGGATCAGGCCAGAGACTCTTCCTACGACCGGAGGGGAGGACACGGGGAGAGGGATCGCAGAGACAACCGGGAACGAGGTGGGGCTCGGGATTAAGGACTAATCAAAACGTTACATTCTGGGCTTTGATAAGGTTTTTTTGTAACATCCTCTTGATTTCATTTGATTTATTATTAGGGCTGCAGCTATCAAATATTTTGGTGATCAATTATTCTATTAAATATAAATATAAAGCTTACTTTTGCTTTATTAAAGCCCAATTATAAATATAATAGAAAACAAGACAGATTACTTGATTAAAAACAACCAATTTGTTTCTTTTATGAGAATAATTGACATTTATTTACATTTTATGCAAACTAGTAAACTGTTAAATTTTCCAATAAAAATAAATACAATTATTTGAAACTTAACATTTCCTGAAACATTTAAAGAAAAACATATTTTTTAAGTATCAAAAATAAAAAATATTCTTAAACACTGCTTTTAAATTGTGCAACTTCACATTCAGAACCAACACGTTTAAACAGAAATGCTTGGATGTGGACCGGGAGTCTTATACCATGTGGACCAGGGCCTTCATTTTTAATTTGAAATAATCCCACACCTTCGACATCTTCTGTCTCTTCCTCTTATTACTACTCATCGTTTCAATTTCAATTTATTTATTTGGTAAGGGACAATGTACATAAATCAGCATTTAAAAAAAAAAAAAAAATGTAGATGCACCCAGATTGCAGCCATAGGCTGGTTTACATCGGTAGTCCCCCTGCCAGATGTAATCAGCAAAAATCATACAAACAACAATAATGTCACTGTCAGTCCCGGCCGGGCCGCTGTGCAGCTAAACTGTTCACACACGAAAAGCGCGACGCCGTCTTCTTCCGCTTTATAAGGGACACATGCGTGTTAGCACATTGTGTTACATTAAAAAGAACCCATAGTTTCGAGGCAGAGGAAATTCCTCTGGTCTAAGATATACTGCAAACTACCTGCATACTTCCTAATGTCCTAAATGGGCCATTCCTTTGGTTGCAAACATGCCAAAAGAAGCTCAGGTGTGCATAACTTTTGTAAACTGAGTTCTGATGTGAAAAAAAACAACCTTAAATTTGGCTGATTGTGGTTCCCATTTGGAGAAATCCACAAACATGTGGGACTTAGCTGGCCTGAAACTGACATGCCACTGCTGTAGGAGAATCTGGACGTCTCTCAGATCTTCACTTGCTTCAAAATGACCAAACAAGTGTGTGTACTAGTAATCACCACCAGTTTTCTTGTGTTTTTTGTTCCACCAGACCAAAGGGCGCCTTCTCCAACACGATACCAGGGACGGTCCGAGGAGTCTGAGAGGGACGACAGGCGGGACGAGCGCAGGACAGATCGAGGAGAGGACAGACGAGATGACAGGGCTCGCGACCGGGAGCGGGAGCGGGAAAGGGAGAGGGAGAGGGAGCGGGAGAGAGAGAAGGAAAAGGAGAGGGAGCGGGAGCGCGAGAGAGACAGGGAGAGGGAGAAGGAAAAGGAGCGGGAGAAAGAGAGGGAGGCGGAGCGGGAGCGGGCCAGGGAGAGGGAGAGAGAGCGGGAACGGGAGAGGGAGAGAGAGCGAGACCGGGAGGAGCGGGAGAGGGAGAGGGAGAGGAAGGAGCGGGAGAGAGAGCGAGAGCAAAGGGAGAGAGAGAGGCAGCGCGAATGGGAGGAGCGAGAGAGAGGGAGGGAGGATAGGCGAGAGAGGAGAGAGGACGCCAGGGACGACCGGCCTGTTCGAGACACCCGCGATGATCGCAAGATGAGGCACGTATCAACCTTCACGTTTCTGCTTTCTCTGCCGTTGTCTTTCTGTTCTTTACTGCGGAGTGGTGGCTGATGGGAAATGAGAGGTCCGACATCATCATGACTGCAATGACTTTTAAAAAAGATGCTGAGATGCAGCTCCTTTCACACATTTTACATCTTTGTTACATCGTTTTAATCTGATTACAATAATCTATTTCAAAATAATTTTTTATATACAAGTTACCGCATAGGGACTTGTTTTTACTGCTTGTTCATGGTTGGTAATAGTTCTGTAATGACTCATAATGACTATTGATTACCAGTTAATTAACTTCTAATGCTTCTGGCTGGATGATAAATGCTACTTTTCTGCTAGAAACTAAATAATCACCTTTATAAATTTGGTCTTAAACCAGAATGTTCCCACAGGGGTGCAGCTGTATTTGGCTTTCCAACCACGCCTGTGTTGTTTATGTTAAATAGATTTAAGTAAATGCTCCATGAAATGCATTTAGTTGCTGCCAAGAAAACATAGCAGAAGAATAAAATGTGAAAAAGGAAGTGGAAATATGATATTAATGCAAATAATGATCCGTGTGCAGTCAGGCAGTTTTATCGTTCCTATAACAACCCAAGTATGTCAATGATGTTAATATGATCCTAATCTTGCAGAATTGGGTTTACTGACAACATTTGACATGATCACAAGTCTTTTTTGTGTTAATATTTAATGTATGGAACAAATATTGTGAATTGCTGGATGAATAATTCATCATTTGCTTGACAGTGACACAGAGAAATCTCTTCATCAGCCACAGCTTGAATTTAGATGTGAAGTTTGGTTAGTTGCAGCGGCGCCCATCACCTCTTTGGCTTGCAAACTATTAAACTTAATTAAAGCCTTTAATAGATGCACATGGAGTGATGTGTAAAGTAGTTTTTAGTAGCCTGAAGAGGTTATATTGTGAAAAGCAAATTAAATGTCCCTAAACAAAACTATATTTTATATTTACTATATTTTTTTGTTTTCCTTTTCTTCAGTCGCAAGAGACCCAGGGTGGAGAGCAGCCCAAGCCCCCGACCCTCGCCGAAGCGAGCGACGCGGGACTTCAGCCCGGCAGACAGCGATGGCTACAATAGCGCCGAGGACAAAAGTGAGCGCCCTATTGGCCGAGGGCCGGCCAAGCTCCACCCACAGCCCCTTCTCCCCAGCCCAGTGTGTCCGCCTCCATCTGACAGTAGGAACAATCTTTTTGAAAAGGAGGCACTACTCTTTAATGGGGAAATGTACATTTTATATCTAAAAAGGGAAATGTACTGTTGTGCTTTTAAAGAAAATGTTAATGTGACTGATGTATGTGTATGTGCAGATGGGGACAAGCATCGACTGCTAAGCCAGGTGGTGAGGCCCCAGGATCGCCTGTCACGGTCCCCACCAAGAACTGCGCCCGACGAGAAGGCCGCTCACTGGAAGGAGGAGGAGCGCCGGGTCCCCGGGGAGAAGAGAGAAGCACGCAGCCGCCACGACGAACTGGAGCCCCGCGCAGAGCGAAGCAGGGGAGCCGAGAGACGAGGAGATTACCTCTCCGACACGCCCTCCGACTCTCGCAGCAGAGGCAGAGACCAGCGGGAGTCCACACCACCACCACCACCACCACCACCGCCTCCTCCGTCTGCCGCCGCCACCGCCGCCGCCAGTGAAGACCGAGACACCGCCGGTTCCCAGTCCCACGAGGAGGGCAAAAAGAAGACCAAGTCTGCGAGGAAGGGCTTGAAGAAGGTTCGCAAGGATGAGGCGACCGTTGCTGTTAATAGTCTGGCTGCTGCAGGGGATCGCTTCAACCCCGAGCCCCCAGCAGGCGTCTCTGCAGACGTGCCTCCACTTTTACTCTCTCCGAGGAAAGGAGTCAAGAAGAAGGCACTCGAACGAAAGAGGAAACGCTCTCGAGGAGGAGAGTCGGACATGTCCGAAGAGGAGACTTCAACAGTTCAGCCTCATAGTAAGAGGAAGAGAGGCCCTCGGACTCCGCCATCCACCATGAGGCCTGATCACCGGGCGCCTGGAGCAAATGCAGAGCCCTCGCCGCTCTCCAAAATGGACACTTTCAGTGACTGGTCAGATGAGGATGTGACGGACCGAGGAGGTCCGGTAGAAAAACAACCCCCCCAGCCCCTTGCTGAGAGGGTTCCAGCAGAATCTCAGAGGCGGGGTGGCGGCCCCAGGGTGGGCAGGGAAAGGGAGAGGTGTAATCCACCACCCATAGCTCCTCTACTTTCCCAGGAGCCTCCAATCCTGCTACAGACTATGACGCCGCAGCCTCTGATGTCGCAGCCTCTGCTCCGCAAACCCCCGCCGGAGCAGGCCCGCAGCAGCAGCCTGGGCAGCAACCAGAGCCGGGCATCTTCCCGGCGCCTGCGCTCGCCCTCCAATGAGTCAGCGCACCGAGAGGATCCCCAGGGTCTCCGCTCACGCCGGGGCAGACTGCAGGGCACCAACTCCCGTGACCGAGAGAGGGAAAGGGAGCGCGAGAGGGAGCGCGAGCGGCCGGTGGTGAACGATCCTCCGGGGGCGGAGAGGAAATCCCGGATTGACCAGTTGAGGCGAGGAGAGCCCAGCCGCAGCACCTCATCAGGTAAAAGAACAGAAACGTTGTCGGGCTACTCCTGGGAGAGGCCCGTTTGAGTCAGGGGGGAAATATTATCACGATTATTTTGGTCAATATTGAAATCACGAGTGATGTCACTTCCAAATAAAGTTGCTTTCGTCAACGAAAATTATGATTAAATATCGTCGTCAACGAACCTTTATCACCTGAGGAAACGAGACGAAACGCAACGAAAATGCTGGTCATGTGACGATAACGATAATTAAATATATAATGCAATATCGTAGACGAATAAAAACGGGACTAAAATGTAGATTACAAAATAAAAACTCTGCGGAAATATGTCTTCATTTTCGTTGACCAAAACAAGACGAAATGTTCTAACAAAGATCTTTAATGTCCATGTTAGTAGTTTCCTCTGGTTTAGTTCTGCTGCTGGGTGACGTCACGTCCTCAATCCCAGTCGCTGCAGCGGGGAATCAGATCCAGAAGATGCAGCTGCAGGTTAGAGGCTGATGCCGTTAACGCAGAGCTCTAGGTTCACGTCAATTAAAACAAAAGTTACATAGAGAAACGCGGGGATCTGCTCTGGGGCTGGAGAAGAAGAAGAGACCATCTTTGGATACACTTTCCTACATAGACGTGGAAAAGAAAAAACAATGTGTCGTCGAAAAAGATGGGGAGAAATGCGGAAAAATAAATGTTGTAAACTCAAATTAGAATCTTCTGTATCTGGAATGAATGTATTCTTAAGTCTATAAGGTAACAATAATATAATAATAAGATAACCTTGTTTGAATTGTAAAATGGGTTTGGTTAAATACAATCTTTGACTAAAACGGTCCTAGACAATTCTGACTAAAATGAGACTGAAATGCTCACTTTTAGTCGACTGAAACTTGATACGACTAAAAGGAGTATGAACGTGACTAAAACTAATAAAAACTAAAATGATAGCTCGACCCAAAGACTAGAGTAAAACTAAAATTGAAACAGGCTGACAAAAACAACACTACTCAAGGCTGCGCTCTAGCGAGTAATTAACATCATATTAACACCTTTCCTCACCCCCCAAAAGATGCTGAGAAAGATCAGTGAATGTAGTGGAAACACCGGCGTATATTTACATACATTTTATAATGTGGGAAAAAAGTAGGTCAAAATTTACAATAAAAATGTATTAATTTTCATTTTGCTAATCTCTACTCACCTGTGTCCAAGTGGAGTCTATGACTGAAACAATGGAGCCTCAGCCATCCATGGATTTCTGGCGCCAGCTTTTTGTTGGCAGCATGATCAATGGTTATGCAGACCAGCTTTTTTTCCCGTTCCGGCAGAGCTTCTCTCACTCCACGGGCGATGTTTTGCCCGGTATGATCTTCAGACATGAGTGCAGTTTGGAGACACTTCACTCTCAAGTGAAACTCCTCGTCGGTGTAGTGTACGGTCAGGCTTGTGTATGGCTCAGCGGTGCGACTGGACCAAAGATCTGTCATCGCCGCGAAGGGATCCGCTTTAATATTTTGTTTTTTAACTTCTTCCCGACACTGACGATACATGTTCGGCAGAACCATTCTGCTGAAATGCTGCTGAGAAGACATAAGGATGTCTATCGAAAGCACGATTCATCTTCTTGAAACCATCGCCCGGCAGTACTGATATGTTGCACAGGTTCTTTAGCTAAAAATTGGCAGCTGTTGAAGTCTTCTGCCTATCTAAACTTGTTGGATAAAGAATGGCATCATCTGGTTGTGGCACTTTGTGCTTTTGTTTCGAGTGATTAAAAAGGTTTGCTGTATTGCATCTTCCACATTATGGTTCGCTGCTCGTCGTCGGATTCTTCGAAGCCAAAGTTTTCCCATACCAGAGAACTTATTTTGCCCTTTTTTCAACCAATTGACAGTAAACGCAGCACAGCACACCGACTTCTCTCTTCAGTTGCACAAGTGTATTAAAGCTCAGCAAGGCTGCGTGAAATTGTATAAAGACAAATGGTAAATCTTTGGTGTGCTCTGCGTTGGTGTAACGCTGAAACTTAATTCAGGCTTTAGACTTCAAGCTCTTAACCTTCCAGTCTGACCGAAACCTGAAATCCTGTTTTACAGATCGGCAGGATTCGCGCAGCCACAGCTCCCGGCGCAGCTCCCCAGATTCTGAGAGGCAGGCCAGGTCCACGTCCCGCGCCGGGTCCTACGACAGCCGAGAACGGGAGAGGGACAGGGTTGAGCCGTTTGAGCGGGACAGGGAGCGAGAGCGAAAGGACCTCCGACCTCAGCAGCAGCAGCAGCCGCCGCTGCTCCTCCAGCAGCCCCTTCAGCAGCAGAGAGACTGGGAACCAGAACCCCGGGACTGGTCCGGCCGAGGACGGGAGCCTCTGCTGATCCGTCCCAGTCGGGAACCTCTGCTGAGGGAGAGGGACATCAGGGACCGGGAACGCCTGCTCCCCGAAGGACTCATCCCACAGCACGAGCGGGACCGAGACGGCAGAGGGGAAAGAGGCGGCGATCGAGAGAGGGACAGGATGATGATGATGGACCTGGTGCCACATGGAGACCCTAGAGCTCCGGGACGAGGGGACATACGGGGAGACGTAAGAGGAGACGTAAGAGGAGACATCATCCGGCAGGAGAGGGGGGAATATGAGCCTCTGCTGCCAAGAGAAGCCTTCAGTCCTCTAGAGCCTGACAAACCCAACAACAGCCACCATCTCACGGGGGATCAGCGCGAGCTGGAGAAGACAGACAGCATTGACGGTAAGAGGATGAAAAGGACTTTCTAAAGGTTTAAGTAAATGAAATGACATGTTGAAATATTAATTTGTTCTTTCCCCCTCCAGGAGATGACGATGGAAAAGAAGACGACCAGTCAATCGCATCTGTTGGGGAGGAGTACGAACCCATCAGCGATGACGAGCTGGATGTGATACTTGCTGACAGCCAGAAAAAAGAGGATCAGCCAGAGGAGGAAAAAAATACAGGTCAAATCCCCTCCGACTGAAGATATCCACATTTCTGTAATGTTTCTTTAAACATTAACCCACAAGCTCCTTGTGTGAACAGGTCCTCTGGATGTGATCGATGTGGACTGGTCGAGCCTGATGCCCAAACACAAACAGGAGCCCAGAGCAGCGAAGGCAGCCTTGCTCCGCTTCACCCCGGGGGCCGTGCTCCTGCGGGCGGGCATCTCCAAGCGGCTCGCTGGTCCCGAACTCTTGCAGAAAGTGAAGGAAGTGTGCAAGTCTGAGCTGGACGATCCCAAAGGTGAGTTTTACATTCATCACTTATTTGTTGTGTGAGCACATGTTTAAATATGCATCTACATTATTCATATTTCCTTTCTTTCGAGTCTTTATTTGAAATTCTTGCGTGGTCATCTGTGTTTTTGTGTTGATGCTATTCTACCAGATGTTGACAAGCTCTTTGAGCACGACCTGGGGGCCCTGAACATGGCGGCCCTGAACAGGAAAGTGGAAAGGGCTGGCTTACTGAGCAACCTGGGGCCCTGCTGCAAGGCCCTGTGTGCTCGCAGGGACTTCGCCATCCGCCGGCAGCTATTAAAAAATGAAAAGGTAAAAATAGCAGTTATTGACATCAGCGAATCACGTTGATGTGTATTTCATTACGACATACTAAACCCCCTCTGTTTAACAGGGTCTAACCAAGCAGTACCCCACTACACCCGTGGTAGACAATGACCTGCTGCAGATGAGCATCCGTCTCTTCAAAAGGACCATAGCTGGCCCGAGCTCGGCCCCAGAGAGGTCGGATAGTGGCTCGGCACCAGCAGCCGCAGCAGAAGCTGCTGAAACCGGTAGTAGTAATAAGCTAACTACAGCACAGTCGGAGGTTTGTGTGTCATGAAACACGTGAAGGTTACTGCTTATAAGCCTTTTACGTCATGTCAGCCCAAACTTTGTTTCTCTGTGTCCCTTTTTCTTTAAATACAGCCGTTTAGTCACCAGAGGGGAATAAAGAAAAAACTGCAAAATTTGTGATTCTTAGTTACGCTTTACATGTTTTTGGGGATATCTGCAAATGCTGTTCCATAGACTACCGGACCGTCTAGTCTATGGAGGTGTGTAACCTTGTATGAATCACATGAAATGCACCTCAAGTTACTTTTGTGGTTGTTTTTTTTTTGTTGTTTTTTTTTGCATTATAGAATTTTAGAGCAGATTTTTAATTGTCAATTTCATCTACCTAACCAAGCTCAAATTGCTGGTTTGTTTTTGTATGTTGTGCATTGGTTATTACAACTGTGCATTAAAATGGCTAGATGTCGATTTTTGTGACGGCTCTTTTGCTTTGTATCAAATGACTGTTCGGCTTTCAAACAATGTGACACTTGTTATAACTGCAGTGTTTGTTTACACTAAACAACGTGATATCTTCAAAGCACATCCACGGCACTGGCTGGGGAGTATCTTGACAAACACCGTTGAGACATCCTGAAGGGACTTGAACGAACATTTCTCAAGAATAAGCACTGCCAAACTATTCCTTAAGTGAATGTAATTTGTTACAAATGTCAGTCTGTGGAAAGATTGTTTTGTGGCTGGTGTATTTTTGTGTTTTGAATGGTTTGGCAATGTCTCCCCACCATGAACTGAAGAGAAGTGCAGAGCATCAGAACACTGCTGCGTGGAGTTTCTGTCCTCTCTAGCCCACATTGTCCAAAAAGGAGCCAAAATTGAAAAAGATAAGTGCGCTCCTTAGAGGAAAAATGATTCTGAACTTCACACTACTGTAGGTGTTTCGCCGATGGATATGGATAAAGCGCACATCTAGGATGTGGTTCTGTCACCACCTGTAGTTCATTGTGAGACATTTAAACAATTCTGGTCTGTAAGTGCTGGGACTCAACACTGATGGACAGACCACATTAGAGGAAAATCCTTTTATCATAAATCCCTGGATTATTCCACATGAAGCCCAGCATCCGACTGTAACGTAAGATCTAAAACCTTAAAGACATGGAGAGATTGGGCTCTGATGAAGCCAACTCTCAAGTTGTGACCCCAGGTATCAAGTGATACAATATTTCTTTTTGTAATAATTATTTTATTTTTATTTTTTTAATTTTTCACAATCAGTTTCACATGTACAAGTAATGATATCTGGTTCAAAGCTGTATTTTTCTACTGTAAAATAAACAATGCCGTTCTTAAATTGTAATTAAATTTGGACAAATAAGGACTTGGAATAATTTCAGATATGGTGCCAGTTTATCTGGATTAAATCCAGTCACTAAAAACGAACTTTGCTTTGTAATAAAACATCTCAATTTGACATACAAGTCTGTCATACTGTAGATGTATGCTACTTTTACAAATAAGAATGAATATGTCCTATGAAGAAAATAATACTTTTAATACAACTATATTTTCTTTACATGAAGTATCAGTAAATGTGTCCTCAATGGCCAGTTATTATATTGATAACATTGAATATAAAATGATATTGATATGATTAACGTAGTAATTGGATATTTTAAACAGTCCGATGACACATAAGAGTGATCAACTGATTTAAGTGGCATGTGTTATTAAGGCTGTTAAATTAAAAAAAAGAAAAGAATCACTACTACCCAAGTAGCATTTCATTGTGTATGTATGCTTTGTTCCTATATTCTGAAAACGACAGAAAGAGAGAGCGAGAGTACGAAGTTCAATGATTAAATATGTCTTGACTTTTATTGGTAAGTTTATCTCACATTTTAACAGTTTCAACTAAGCAGTCACGCAAGCGAGACCAACGTTTTAACCCTCGGAACCTTCACGCGTATGTTTGTTGTTCACGGACTTTTTCTAAACCGGACCAGTTTCCTTTACCCACAATCCCCTGCCTTCGGTCGATCCTTCCGACTTCCGCCTCAGATCAGAGCCGAAGTGAGTATTTCTGTCGCCGAAACATTTCTCCTAAATCCGCCTCCATCCTCCGCCGTTAACGCTCCAACCGACAACACCAGCATCCAGAACATGTATGCAAACATTAAAGAGTCAGTTGGGCAAAGTTTGATGGCTGAAATGCAAGTTTTAACAATTACTACAACAATCGTTGTCATCGGCTGGATGGATGTGGCATGGCGGACCCCAGTGCGACTCCTAGCGAGGACTGTTTTAAACAGTTTCAAGGCGAACTGCCGGTTAAATTAAATATTGCTGCTATTATACGTGTCATTACTCGTAAAGCAGGGAAGAGGTTTCATGTTAACGACGTTGGAGTGTGTTTACTGTGCTAAACCGCGGCTTTTCTGGAGCTAGGCATTGATTAGACAAGGCTGAACTGTTTCTAGACTTGACCTGGTGTTAACCTCTTTCCGTGTCTGTTTTAGATGGCCCCCACCAAGAAAGGAGAGAAGAAAAAGGGGCGTTCAGCCATCAACGAGGTGGTGACCAGAGAGTACACCATCAACGTGCACAAGCGCATCCATGGAGTGTGAGTACAACACACACACACACGCGGTTAAAAACCTCCTTAGTTCAGGGAAGGCAACGATAGAGTGAGTGAAACACTGGTTTAAAAAGTTCAGGAAAGTCAATGGACAGAATTTTGCATAAAGATGTACCAGCTGTTAGTAACAACACCCTTGCTTGTTCATCTACTATCTGTATTATTATGTGAGAGTGACTGAATGCTACTTTTAGATGCATCTTGCTATTGTACAGATTGTGACGGTGTTGTCTTTCTAAGAATACCACATCATAACAACCTGTCAGCTCTCCTCCTAAGTTTCCTTGAAATGTGAATCAACCACGACCTCGATGCAGCTACACCAGCAACATCTCCGCTATGTGTATGTTTAAAAAGAAGTTGGTTACAATTATTTGCACTTTGCTTATAACTGTAGACAGGGAGTGTAGCTCATAAAGCATGGGGGCTCCTTGTTCTGTTGACATTTGTGAGTTGGATTAAGTCAGGGGTTTCCAAAATCGGTCCTGGAGGGCCGCAATCCTGCATGTTTTAGTTGTTTCCCTGCATCAACACACCTGTTCTAATTAACGGTCGTCACCACCTTGTCATCAAAGTCTGGATAGTTCTGTTGATGACCAAGCTCCTTTTATCACGGTTTGATTAAAAAAAGGGACACATCTAAAACATGCAGGACTGCAGCCCTCGAGGAACGACTTTGGACACCCCTGGATTAAGTAATGATAGGCAGTTTCTTATATAAAGGGAGGATAACATTTGCTTTCACCTTTAACCAGCCATGATCTCTCACAAGACCGGGGCTCATTGATGATAATTGTTGAAAAAAAGTTAAGGAATACAAACATTTGAAGTCTGAGACCAGCTAAAATCAAAAACAAATTCTTCTGATGGATCTTTTCACAAATGTTGATCATAGAAGTGAAAACAGGTCTCACTGTGTGTCTTGGTTCTTACTCAGAATGATTAGAATCTGGTCTTTCCATGTTGTAATGGCTGCTTTCGGACATGTATCAAGAAACTATATCTCAAAACTGCTGCATACCATACTGCTAAACCTACTTACGTTTTAAGGATTTATAGAGTTGCTTATAAAGTGGTAACTAGCACAAGAAATGTAAATGAGACACTCTTGGCATGTCATAGTCTGTGGAAAGTGGTGTGGCACATCTCACATTTGTTTATATGAGCTCTAAACTGGTGTCAAAAGTTTCTCACTTAACATGTTTTTAAATGCAAAACCTACCATCTGTAAGTGTTGGATGATGAATATGGATTCATACTTTTTTTTTATTAAATGATTGACATTTTTATTTTACAGGAGCTTCAAGAAGAGGGCGCCCCGTGCCATCAACGAGATCCGCAAGTTCGCTGTCAAGGAGATGGGAACTCCCGATGTCCGCATTGACACTCGCCTCAACAAGGCAGTGTGGAGCAAGGGTATCAGGTGAGGTGATGCTCTGGTACTCATTT
This sequence comes from Cololabis saira, assembly GCF_033807715.1. NCBI lineage: Eukaryota > Metazoa > Chordata > Actinopteri > Beloniformes > Belonidae > Cololabis > Cololabis saira. The sequence continues at coordinate 9,772,712 of NC_084610.1, read as the reverse complement.
TTATTCCTCGGGGGTCTGGGTGTCTGGAAAGCGTCTAGAGACAGTCTGTATTGTAATTCATAAAATTGAACTGAGGAGGAAAAATTTGTTTTTACTTTTCTTTTGAGATGCTGTTTTGGTACTGTTGAATTTAAAATGTTCATGCGTGTTGTGTTTTTATAAATGATCTGGGCTGTGTGCAATCCTCCATGAATTTAGATTTGATTGCTTGTTATGGCACTTAGTTAGGCTTACCATTCATTTGCATAAGAAAACAATACTGTACCCTGCAAGTTCGAAATTTGCTTATTAATTTTAAAGTGTAAAATCTACAGTTGATCTCTGGGTCTACAAATTTCCTTTCATATTGCAAACTAGACACGACGAATAATATAAACCAGAAAGATACAGATGTAATTTTGATTTCTCGACAGACTACTAGAGATTTAAGTTGTGTAGGTTTATTATAAAGCAGTCCACATTATTTCTTTGAGTATGGTATTGATAGTTCTGGCAGCTAGAAATAATTAAAGTGTAAACAAAACAATGTATTCTCAGATTACATGGTGTTTTTCATTTCTTCCTTTTATTTTAGTTTTCTGTAAATGTTGATAATAGGATACAGCGTGATATCTCTGCTACAAAGGATCTGTTTGTTTTCTTTTTCATAATATCCTGAAATGTGGTTTTATCCTTTTGAAATCTCGACTGGTAAACTTGGCACCTGTATTAACTCCCCAACTACTTGTTGTTCAGGAACGTGCCGTACAGGATACGCGTGCGCCTATCCAGGAAGCGTAATGAGGACGAGGATTCTCCCAACAAGCTGTACACCCTGGTCACCTACGTTCCTGTCACCACATGCAAAGGTAAAAATGCTGCTCAATGACTACGTCAGTTGCTTGTGGAAGAAATTAGTGTTTAATTATGTCCCTTTTTTCTTTCCAACAGGTCTGCAGACAGTCAATGTTGATGAAAACTAAATGTGTCCCCTCTGCGAGTGGAATAAATGAAAATAAAAAAAGTTCTTGTCTAGTGTCTTTATTTCTGTTTTGGCACCTAACTGAAGATTTACATCGGGATATGTCCGAGCAAGAATTACACACAATACGCATAATGAATGATGTCCAAAGAAATTGAGTTATGCTTTTTTTTTTTATGCTTGTAAAAACTTTCATACAATTGGATATTTTTTTTTTTTTTTTTTTAATTTTCACAATTGAAAGCTGATCTGGGAATACAGCCACTCCTAAAGGAGTTTTTCCTTGCCACTGTTTGGCTTACGGCTTTTCTCCCACTATGGGAGTTTTTACCTGCCACTGTTTATGTAATTGCTCTGGGGTCATGTTCTGGGTCACTGGAAAGTGTCTGGAGACAACTTTGTTGTCAGATCAGGGGTGTCCAAAGTTGGTCCTCGAGGGCCGGTGTCCAGCATGTTTCAGATGTCTCCTTGCATCAACACACCTGACTCAAAATTACTGGTCACCAGTTTGCCATCAAGGTCTGGACAACTCTGTTGGTGACACAGCTACTTTTATCACGGTGTGCTGAAGCAGGGAAACATCTAAAACCTGCAGGACACCGGCCCTCGAGGACCGACTTTGGACACCCCTGGCCTGCGCTATATAAATAAAATTGAATTGGAAAAAAAAAAAAAAAGAATTGTCTGTTTTCTTGAAAGGGGAAAGTTGCGTTTTAAACGCAAAACAGCTTCTTCTAGGTTTGTTTTTATATATATATATATATATATATGCAACTTTTATTAAAAAAAAGGGAAAAGTATTTTGGATAACATGAAACTTCTGCAATTGAACTGTAAACGAAAATACTGATACACTAATTAAATCGGTTCAATGTACCTGGTTAATTGCTACAGCATCTAATCTGTCAGTGTGGGGATCAATCCTAATCCAGTTACACTGAGTTTTTCAGTAACATGTTGGGAAATGTGCAGTATCCTCCCTGCTTTTCCTCTGTATGGGTGGAGCAACAATCTCCAGAACACTGCAGAACTTGTGTGTCGTGGAGCAGAGATGTCGTGTGAGCGTGAATGAGTGTTGACAGCAGCGCAGCTGCGCTGCTCCGCGCCGCCGCCAGAGGGCGCTGCTGCGCCCTGCTCTGCTGTAACAGCAACATCAGGCTGATGGCTCCGTCAAAGCTCCGCTGCTCCGGAGCTGGTGCAGCTGCCAAGTAGCTTTACCGCAGCTGGAAGGTGAGACGGAGTCTTTTCTGCCGTCACGACTGTTTTTGTTAGACTTTCCCGACGTTTCCGTGGATAAAACCCGCTAGTTTGTTAGTGGCTATGTGCAGGCGTGGTTAGCTGGGTGGCTAACTGACCGGCTAGCTGCAGCAAGAATAACATTTACATCATAATAGCTGCTTTTTAAATCCTGGTTATTGGAGAAATATTAACTAATGCCGCTTCCTGTTTACTTTCTAATCCGTTTCCACTAATTAACTGTTTGGTAAATGGCTTGTTGTGGTTAAACCTGAGTTGAAGACATTTAAATCTGTTTAAACCAGCGACTGTCTGTTTATGTTATTTTTGGGGGGTTTCGTCCAGCTGGCAGCTCTGGTCGGGGGTTTCATGGCTGTGGACTGATGTTTGGAGCCATGCGGCACCACTGGCTGCTCCTGGGGGCTTGTGGCTGGGTCCTGCTCATCCTCATGTTCGTCAGCAGGTTCATCACCTTCAGAGCCGTGGACGGTGAGATGCTGATCACCTGATAAGCACCACATATAATCATATAATAACCACATCAACCCAGGTCACCTGGGGGGGAATCCTCCACAGATGGGCCAGAGCCCAAAATGTCACTTGTCAGAACCACTCAAGGTGACCAAACTTGCTTATAATTTTTGAAAAGATCCATGTCTGTAGATGATATTTTGGTATGATAACCTCCCTGAGTGGCAGCTGGATCAGAGTTATCAGCTCATGAAGTTCAGAAAATTACATTTTAGATGCTTGTTTAGACTCATGTACAGGATATCTGTCAATGTGTCACAATATTGTCTTTGGTATCATTTAAAGGGGACCTTTAAAGCATTCATTCAAGCTAAGATGTGATACATTTCCTGAATCCTTATGCTCCTATGAGTATTCCAATTTTTGTATTTTGTGTCTCTGTTGTTCCTAGATGACACAGGGATAAAAGATAGTATATCATTTAGGCGAACATTTTGTGTTGTGTATAGTTTAAAGAGCTGCAGTGACCTCTATGTTGGTCAGAAAGATTCACATCTTAGCTTGAATGAATGCTTAAAATGATAAAGACAATATTGTGACACATTGACAGATATCCTGTACATGACAAGCATCTAAAATGTAATTTTCTGAACTTCATGAGCCGATAACTATGATCCAGCTGCCACTCAGGAAGGGTTATCATACCAAAATATCATCTACAGACATGGATCTTTTCAAAAATTATAAGCAAGTTTGGTCACCTTGAGTGGTACTGATATCTGGCCTGGCCCATGGACTAAGAGGGGTGATACATGCATGGTTGTACTGGTTCTGTTCTCCTTGTCTGGGTCACAGCACCTGATCCATGATGTTGTACCTTCTCAGATTACAGGGAGAGACTGGGTCAGAGTTGGACTGTGGCAGGCAGCAAAATGGTGAAACACATCCCTGTGTCCATCCCAGAAAGACAAGCTCCCAGGGCATCACCTCAGGTGGCTCCAATAACCATGTCTACCTCATACTGCTGCACCTTTCACTTTTTAAAATTGTGTATATGTTAATAAGAGCCATTTGTCTATTTACTGTTTGCAACTATTTAAATCTGGGTTCAGTAAGCGAAACAACCGAAGACAAATTCCCTTTCTAGCACGTTCATACTTGACCAATAAAGCTTATTCTATTCTACTCTACTCTATTCAATTCAATTGTACTCTATTCAATTCTACTCTACTCTATTCAATTGTACTCTATTCTACTCAACTCCATTCTACCATATTCTATTCTATTCTATTCTATTGTTTATCAATTACTTACTGTACTGTATATTATAACTGCTTAGCCTGAAACTGCATGGTCATTTATGGTTTTCTCTGCAGAAACACCATCACATTTAAATCAAGGCTACATTCTCCTTGTCTGTGTATCTCAGCCCTCAGCGGTGCCTGCGGCGGCGGCGTACTGGCAGGAGGTTGCCGAGAAGCGAATCGAGTCGCTATCAGCCGTGTGTAAAAACAGCAGCCTCAGGAATTTGACTCATGTCTCCATCAGCAAGTTCGTCCTCGACCGTATCTTCGTCTGTGACGAACACAAGATCTTGTTCTGCCAGACACCTAAAGTGGGCAACACACAATGGAAAAAGGTCCTCATTGTGCTCAACGGTGAGTAGGAATTGGATAATGTGGCTTTAGGTCAATGATAAGGAATTTAACTAAATCACACATTTCCTGTGTACACTTGGGTGAGATTTGGCTGTATTGTTCCCAGAACTAATGAAAGCTTTGTGACTCAATGTATTTTTTTAATTTATTTTATTAAAGCTATGATTTCATTGGTTCAGGAGCTTTCCCAACTGTAGAAGAGATTCCAGAAAACCTCGTCCATGACCACGAAAAGAATGGTCTGCCTCGCCTGTCTTCACTCTCTGCACAGGAAATCACAGAAAGGTTGGTAGTAAATGTGTTTTCGGAAGAGATTCTCAGTTTGTGCTGAATTTTATCGACACATTTTCATAAAACATAGTCTCTTATTCTTAAGGAGTCTATAACACCATCCCTCTTGAGGGTTATCGTCAAAGTGATGATTATTCATCAGTTCTTGCTGTGTGCCTCAACAGATTAAACACTTACTTTAAGTTTTTCATCGTGAGGGATCCTTTTGAGCGACTGATTTCTGCATTCAAGGACAAGTTCGTGGCGAACCCGCGCTTCGAGCCGTGGTACAAGCACGACATCGCTCCAGCCATCATACGGAAATACCGCAAGAGCCACCGCAGCAGCAACCTCTCCGCCTCCGGCCTGCACTTTGAGGACTTTGTACGCTACTTGGGGGACGTGGAAGGCCGCCGGCGGACGGACCGCCAGTTCGGCGAGCACATCATTCACTGGGTCACTTACGCCGAGCTGTGCGCGCCGTGCGAAATAAATTACAGCGTGGTCGGCCACCACGAGACGCTAGAGCAGGACGCCCCTCACATCCTCAAAGCGGCAGGCATAGACCGGCTGGTGTCATACCCGGCCATTCCCCCGGGCATCACCCGCTACAACAGGACCAAGGTGGAGCACTACTTCTCAGGCATCAGCAAGCGGGACATCAGGCGTCTCTACGCACGCTACCAGGGCGACTTCCTGATGTTTGGTTACCCAAGCCCGGACTTTTTACTGAACTAAAATGATTAACACTGATTAAAAGACTGCTTTTTATATATATATATATATATATATATATATATATATATATATATATATATATATATATATTACACACATACAAACTGACAGGTTTGTGCTGATCGAGAACATTTCAGAGGGTCTTTTTTAAAGAGGTGATTTGACTGAAGTGCTCCTTCTGCAGACCTGCTGCAACTTAATGAGTTGTCGCTTAATGAGATTCTGACCAAACTGTCAGGAATAAGTTAATATAAATATCAAACACTGGTATGAATAAACAACAGGACGCATTTTTTCTATCTTATATTTAACGCTCATGCCTGAATTATCCTTTTGTAATTATCTACATGTGAGAGCGGTGGATAATTAATGTAGCTACGATATTGCACTGTGTGGTCCAGAAGTTACAACAGTTTGTCCTGTCGGTGGAGATAATGGATGACGCCATATGTGTCCTTTCTGTACTTCTTTCTATGTCAATTAAGGTTTACTGTGTCAGGGATACGGAGACGTTTGGACAAAGGCTGAAGGATGACGATCCAATCGAATCTGATTGATCACTGGTATTTTTCATGGATGTTTTTTAGAGCACCACAACACAATTAACTTTTTACATTTTTACTATAATTTTTTTTTCTTTGCCTCGTGAAAGGCACATTAAAGCCTTTAAAGCCGTAAATCGTTCTTCAGTTACATTTTAACGGCATAGTCAATGTGCGAAAAGCCTTTATGGATGGTAGCTGCTCTTCCAGTTCTTCCAGTTAGTAAGATGGGGAAAAAAACAAAAGCTATTACAGTTAAACTCCGCTTGTGCAGCTGTCGATGCTACTGAGACATTAGCGGGAAGTAGCACTGAATTTTAAAGGATGATTTACATCAGAGTGTACTATGTAAATGTTCTTTACCTGACGTGCAATTCATCGTTTGTATTTCATGGTGTTATTTATAATATTATTAATTTGCTGACTAGTAGCACAAAAGGTGTCTGATGTTTCACTACAGCCCCTTTTGAACGGCCGACTGTGTTGCAAAGACAACACTAGTTTCTAATAAAAGTATGTGTAAATGACTGGATCGTAGATTTGTTTTTTGTTTCCAGAAAGATATTTGAAGGTTTTCGGTTTTTCTTTCAGGATTTGTTTTTGGTCTTTTGGTTGCTCTGCTAAATTAACAAGACCACACACAAAAACAGTATCCACAATTATTCCTACCCTTTGTCAGTAATTGGTAGTAAAACATTTATTGGGTATTAAAACCAATCTTTTGCTATGCCTCCACTGGGATTGACTCCAAAATGTGATAAAAGCCATCTCCTTGTTAAAAAGCAGATTGATTTTGTGAAGGTCGACCAACTTTTGCGTGCCCATTGACCAGAAGTGTTTGAAAAGCATCCATGGAGACCAGCCTTGTACTGTTCCTTATGTTGTTGTTTCTGCCTTGAGATGTTGGTTCTTCGTTGCTCAGATTCCCCAGGAATGTTGGCGATCCTTGGGAAAGAGGATAATGTTTCAATTCTGAAGAAAAACATGCACACAAAATAATCTTGAGGGAAAAAACGGTTTTGGGTAGCGCAATGCCTTCTCAGAATACATTATCAAGATTTTGACAAATGATAGTTCACATTTAATTTTGTCAATTAATAATAACTATTAGGCAAATAATTGACAATAAATACAATTTCATTAATAATTTCAGGTACCGGTAACCATCACTTTAAATTAGATGAGTTCTATCTTGCAGTAACACCAAACGTCCACTAGGTGGTGCCAATGCGCTTAAATTTGGACCTTTTGGTAAAAACAGCCAAAGTTAAATCATTTTAACACTGTTGTAGTGACATTTGAATTATAGTTATGAATAAAAAAATAAAAACATTATTACTATTTGTTACATTAAAATATCACAATGTGCCTGGTGGAATGTGATTGACGTTTTTCAGAGCCAAATAGAGTTTACCACGTGGTACACTCATTTAAGTTGGTTTACAGAGCTTTAGTTCTCCACTGTCAAGGCTTTGTGCGTGCATATTTTTATTTGTGTGTTTCCCTACTGTCAGATTACCTTTGTCATGCTGCCTGAACTGGTTTGTCTTGTCCTGTCATTAGCATGTTGAGTTAGGGGTTTGTTTGAGCAACACATTCGTTTTCTCTGTCTGTACACATTATCATAGAGTTGTGATAACTAACGGAGCATTGCAGCTGCTTGCACTAACATGCACATCTAAATTTAACATTTTATGGACTAACTTTATAATGCCTGGAGAAAAGAATTCACACGTTTCTAATTTCTCAAATCAATAGATCTCCAATTAGATTGCAATTTTTAGAAATTATGCTTTTTTCTGCATTGTTCAGAAGCATTTAAAGGGGACATATTGTGAAAAAATACCTTTTCTGTTCTTGAGAGTTATTTGGATGTCTGAAGTGACCATCAAATTCAAAACTGACATAAGACTGAGTGATAAATTCAGTATGTAATTATCATACTGAACTAAACTTAACTTGACATCATGGGTAGTGACAAAGCTATAACACATTTCAAAAGGCTTCGAAAGAACCTTTGAAAGGAAAAAAAAGGAAATAATATGTATCTATGGCCTGTGCATTGATCTGCAACATATCATATTATTATGATGATCATCCCTGCGAAAGCTGTGCAAATCTTCACTGCAAAAACAGTAAATTGCACAAGGGATGTACAGTGGAACCCCTGGTCTGTTTGTTCCTACTCAGGTGTCCACTGAACAAACAAGCGGCATCCCTCCCGAGACTGCTCACCTGCCACACCCATGATTACCAACACTGACACCGGGGTCTGAACATGTCCTGCGGGCTGTGGGGTGTGGGCTCCTGTCTGCTCACGCCCACCTGGCCTGCAGTCTGTGTGGTTTGTGTAAACACTGATAATGGCGGTGAGGTGGCTCAGAGAGGAATCGTGCTTTATCATCACGGTATCCATGCTTGCTGTGTCCAGGCCCAGCCCTATTCTCTGTGTGCAGCCGACCGGCTTCCTGTGTTTGTGCAGATTTCAATCAAAAAGCCTGAGTCAAGACTGAGTCAAGCGGGTTGTAAGAAAGCGGAAGTGCGATCGTTTTGCTTTCAGTATAAAAGTGAGTCATTTAGTGAAAAATAAAAAAATCTGAGCTATTTTACTTTGGGATATATCTGAGAAAAATGCTGCTTATACATTGAGATAGATGAATTAATCAGTCAATTCGTTCAAAATAAAGACACCTTTACCAAATTGTCCACGAAGATGGAAACTACAGACACCTAAACAACACTAAAGACTCAGAAATTATACACAGAAAGAAAGAAAGAAAGATGCCCTACAGAGACCTAGAATAACTGCAAAAAGATATATTGTATAAGATGAACCAATGACTTCCACAGATAGGACAGAAGTAGATCAAAATGTAATAAAAATGAGCTCACAAAGGTGGAAATAAATAAGAAAACGGAAAAAAGAAAAGAAAAACGGAATTCGACAAATATAATAATTAAAACAGAACTGTGGTAATAACACAAAAAAAGATATGGTATGACTACAAAAACTGGTATGATACATTTGGACTAAAAATAAAATACAAAATGATCACATTGAAATGCAATATCATTTTAAAGTGTCAAAATAATTGTGTTATACAAATAAACTTGGCTTGCCTATATGTTGCCCTGCAGTTAACTGGCAACCAGTTCCAGGGTGAACCCAAGACAGCTCTAGCAGACCCCTGCGACCCTGAAAGGAATAAGTGAGTGTATATAATCGATAAATGAAACAAAGATGAAGAACAAAATAACCTGTAATAGTTTGAGCTCCTTTTTTGCTAGGGGCCTATAGGCAGTACTCGAGATGAGGGGGGGTGGCATCCCCCCTGAAATAAAAACTGTCAAAATCCTCCCCCCTGTAAAACTGCCATCCCGCCTTTTCATCCCTTATGTCATTTCATCAATGAATGTGGTTTTACTGCTATTTCAACATTTAGAGTCATCACCAGAAAAATAACACCAGAAAAATAACTTGTTTGACAATTTTCACCAGTTTTAAGTACATTTTCACTTGAAATAAGTAGAAAAATCTGCTAGTGGGGCAAAATTTATCTTCTCATTACAAGCAAAAAAATCTTGTTCCACTGGCAGATTTTTCTACTTATTTCAAGGGAAAATCTACTTGAAACAGGTGAAAATTGTTGTTTTTTCCAGAGATGAGTCTTGTTTTAAGTGTAATGAGATTTTTTTTACTAAAATGAGACATTTTAAATAAGAAATAAGACAAATATTCTTGTTAAGATTTTGAGTTTTTGCAGTGATCCATTTTACTTATCCTGTGAAGGACAGAGGCATATTGATGAGTTCAGAAAACTGTTTTTTATTGTTGTGTTTTGATGTATTTGATGTAAGCCCAGTGGATATTTAAAGCTTACAGAAGGCTGCATTTAACTGCTGCTATGTCATTCTTGCAGTATTTCTGCAGGTGTTTTGGTCAGTGCTATTATTTTTTTAATATATCATATTATTTCTAATCAGTACAAATTATCTGTCCCCATATGATAAAATCCACCATCCCCCCTGATTTTCTTTTACAAATCGAGTACTGCCTATAGTCCATAGGCTTGGGGTGATTGATGGATGGAAAGTCCCCATGGATATAAATATAAGGTAAAGTCAGTCTATAAAAAGAGACATTTTCTTTTCTTTTTTTAAATGTACATTTATTCCTTTTTTAGTCAAGTATGTTTATTTCTAAGAATGTCAGAGAGGCTTTTATGTTGAAGGTCCGGAGCGGAAGTGGCGGTTTTGCCGCTGGTCTGACGGCGGGAGTCGAGCAGGAGTCGCTGCCACCTCAACATGGAGTAGCGAGGCGCAAGCGTCCACTTCTGTACAGAGGAATCCCGGGGTGGCTCCGTCCAATTCACCGCCGAAGCCCCCTGCAGATGATACAGCGGCCGTTTCTTCTCAAGGCGAAGGGAAGCCCGGCTTTTATTTGAAAGATGGCGAACGACTCCCCGGCTAAAAGTCTGGTAGACATAGACTTGGCTTCATTGCGGGTGAGTGCTGCCGACCCGAGCCCATGTTTTTCTGCACCCTTTGTTGTCTCTTATTTTCCGCAGTCCCTCGATAAAACAGACGGATTTCAACCTGCCCGCCTGTGAGGAGGTCCCCCCCTGATTCTGGGGCTTTGTTGCCGGGAGGAGAAGTGTTTAAATGAGCGCTGGGCCACAGCGAGGTGTTGCCAGTGTCTGCTTTTCCTTTGTTCGAGATGCGTTTGGCATGTGAGGGAGACCAGGGTGCAACAGCTGGCTCACCCTGGACAATCCCATTGAGGAAAAAACAATCTAACCCGACCTTTTCTGGGTTTCTTTTCCTAATCAAACCTATCTGTCCTTTTTTGTGTGTTTCAGGATCCAGCTGGGATATTCGAGCTGGTGGAGGTGGTTGGAAATGGCACCTATGGACAAGTATACAAGGTTGGTTGGAGGCGCAGAGGATGGCCTGTTGTGTTTTCATAAGGCTCAACACAACCTATGTTGGGTTTTTTACTTGTTTGTTTGTTTTTCCCAGGAAGTAGCATTAAGTTGGATGATTTTACACCCTAAGGGGGTGATTAAGTTGAAACTGATGCAACCTATGACTTAGTCAGATGTGATTGTTAACAGTGTGTTTAAGGACTGAATCAGACCATTCACAGTCTGATGCTTCAGCTTCCTTACATCACCACATTTACTGAAAACTAGATGAGGAGGCAAGCATGGAGACACTGAATCCTGCTGGGTTTCTATCAGTTTGGGTCTCATTGTTTTTTTGGGGTTGGGGGGGCGGTTGTCTTTGCATTTAAAGATGAGTCCACATTTCATACCCTGCTTAAATCAGGTATTTGTTTTCCAGCTCAGTGAATAGGAATCCCACTCTGGACCATCTGGTCCTGGTGTCAGATTTCCCAGCTGAAAATTAACATTGTTTCCGTGGAACAACGTTACTAAGGAGTGAAAATGAGCTTCGCGTGGAAGTTTAGGATGTCCTGACAGCTTTAAGTCGTCATGTTGGGCTCCATTTAGTTGCCCACTGTCGTATGACATTTAACAGCGCTGATATCTCATGTACTACGCATTGATTGTTAATAGTGTGAGTAGTTAAGCCAAAGGAAGGAAATAATACTTTGTGCATTAAGCAACAAGCTGAGCTGAGCATTTTGCTCTGACAACCCCCCAGCACCCCAAACAGGGCTAATATCCACGTGCATGTGCTCATGTGGTTCCACACCTGAAACCAGCCCTGCAAAGTGTGGCTCCCATGAGGGAGTGTGATGCTCGCATCCTATCTTCCCACCAGATGGTTTTGAGCCGGCCGTACGGGACGGAGAATTACAGCTTCTCCCTCGTTTTTTCTTTTCTTCCTCCTTTAATCTCTATTTCCATTCACTGTTCAGAGCTAATTCTATTTGCGAATGCTGCTGCAGAAGAGAGGACTGTCAGATTAGCTTGCGGTCGACACAAAGACACGGCAGTTACAGCCTGCAGAAGATGAGCCGGTCCGTCTCCGGCGGAGTCCCAGTAGCCGTAGCTCTGCCGCGGTACCTTCCCGTCGATCAGCTGTCGATTGGCTGACATGTTGACCCGGATAAGCATGTGGCACATGAGCCCGTCCAGCGGACTGGAGCAAAGGGGGTATCTGTGAGGGGGGCTGCAGCTGTCCAGCTCCATACAGAACCTGCCCCGCTGCTCTCACAAAGCCCGGTTTGTCTTCACACTCGTTTGGGTCTCTCTAGGCCGGCAGTCGGTTAGATCCACAGAAAGGAGGTGTTTGTCTGCGGGGTTTCAAAGTCCATCCAACTGAATAATCACAACAGCCCCCCCCTCTAACTGAAAACGGGGAGGAGTTTGCTCTCCCTTTGAGGCCTTTTCTGCTGGTCACAGTTTGCAAGTCGCTTTTCAGATAACACAGTGTGACAAAGCTTCTCCACTCTTTTGATATTTAGTGACTTTTAATTTCTTTGAACCGTTTATCTAGTAGACTAAAAGTCACGTCAGAGTCAAGCGTTACAATAACTTTCCAATGAGCTGGTCATCAAATCAGACGATACAGTTGGATTTTTGGATGAAACTTCCCGTCTGTATCCTCTCCTTTTAGCTGCTAGGCGTCTTGTTTGCGCGGTTTCTGATCAGATCGGTCCAAATCTAAAAGCTTACGATTTAAGACGTTGTAGGAATTTATTGAAAATGTGTGTTTCTTGCTTTTAAAAGAGCCCCTGTAAAGTTTTGGCACTGACTGTTTAAAATTTGAAGCGATCTACCGTGATCAGACCCCCACTCGGGTTACATTTTTATCCTCTAAAATTCAAAAGAGGAAGCTGTTCTCCAAGACCAATAATGCCATGTCAAGGTTTTCATGAGCATGCTGCGCTGCTGGCGCGCTCAGGCCGCACTCTCCGCCAACAGGGCAGCCGTTGCCCCTGGAGACGGGCCAGATTACAGTCGACTTCAGAAGACACAGCACTTTTTCTGACTGATAGCCCCTGTGAAAATTATGTTAAATCTAAAGAGCTTTTCTTTTTAAATCGCTTAACTTTACTTTAGCCACCTGGCTGATTGGGATGAAAATTGGATCAATTTGATCAATGAACAGATTGGCAACACCTGTGTCTGCTTGTGGTTTAAAAAGGATGCTTAAAGGTGAAATAATAGCAGCGTTTGTGTTCTAATCCTGTTAAAAGGTTGAGTTTATGACTTTAGATTTGGTCCCCACGATGCCATACATTAATTTTTCTCAGAACCGTCTCTTTAACCGTCATAAATAATAAGTAAAACTCCATCTAATCCCTGTCAGAACTAACCAGTCGCATGTTGATTTATATTTTATTGGTCTGGCATGCAAAACCTGTCTCAAGTAATCAGTTTCAGTATTTCAAAATGTATAGCTACACTGCTTTACTGTGCTTCTCTTAAATTAAACAAAGAGCTTCTCTCCATCCTTATCAGTTGGCACTAAGCCAGCCAGCTTAGTAGACCTACTTGGGTGCCTCTTTCCTCGCCTATAAAGATAATAAGAAAGGACAGTCTAATGATAACACAGACACAGTTCCTCAAATTGTGCGTGGTATGCAAGGAAGATTCCCTCTGCTCCATATAATGGCCATATATAGTCCTGCCTGAGGCAGCAGCGCCCCTGCTGACCCCCCTGCTATGCATCCACGGCCTGTGCCAAGGCTGTGCCCACCAGTGTTTTTGCACCGTCATCTCCCCATGCATGATGCATGTTCAAATCAATGTCTAACTCCTGCTCTAATAGGAGGTAGCAACTACAAAAGATGAGTTCTCTATTTAAGTAGCACATGCATCAGGCTTTTCTGTCCTTGACATTAAGTGATGTCATGCACAAAAGAACAAATTAGCTCCAGCAAGCCATCCAGAAATAGATCATGTTTGATTTCTGCAGCTCAGTACCTCTTGTCTGCCATCTCCGCCTTTGTTTACTCCCCCGACCTCAGTGTTGGCCTCGCCCATGCCCTCAGAATACGAAGGGGTTGTCCTCAGGGGGGCGAGCTATGCCTGACGGGCACAAAGGGTGGGAGTTGCTGCTGAGGAGAGAGGAGAACCTCTCGTGCAATCTGTTAAATGCCTACTAGTGGCAGATGGTGCCGTGTGAGACCTACCTCAGGGTAGTGGACACGAAAGGTGTTGTGAATGTTTGTCCAAATATTAAGAACTGTAAGGTATTTCTGAAAGCTTCCCAGTGGATATTTAATCCAGTTTGCAAACAAGACTGCATTTTAGATGAGTGCAGCAGTTAAGGAAGGTGCCTCGCTCTGCTCAGCAGAGTTTGTGGGATGTGGGATGTCCCTGGATTTAAGGTTAACCCTCATTGACCCCTGTGAAGCCGGCTGCTGGGTATCCACAAATTCCTTGGGACAAAGGAAGACCAACTCCAGCTGTTAAGAGGATCAAGAAGAAGTCCCTGTCAGTAATCCAATGTTTTATGCCTGTAACAGTGATTTAAAACACACACGTGTGTGTGTATATGTAGGGATGCATAGAGGTATTGTAAATGTGATGACTGCTGCGTTGTAGAGGAGTGGGCTGGATGCCATTGCTGAGCCCTGCAGCAGTGCAGGTCCTGCCTGCCTAATTAATGGCCCTGACTTGTGAAGGTCCCGGGAGCCTGGCAGCTGATTGGCCGAGTAACGTTTAGGTCAAGATGCGAAGGCGTTGAATGCCTTGCTTACGATGCAGCCGTGGCTAGAGTCCAGTAATGTTCCCCACACTCTGTTTTCTGTCAACCACGTGCCGCATTAGCATGCAGAACTACATATGTTCACATTTTCAGTAGTTTAAGCCGTGAATATGAGATGAACTACCGCATCATCAGTGACCACACTGTATGTCTTTTGTCCCCATTTCCCTCCCCACAGTGACCCCCCCCCCCCTCTGCTTAATTGGTCTCACAAGACCCACAGTGTCCCCTGACTGGTCACACTGGCTGAACAAAACTTCCTGTGTTCGCCAGTGTACATGACACTGTCTGCGTGTAGCTCATCGAGCCGCCTCATTACTCAAGTGGTGTCGAGATCAGATACAAAGGCGCTAGTGGACAAGACAGTGTCTTGCTTGTGTTTCTCTTCAACATTTTCTGCAGATATCTTTTGTTCGAAGGGGCTGGCTGACGGAGACAAATAAATCTTCTGTGACGGGTGCATTTTAGGCTAAATCTTTTCTTTTTTTATGCACTAAATTTCCTCCATTCAGCAGTTTTCCCCCTCTTAGTAGAAATCCCATGAGCTGTTTTCCAAGCGTGTAAGTAGGCAGAGTAGTAAGTTATATTGTGGGTTTTTTTTTCTTTTTTTTAGTCGGTTTTGTGGGAGCACAACACCATGACTTCGTCTTTAATACTTACATGGGTCTCATCTGCTTTTTTTTACGCCCTTTTGTTGGTTTCCCATGATCAAGCTTCTACCCAGTCTCTTAGTTTCATCATGCTGTCATCCTTCTCCCCGCTTCCTCGTCTTTGGCTGCGCCACTTCCATCCTCGCATCTCCGGGGACGGAGTGTGTGTGTGGGAATTGGGTCAAAAAAAAAAAAAAAAAGAAGCAGACAAGCCCAGAGAAGCAGGGACAAGGCACGGCATGTCATGTGCTGCTGCCGCTGCTTCCAGCTGATTGATTATTTCTTTCCGTTGGGTTTATTTGATGCATGTTGCAGGCAGAGGCTGGGAGTTACTCACTCACCAGTTCAAGTGTCACTTCAGATTCTCACCCAAATGTAGGTGAAGGGGGGGCAGTGGGGTCATCTGTTCCTCGGTATGACATCCTCACCCCACTACACACACAAGCCCTTTCACCAGTGACCTTTCCAAGAACCATGCCATGCACTCTCACTGTTTGAACTAATAATATGACACCACGTTTATTTAGCACTGAGAAAACACGTCACTCAAATTCACGGCTCGGTTGTGATAAAATAGTTGCTAAGTGATGAATAATGTGAACGATTTTGGGAGGAAGGGGTCTTCGCTCAGCTCTGATTCAAAGTGTGTGGAAATGTTTGGAAGAAACGACTCCCCTTTTACCCACATTTGGCTGCATGCATAAACCACTAAATCCACTCTAAAACATGCTGCTTGAAATCTGCTTTCTTGACTTTTTTTCTTTTTAAGTGTTTGTTTAATAATGTGCGAGTTGAACTTCTCCAAACCCTTCCTATCAGCAGCTTTGTTCAGAAGCGGCCTCGCTTATCGCCGCTCCCTCGTCCAGTGAGATTTCTCTCCGACTCTGCTGATCAAGCTCACGTTGAAGAGTGCCTTTTCTTTCAGGGTAGATTTTTAAGTTAATGTCTCTGGCTCTTAAGGCGGTAAGTCATTTAGCGGTTTAGTGCTTAGCTGGAGAAGGGCCAGCAGCACATCTGGCCGCGGTTAAGGAGAGTTACGATGGAGGCTGGGGAGGACTGAGTGATAACTTGGTGCCTCAGATAACCAAACCCTCCAGCCACACCTATCTGGCTGCTTCAAGAGTGTGTTTGGAGGGTCTGGTACATCAGGGGCCCAGATTACAATCAGTCCTTTTTTTCCTTTGCAGCCAGACAGTATAAGGCATAGATATGCACCTTTTATGATTATTGAAATGGATTAAAAAGGTAAACGGTTATTTTTTTAAATCTTGCATCAGACGTTTGAGATTCTGTCAGGATGTCGTCACATTTAAATTGTCCATTCGAGACGGCACTGATGTGCGTGTATTGGTGTCTGTGTGCAAGTAAAACAGCTGTAGTTTGAAGTCGATATCGATGCACCTTTAAACCAGCGGTGCAGTAGGAGACAGCTGAGTGTGTCAGGGCGATGACAGCAGAGATGTTCTTGTATGGGATTAATTAATGCTGAAGCATAATAACGTTGAATCACTGTTTTATTTGATGGGTTCTTTGGTTCTTTGCATATGTTAAAAAGGAAAAAAACAAAAATTAAATTGCTGATTTTGATGGTACTTACCATGGCAACGGTGGAAGCTTAGAAGTGCAAGAGATGTGTTTGATATTTGTTGCTAAGATTACACATGAATTAAACAGAATACCATTATTTGATCTCGACTCGTGGACCCCGATGCCACATTTTTGAATTGTAATAGTTTTGAAGCTCTTTGAGCCAAATAAACGTGTAGTCATAAGAGTTTTTAAACCATATTTAGCCACATTTAGTCCTTTTTTAACTGCAATGATGAGCCTGCACAGCCAAGATTTTTACCCGTGTTACTTAGTAATATGATGTGACAATAAAGATTGAATCTTGAATCTCTTTATTTCCTGCATTTCTTATTATGGTATTATTGTATGGATTTATTGGAGGTTTCATATAAACATCCTATGTTTTATTAAGCTTATTCATTTGTAATAACTCATGCAGCATGGTTTGAATACCAAAGATACCATTCATTGTATGTTTAGCACTATGAATGAATGGGGTAAAGATGTAAAAGTGGATTATTGAACTTAAATGTAAACCAAGCGCTCTTATCTATTGTGTTAAGTGTAGTCTCCCAGGTATTTTGTGGTATGAGTGGGACAAATCTTGGAGGCATAGATGACTGGGAAACACTAAATGATAAAAACCTCAGGCTCATAAAATTTGCTATGAGAGAAAAGAAAACGCATCCTTATATCCGTCCGAACCACGGAGGCTTATATTATAAATGAACCCAACGTAAACAGACATCTCTGTCCGGCTGCCAGAGTTGAGCAAACATTTATGAGAGCAAAACTAAGATTGTTATAATTAACTTTCATCAGAGACTGCCGTTAAGAGAGATTAATGGCGTTATCATTTAGCTCCGTCCCACCAACCTAATACAGGAGTCGCTGGAGAGCAGAGACTTCTGCTCATTTTAAACATCCCCCAAGAAGGAAATTATTTATTTTTGCATCAAAAATATGCCTACAATTTTCAATTATTTCTCAATGAGTAGACCATCATCCTTTATTTTGTAATGGAGGAGCATCATCTGGCCAAATTGTTAGCTGACTAATATATTAGTGGATTCTTGATTAGTCATATTTAATTAAGTAGTTGTTTCTAATATAAATCTCTGTCCTTTCTTTTACATTTTCATCACTCAGCCTTTCAATCTCTCCATAAATTAATGAATTAGTTTAATTTACAGTCATGTCAGTATTTCCTGCTGTGCATCACTCATCTTAACCCTGTGTACTTAGTTTTTATACTACTACTGTCATTTAGCAGACTCTATTATCCAAAGCTGAATTACATTGAGGGAATTTAACCTGGGGAGCAATTAGGGTTAAGGCCTTGCTCAGGGGCCCAGGGAAGTTCATCTTGGTTTCCATTCCGGGGGTTGAACCTGGGTCCTCCACACCCAAGCAAGCCCACCTCTTTAGCCACTAGATTACCACTCCCCCTCTTTATATATTTTTTAATAATGCACAAAATAACCAGATCTGTGTTGGCGTATCTTAATTTGCACACGGTACAGTTGGAGTGTAATTGGAGTGTTATTGACAGAAATAAAAGCTTTGTCGGATAAATTGCATAGCTTTTTATTGATGAGAATATATCATCTTTTGCATTAGCTTCTGTTCCACCTGTGACCCGTGAACTCCGCTAACTTGCCTGCATATGAACCAGTAGCCGGTACGCGGGGCGCTGGCGGCTACAGTGTCAGCTCCCGTTGTTGTTTTAGCGGTGCTAACCCCTGGGATCAAAGTGGAGAGGATTAAAGTCATTGTAAAGTGTCCCCTCATGCCCTCCCTCTCCTGCCCGGTGAGAGGAGAGGGCCCCTAAGCCTGCACAGTGTTTATTGTCAGAATCCATGCACTTTCAATTGCCTTTGGAATGCACCGGCTAAGATGACAGCGCCGCTGCTGCAGGTGGGTGTCAGGGTGAATAAGGTCCGGACAGTGTTTAACAGGCGTGCGGGTGGCAGCATCGCTGTAGCGTTGTCCCAAAGAAGAAGGGGAATGCCCATGAAGTGGGTCAGCTCCCACAAATGTTTAGCTCCGTTCCAGGTTCTGGGAGGGAGGGGATGCAGAAGCCTCTATTTCGGTCCTTTTGTTTATGTAATGAATGGCAGTGGGGTGCTAGGACAGCAGGGAAGTCTGGGAATTCATGTGCTCATATGTGGTATGCACTGTTTGCACATGTGATTTGAGACTACTCTTCAATAGGAATTGATCTCAGGGGGTGTGAATCTCAAAATAGATTTTCGGTTTTATTTAAGCAGGTTTTTTTCATCAATTAACTTCATCTGAAAAATATTTAACGAGTGAGATGTCTTTCAGTTTCCCAGAACTTCTCAAATCTTAATTTTTCTCTAAGCATCCAAATAAATTACATTTAAACTATGAATATTTACGTTTCAAAAGGCGCAGCCAGAAAATGTTTGGTATTTTATAATAAAAGCAACTAATAAGGAGTGTAGATTGTTGACAATTAATCTTCTGTCGTTGGCCTTTCTTATTTTAAATATTTAATCCACTCAGCTGTAAATCCATGATTAAAACAAAGTTAAATATTTGTAAAGAGGTGGAACAGTGACTCACTGATCAGCTTTTTTAATATAACCACCGCTCCTGGTTCTGCTGGGAAACCTGCACCCTGGGTTTTACACTATTCACTCCGTGCCTCTCATCTAAAAACTCTCCAAACTCGATGGCATCTGTGGGAAGCAATCCCAATTCCCAGGGACCCCACCCCACAAGCCACAGGGCCTAAAGGATCTAATGCTGACATACCAGACACCCCAGGACGTCCACAGATGTTCTTTGTGCAGACCCCGACTCCTCAGAGCTCTTTCAGCAGCACGAGGTGGCCGTGCTCATTATTACACATGTGGTCATTACAACAGGGTTGATCATTATTGATATGTCTTTATTCAGTTAGACAAAACAATCCAATTGCAGATGTGACACCAGGAATGTTTATCTATGTTTACCTGCTAAATAATGGTACAATTAAAGGCACATGCTTACTTCTGTCATGTTTCTCTACAGGGTCGACACGTCAAGACTGGACAGCTGGCTGCCATCAAAGTCATGGACGTCACAGAGGTAAAACTAAACCGCGCACTAAGCACATGTACAATATTTAGTTTTTTACAATCAGACTGTAAACAACACAACTGATCTTGGTTAACATTTGCATTTGCACATGCTTTGGTTGTTTTTCCAGTCTGCCCAGAGATTTAAAGATTAATCATCGTCTCTGGTGTTTTATGTAGCGACTTTAAAACTTCAAGTGTAGGAATTTGAGTGACTAAATGTTGTGCTGTTACCATTGAGATGATGTCATCGTGGTCTGATAAGCCCCTCCTTCCTGGCGTTATAATAAACAGCAGGGGAAGAGCAGAGGCAACGGTGGCTGTTTTGGGTTGAAGTGCATCATTTACGAGCGAGCGGGCCCTCAGGTCCTGCTTACTGATGGTAGTGTTACACATTCACTTTTGCAAAAAAACACAAAGCAGAGTGTTTTGGACCCTACTCAGGCTGGCTGCGGGTCCTTAAAAAGTCTTAAATTCCATTTAGCTGAAATAAGGCCTTTAAATGTCTTAATTTGCCTTAAATCTCAATCGGAGGGTCTTAATTTTTGAATCTTAATTTTAGAGGGAATTTATCCAGTCATTAAAAAGTTTATTTCATTGTTTTGAGGAGAAACTCCTGCAGAGGTTCTGACTCTGTTGCCAGATTGAGCGGGTTTACGCCCAATCGGGCTGAAAAATATAACACTGGGCAGGTTGACCAAATTTGGGCTGCTTTTCCTGTTTTTTTACTAAATAGTTAGGATAAATTATTAACCAAAAAGTTGCCATTTTGGCAGAGAAGAGTAGAAACGTACACAATAAACTCACTGATATTTTATTTGCTTCAATCTACTCAATTTAATTGTACTCTCTGTTTGGAGCCTGAACTTTATTTGGCTATTTAATGGTGTTGGGAAGCTTGAAATGTATTAATCATTTCATAATTTACGATTTTAACAAGAATGTATGTGTTTTTCATCATTTTGGTGAGTTTTTACATCGCGTCTGGGCTGGAACCTGTCAGCCAGATCTGGCAACCTCGACTTCAGCGCTGGATTTCTTAGTGACTTGTCCTTTTGGTCTTAAATTGTGTTTGAAAATGGTATTAAAAAGTCTTAAATTCACCTTGGTCAAACCTGTAGACACCCTGCTAGTACCTGCACAGCCACGATAATGGAAGAATGTCATCTTGCCTGTTAAGAGACCTTTTACCTTCTGAAGTTTAGTTTAAATAGTTTCTACTCTACAGTCTTGAGTTCAACACATTTCCTGGCAGAGCACAGTCCCAATGTACCATGACACAACAATCACCAGGAGCCGGATGGGAGCTAGTGACGCAGTCTGTGTGCCCTGACTTGTCAGTCGCCGCTCCTCACATAAGCCCGCGTCACCATGAATCACAGACAGGTTTGACTAATTAGTTATCATATGAGCTGTCGTGTTGCCCAACTGTTACCTCGTCTGTTTGACAAAACAGTAGGAGTGCCCTTTAGAGATGTTGCAAACTACAGTTAACATTTCTTCAGTTTCACGGAGGTCACAACGCAGGTGTTGTATGAGTTACTGGAGGCTTTAAGCTGGAGAGTTGCATCACCCTCATCAGTGTCGTAGAGCACCAACTTGTACTTTGAGCCTGTATTCAGTTAGTCTTGGTTGGGCGTATCAGCTCATAAGGCCTGAGACGATAATAATTATATGTATCTATTTGGTGATTAATTGGCCTCTTCAGCTCTGGTTTGGGACCAGTTTGCTCATGTCGCTCTCTGCTCGTGGAGCCTGTCCGGGGTCACGATACACACTCAAATACAACGGGTCTTCTTCTCATTTCTGCAGCACAGCTAGAGGCTAAAAACTGATACTTTTCCACCTTCAGACTTTATTGTTCATGATTAATAATTACCTGTCTGGCTGGATAGGGTCTCCATACTTCATTACATATAATTTGGGCCGAAACGCGTGGGCTGTAACCCATTTTTTTTACATGAAATAGCCAATTTAAATAAAGGCTTTTTATATTTGCAGAAGAGTGCCTTGGATTTTTCTTCTTTTTTGACATATATTTGGAGTTTGAAAATTCTTTAACATATGTTTTTTATTTTTTTATTTATATAACGTAATGGGAGTCATGTTTTAACATTTAAACCCTTTTCTCATCATGGTTAACTCGCTGGTTTTGTTCTCTAGAAAAGACTTGCAGATCAGTTTAAACATTTTTTTCCCTTTTTAAAAGCTTATTACATTTTTATTTTACAATATTTGATTGACTTGGAAAAATATCTTTTATTAGTTAGTTAAATCTTTTATTGGTTATTAATTAAATCCTCTGTTAGTTTGGTGTGCATTGACATTTTGTTTCCCCCTCACCGTCAGTGCTGGCTCTCTCTCTCTCTCTGACACATATGATTGTCCGTCTTCCCCGCATCATGTGGCTTGTGGCAGCGAGGCATTCGCAGTCGGGAGTGTGAAAACTCAACAGATGCGCAGCAGAGGCGGGGGGTGGAGGGGCGGAGGAGAGGGGAAGGCTTGGGAGCCTGCACAACAGAAAAGCTTACGTCAACTCAAACGAGTCATTAGGCAGCAGAATGGCTGGCTGCACGGACGGCCAACTGCCATTTTGCTATATGTGACTTATGTGCACCGTAGAAATCCACGCAAATGTTGCAGCCATTTACTCTTTTCTGAAATCAGGGATGATAATGAAAATGCAAACCTTACACTTTGCATTGTGCACTTGTAAGATATGCCATTGTAATCCTGTACCGGCCACCCCCAGCTTTTCTGTCTATCCCCCCCCCCCCTCCTTCTGTACTTTTTCTTAGAGAGGTCATGTAACCATAAAGCAATGCACTTGCAGGCTGATCTCTGCATGTGTTCAATTAGCATGTCGCTGTTAATCAGCGTCACGTCCCTCTTGGATGCAAGCAAGGACTATTCTAGTTATGACACTTCTAGTGAAGACCTGATAGTGGACATTAATTCCTCTGAAGGTATTTTCCTGCAGAGATTAAACACAGTATGACTCCCATATGCTTGCAGATTTTAGTTTTTCTTTCGCACAAAAACCCCTACTGCATTCTTCGCTTTATGAATCATTTCTGCTCTTTGTTCTATTTCCTGCTCATTTATCACTCGTTCATTTAGTAATCCTGCACCCGGCAAGATGTTTACTGCGTTTTCCCCGTAATAGTTTCAAATTAGGATCGTTGGCCTCCTTTCCATCTGTACACAACGGTAATAAGGATGGATATCTTCTGCAGATTTGTAATCACTTTAATTTATCGAATATACAATGGGACTCACTCATGCGTCCTTAATCCCTAAACAAAGGAGTCATTTGCCCAAAAAGGCAGTAGAGAGGTTACACCGGGGTCTCGTCTTAAACTCGCTATGACCCAAAGTATGGCAGAGAATTGATTCAGTTCGAGAACAAAAAGCTGTTGTTAATTAAAAAGTGATTCCCACACGGTGCTGATTGCATCTCATCCCTAGATAACATGTTTGTTTGTGTCTCTTTATGGCTGTATAGGATGAAGAGGAGGAAATTAAACTGGAGATCAATATGCTGAAGAAGTATTCCCACCACAGAAACATAGCCACCTACTACGGTGCTTTCATTAAGAAGAGCCCCCCGGGACATGATGACCAGCTCTGGGTAAGTCCTCAAATCCAATCAAGAAATTGAGGAAGAAAGGGAAGAAAATGTAACAGCGGTTCCTCCGTCTTCCACCAATTTTCTTCTAATAACTTCCCTCGCTACATTTTTGCTCTATTCTCCATTTTATTATTCTTGGATTAAATATTTTATATTGTCTGGTCTCATGTCAGGATTTATTTGAATTTTTTTATCTGTTTTGCAGTTGGTGATGGAGTTCTGCGGAGCTGGTTCCATCACAGATCTGGTGAAGAACACCAAGGGGAACCAGCTGAAGGAGGACTGGATCGCTTACATCTCCCGAGAGATTCTTCGAGTGAGCTGCTCATCGCTTTATTTATTTATATAGAAGATGACCATAGTGATTAGAATCTGCTCCCTTTCATTTGTGAAATGAAGATGGAGCAGAATTACTACTCGTATATCATTTCATATAATTTAAGGGCTGGCATTCAATCATGTCAACTTGCTGCGACGACTCCTGCTGTGGTTTCAGGACACTTAAGTGGAGAATTTCCAGCACACACCACGCTTGATCCCGAATATTCGACCAATAGTGTTTTATTGAACATCTATTGAAGTAAAAGTATAAATAATTGCAAAATTGAACTCAACGCTGCTGTCGGCACATTTTAGATTTCTACCAAATTAAGTGAGAAATTGGTAACTAAGAGAAGCCATTTGTCAAATTACCTTGAGATTGATCCCATAATTTAGCAATTTTATTCCTTTATACCACTATGTACCACTAATAGTGGCTTTAAATGTACAAATACAGTATTTTTTATTTTTATTTTTTATTTCCCTCTAATATGGTTGGGTGGATCATAATTAAAGGGGACCTATTATGGCATCTAATGCCTATCTTAAACAGGCCTCGAGTGTATTAAAAACAAACTTTTGATTGTTTTTGCTAAATATATTAGAAATTCAGCCTCTGAGCCATGTCTTTATCTTCCCATTCTCTAACCTCATTATCTATGTGGGATTCTGATTGGGCGGGGCTATGATTATGAGGCTCTGTGCTGATTGGCTGCCTGAATGACGCGATACACCGCTCCGGCCGGCGGAGTTGTTGTTCTTCCGGCCAGAGTTAGTTGTGGGCGTGATTTCACGCATCGGAGGCCAACCTATGCAAATTGCATTTTGCATCTGAGTTGGCAGGCTGAGGGGAGACCACTTTATATATGTTAAAGCAAGATAAAAAACGGGTTTTTCATAATGGGTCCCCTTTTAAATGTTATTATAACTTTATAACCTGACATTTTCCCATATTCCTCTAGGAGGATCATTAATTTTGGAAGTGTTTATGATGGCTGTGTCAGGTATATTAACATTTCGTCTGCAAATAGACCCAAATTTTGTTCCCCCGCTAATGTGTCTATCCCCTTAATTTCTTAATTTTGTTGAATCCATCGGCTCAATGGCTCAATAAACAGGGCGAAGAGGAGCGGCGAGGCACAGCCCCACATCCTTGTCCTATTCCTCGTTCTATAAGGAATGAGTTTGATAAATCTCTGTTTATTGTAACCCTTTGCGGATGGTTTATTATAAAGAGCTTTAAATGTTTCAATAATAGATTCGTTGAAGCCAAATTTTGACTTTATATAGGAAGGACCACCTGACTGAATCAAAAGTTTTTTCGGAATCTGAACTTATAATGGCTGATTCTATTTTCTGTTGTGTAATGTCTTATAATGTGTAACGTTTTCCTGATATTATCTTGTGTCTTTCTTTTCTTTTCATATCAACTCGCAGCTAAAATGTCATGATGTTCCCCTCTCACGTTTGTCTTATGTCCCTCTGCTTTCCACAGGGTCTCGCCCACTTGCACGCCCACCACGTCATCCACCGCGACATTAAAGGCCAGAACGTCCTGCTGACCGAGAACGCTGAAGTTAAACTGGGTGAGTCACGCTGTATTTCCACGTCTGTGATAACATTTTTCATCATTTCTGCTGGAAATCAGCAGCGGGTTTATGACTGTTGGTTGTTAAAGTTGAAAGTCTTGGATCGTAGCGTGACACAATATCTCGACAATCTCCATGCGTTTATTAAGTAAAAAAAAAATCTAAGCTAAATATCCGGAGGGGGAAAAACATTATGAAGCTACAGCTGCTAGACAGAACAAGCGTTTACAGCAGGATTCTTGACCGTTTTCATTCCCACTTCTTCCTCCAGTGGACTTTGGCGTGAGTGCCCAGCTGGATCGGACAGTGGGGAGGAGGAACACCTTCATCGGGACTCCGTATTGGATGGCTCCGGAGGTCATTGCTTGTGACGAGAACCCCGACGCTACTTATGATTACAGAGTAAGATTTTCCGAGCATTAGAAAAGGTGACATTGTGTGTGTAAGCAAAGCAGATGTACGGTGTCGTTGGAAACCTTGATGTGTCTGAGCATGTTTACACTCGTGCTCAGTTGGAGTATTCTTGTGTTGCAGAGTGATCTCTGGTCTTGTGGCATCACCGCGATCGAAATGGCAGAGGGAGCCCCACGTGAGTGCCATTGTTGATTTCGGTTTTGTTTTTCTGGTCAGATTGATGGCTTGAATCCTGATTTCTATTATTTATTTTCTATCTCTTCTACTAGCACTTTGTGACATGCACCCCATGCGTGCGCTGTTCCTTATTCCAAGAAACCCTCCTCCTAGACTCAAATCAAAAAAATGGTGAGTATCTGGATTTGTGCTTTTAATAAAGACTTCCTGCTCTTCCTTTTTATGTGTACTCTTGTGCGTTTAGATTTTTATCTCAGGCCTGAGCTCCGGCGGTTAGAGCGGCTTAAATGGAAGAGCTTTGCTTTCCCTCTTCGCTTTGCAGCCGAGCCGAACATCTGTGGTACACCTGCTCTGGCAGGCTCGGCCTCTCCTGGCACACGCTGCAGAAATAACTCAAACCCCTTCTGTCTTTCTTACTCCACTTGGATGAACTATCTCCTTTATGGGGCTTGAATGTCTTTTTATTTCACTTTAGTTTTGACCCATTTACCTTAACTTTGAACGGCAGCAGGTGCAATGGTGGTAAAGATTTCACGCTGTTGTGTCTTTTATATGTGATGAAGGGTCGGATGCTTGTCCATGCACATAATCCTCCGTTTATTCTGTGATAAGGCTGAGTTTATCTGTCTTTTTCTCCTCTTTTCTCCTATTTTATCACCTCAGGTCCAAAAAGTTCTTTAGTTTCATCGAGGGCTGCCTGGTGAAGAACTACACGCAGCGACCCCCGACGGAGCAGCTGCTCAAGCATCCCTTCATCCGAGACCAGCCCAACGAGAGGCAAGTTCGGATACAGCTCAAGGACCACATCGACCGGACCAAGAAGAAGAGGGGCGAGAAGGGTACGTGTGATGTAAATGTGAAAGCTGAAGCCACGAAAGTGTTGAGCATTTGTGATCTTTTCATCTGTGAAGCCACCATCTGGTATGATTGCTGCGCTGAAGGTTTTTTTTGGTCACTTTAATGTTCAGATGAGACAGAGTACGAATACAGCGGCAGCGAGGATGAGGAGGAGGATCCCCCAGAGCAGGAAGGAGAGCCGAGGTACAGATGGATGCTTGCATCACTTCCTAAGAGCAGGTGACCCCAAGGGGCCTGATGGAGTTTCAAGTGAAACACTCACCTTGATTTATTCCCATCGTCCAGCTCCATCGTCAATGTGCCGGGCGAGTCGACTCTGCGCCGTGACTTCATCCGCCTCCAGCAGGAGAACAAGGAGCGGTCGGAGGCGCTGCGTCACCAGCAGCTCCTGCAGGAGCAGCAGCTCCGGGAGCAGGAGGAGTACAAGCGGCAGCTACTGGCCGAGAGGCAGAAACGCATCGAGCAACAGAAGGAGCAAAGGAGGCGGCTGGAGGAGGTAGGATGGTGCCCTTTTAAACGTTAAAGATCGTGCAGTCTAGAAATGTGATTTTTATTCATGTTTTTTTTCTTTTTTTTTTCTCTCCAACAGCAACAGAGACGTGAACGTGAAATGAGGAGACAACAAGAGCGCGAGCAGCGCCGCCGCGAGCAGGAGGAGAAGAGGCGTATGGAGGAGATGGATCGTAGACGTAAAGAAGAGGAGGAACGTAGGCGTGCCGAGGATGAGAAGAGAAGGAACGACCGTGAGCAGGTTGGTTTTTGATTTGTTTTACGCAGAAAAACAAGCAACTCTGTAACCAGCCACAGACTGCCATAATTTATATTTGCTCAAGGGAAAGAATATTCAAGCAGAAAGTATTGAAAATATCCCATTTGATGGAGGTTATTTCCAGTCTTGATTGTTTCTCCTGATGCTCCATCCTGCTCCAGGAATACATCCGACGCCAGCTGGAGGAGGAGCAGCGACACCTTGAGAAACTGCAGGAGCAGCTGCTGCGTGAACAAGCCATGCTGCTGGTCAGTCCCACACACACGCCGGTGTGATTTGGGTTTAGTTTTACACACCTGCACTTCTCTGAACCTGTGTATTTTACCCTCCGAACAAATGACACAAGAAAAGTTCAATTTACTCATTTTATTGCGTCTTTTGCAGCTCGAACTGAAAGCTTTTCAAAATGTGCACGTGTTTGGTTCCAAAGGAAGGAAACTACGTATGATTTATAAATTAAAAGAATCACTGCAGAAGTATAAATGTGTTTTTATGTGACAGTTTAGACTTTTTGTCAGGATAAGTGTCCAGCTCATCTCTTCTCACCACCATGAAATCAACGCTACACTCTGCAACAGGAGTTCAAGTGGCGGGAGCTCGAGGAGCAGCGCAAAGCCGAGAGACTCCATAAGCGCCTGCAGCAGGAGCAGGCTTACCTGCTGTCCCTGCAGCACGAGTCCAAACAGCAGCCTGGCGACAAGACCAAATCCCCCTCAGACCATAGCAAGCCTCCGCAGACCTCCACCCTCCCCCCCGACAGAGCCCCCGCCGCAACCCCGCGAGCTCAGGTCCTCGACACTGGCATTTCTGTAGCGAGAGCTCCTTGTGAGTCCTCCAGAGCCCCTCAGACCAGCCCCTCAGACAAAAAAACCCAGGCAGCAGTGCAAGGAAAAACTGATGAGACCAGTCCCAGCCAGATCTCTCACTCCCCCTCCTCCCATCCCCCTACAACCGAAACCCCCGCTGACTCTAAACCTCCCCAGGCAGAATGTTTGGAGTGTGACAGGCCCAGCGAGGCTCTCAGTCATCCTCCTCAGCCTATCAGAGAGGTGAACCTCCCTCCTCGGCTCCGTCTACCCTCCTGCCTGCTCTTTCCAGCTTCCTCTTGCTTGCCTTCACACAGCCTCAGTCATATAAAGCTGGTGCCTGCAACAAATAAAGAACTCTTCCCTCCAGACAATTGTGAATCCGTTGTTAGGTTTGGAGTAATGAGAGAATTCTTAAGGGCTCAGAAGGTTTTTCTGAAAGTGTTAGGAATTTCTTCAACGTGTCTTTATCAAATTGTGAGAACGGGGCCATTGCATGTGGACGAATGAGGCCCTAACTAACATGCAGCGCACCCGAGCAGGGTCTCCCATCGGCAACAAGTCTCTTCTGTGTCATTAACAGTGATCCTTTCTTCCCTTGATGTTCAAATCCAAGGATGTACTTGTTTGGGAAAGCCCTGCGCCGACCTCTGTCTGTCTTCATGGCTGCCTCAAATGGGCTTGAAGCATGTTTTATGTCCTCTTCAACAGCCATCTTTTCAAATGTGAAAAGCACCATAATGTTAGAAAATACAAGGAGATGGGAACTACCTTTTTTCTTTTTTTTTTTTAAAAGAAAATGTATTGAGTGTGTAAAATTGTATAAATGTGAATACACACCGTATACATAACCACTTTCAGTAGTGGTTCCCTTCTACTTGATTATTTCCATCCGTTTGATGTATTCCCAACTTTCATTACATTGTTTCCCTTTATGACTTCCTCCTCGCAGGCGGACGAGCGCTACCGTAAGAACATTCAGGGCTCCCCCCAGATTGCCCCTCCTAACAAGCAGCCCCCTCTGCCTCCCCGCTCCTCTGAACCGTACCCCAACGGCGGCCCCTCCGAGGCCTCCGCCATGCACCGGCCCATGGAACCCCAGGTACCTCCGCAGTATTCTCCTCTCTTTCAGGAATCACTTTTCTGCCTTTTTGACTACTGCATCTCAAACCACTCCCGTTGGAATCAGTGTCACTGTTTCTATTGAAAGCATTTCAGTAGTAATAACGAAGATGACTCTTCATATAGCAGGGTAGAGCATATTAGGCAAACACAGTCAGTGCTGAGACATCAGAGCTGTTTTATTGGTCACATTTGTTTGAATCTTGGCATTTTTATCCACTGAGCAAATGGGCTTATTCTTCATCTTAAACTGTGACGCTTAACAAGACAAGTAAGCGAGGTGTGCAGTCTTCTGCAAACATACAGAAAGTCTTTATGGAGATTGATTGGAACTAGTTCGAGACGTGTTTTTTTTTTTTTTTTGTTTTTTTTTTGTTTTTTTAAGGATCCAGCACAACTTTATACTTTTGTCACCCACACTGGCCACCATGAAGTTATAAGTTTCAATCACTGAACACTCCAGTAACAAATCAGCCTGAGATTTATCCTATAAGTATATTCTTAAATATGTTTAAATGTGTTTTTAGAACAATAACTCGTCAAACTAAGCCAGGAAAAGCCAACAAAATCCTCCGTCTTAATTCATTAACGCTTAAAAAACGAATGCTTCATTACAGAAAGATTCACATTGCACGCAATATTCACTTTTTTTTTTTTTTTTTAGGGATCCAGCACAATTTTATACTTTTGTCACCCACACTGGCCACCATGAAGTATTATAAGTTTCAATCACTGAACACTCCAGTAACAAATCAGCCTGGGATTTATCCTATAAGTATATTCTTAAATATGTTTAATGTGTTTTTAGAACAATAACTCGTCAAACTAAGCCAGGAAAAGCCAACAAAATCCTCCGTCTTAATTCATTAATGCTTAAAAAACGAATGCTTCATTACAGAAAGACTCACATTGCACGCAATATTCGCTTATAAATGGCTCAACTTTTTATAACACTTCATGGACTTGCTGCCTTCCCAAGATGCTTTTCAGAGGCACTTGGCATCCCTCTTCACTTCACATAGAAAATGAATGAGATCCATGCGGGGTAATGGATGGTTCCCTGTAGTGGACACCGCCTGCAACTTGCATTACCGTTTTGTGTCGTTCCTCGTCAGCCGTATGCATGTGTATCTATCTGAGCACGTGAACGTGCAAGGCCTCACGCATCTTCCCTCATGTCTCACTGTGTTGTCTGCTTGTTTCACCTCCTCCCCTCCCTCGCTCCCTGAAAGGTCCAGTGGTCACACCTGGCCGCTCTAAAGAGCAGCAACAGCGCCGCCCCCTCTCCTCCTCCGCCCGTCGTCTCCCGTTCCCAGTCCTTCAGCGAGTCCGGCGGTGTGACCTCTAACTTTGTACAGCTCCACCTGCGTTCCCAGGACCCCCACCATCCTCACCACCCATCGCCCGCACGCACTGACTCCCAACCCCAACCTCCCCACCACCACCCTCAGGCCCAGAATAGGCTGGAACACCAGACCAGCATTGAGGAGGTTCCTCCCAAGGTAAGGATTTGGCGAGGGCCGCCCTTTCCCACCCCTAACCCCACCTCTCCGTTCCCCACTCCCTTTCATGCCGGTCACTGCACTCTCTTAAACAAACTGTCTGCATCTGCCTTGCTATGTTCAACTTCACATCGGTTCACAACACTCACCATCTCCACAGATAAGTTGCATTAACATGGAATAGGAATTTCTGGGCTAACAGTCAAAAAATACATCAAATGATCGATGAACAGGACATTTCTAGGACGTAAGATTCTTGATTTATAGGTCTATCCTCTCTGAGAAGTCTGGAGTGTTCATATGCTTTACGCTCAAATACGTGTATATATTTTAATGTTCAGAATAAAGCTAAATGATACAACTTGAGGTCTTTTTTTTTTTTTTTAGATGCATATTAAAAGCACATTTATTGTTTATTGTCGTCAGTTTAATGGCATCATCAGAGGCTAAGAAGAGGCCCTGTGAACTTGTCTTTGCCAGGTACCAGTGAGGACAACATCCAGGTCTCCTGTGATGTCACGACGGGAGTCGCCCCTGCCTTCACAGCCCAGCGGCCAGAGGAGCGCTGGCGGGTAAATAAACACTGATTGATGGATAGATAGATAGTTTATTTGCCATTTGTTAGTACATAGGAATTCTTGTGCAGAGGACACTCAGAATACAAACATGAGTAAATTTTTGTTGTATCAAAACTGTCACGTGAACAGAATTTAATCTAGACAATTGGTGCAAAATATACACAATTGATGAATTAATTACATTAAAAAAATCAATAATAGTGCAGTCAAAGCTGCATCAGACACTTCCCTTGACTGCACACTTTTGTCAAACGTCATGTACATTATATATTTTCTGTTTTAGGGTTTAAAGTGTTAATAAGAGTTACACTAAATTGACCTATATCTTTTAAGGGAACTATAAATACGTAGATTTTTTTTTATTCCGAAGGTCTAAATAGGGTTTATGTGTATTATTGTGCAACGGGAGGATGCTGCGTTTGACTTCTTCTCGTTAAATGTGCGTGTGTTCTGTCCGCAGCATCGTGGATCAGCGCCCCTTGTGGGACCGAGTGGAGAAGCTGCAGTCTCGGCCCGGCAGCGGCAGCTCGTCCGGCTCCTCCAACTCCAACTCTCAGGCCAGCCCCGGCGACCGCTTCAGGCCACGCTGTGAGTCTCCCGGTACTGTACTCACAGGCACTTCACTCACTCGTTGACCATGTGCGATAAGATATAACATTTATTTTTTTATATACCTAGACACGACTCTATCATATCATTCCTTCAGAGCTCTGCTCCCGCTCTATTTCCCTCACTTATGTTTCCTTTTGTTCCCCCCCCCAAAAAAGCTTCATCTAAATCTGAAGGATCACCTCTTCAGCGGCCTGAAAACCTCCCGAAAAAACAAGATGAGAAGTCCAGGCCGACGCGACCAGCTGTAAGTGCACCGTTACTGAAGTGATGGATAAACTGCTGTCGTGGTGAACGGGTCAAAACCTGTTTCTGTCTGTTTGTTTTTTTCCTCTGTTACTTGAATTTTTCCACCACCTGGTGTGTGAAAACTTCAATCCACTGGTTCCTGATTGTTGGGGAACTGCTTAGGGTGATGTGGTAAGCCTCTTAAATGAGATCACATTATCACACCTCTGCTGTGCTTGCATCATTGCACTTGCTGAATTTTACGGCATAAGTTTGACGTTGAAATGGGGAAAGGGGTTGTTAGGGATAAATGTAATACAGTCTTACCATCCTGTCTGCCTGTGATTACCTTCTAGCATCTCTTGTCATGCCTGCACACTCTCCCTCGTTTATTGCTTGCCATCAGTGAAGGGCACAAAACGGGTTAATGCTCCGCCTCGGCTTCCTGAGCCTGGATTTGAATGCGGTCACATTTGAATGCAAACACACTCCTCCTGTCTCCTTGTTAGTTGGCAGAGTGGCTCCTGTTCTCACCTGGCTTTGTTGTTGGGTAAACTGTGCCCTGTTTGCTTTGTCAAGCATGTTGGGGAAGTCCCCCTCCTTCCTTTCCTGCCTGTCACGGACCTTACAAGACGGCGTTAAGTGTGTATAAGTAGAGGGCAGCTTGGTTACTGGATCAGGATGTGACACTAGATTGGATTCATTGATATTTATGTGCTCCAAACAATATGCCACTTTTCTCACTGATTCAGAGCTTAGGTGAATTCCAACATGTTTGCAAAATGACTTTACGGGCCAATCCCAATACACCCCCTACTTTCTTCCACTAGCCCTCCCTCACTACCACTACCCCTAAAAAAGAAGCCACAGATTTTAGGTCACTTGAAATCTTCCCAGGGCCCTGTCCCAATACTCCTCCTACTTTCAGCACCACCCCTAAAATCAGGAAGCCCAGAGCCAAAAGCTGTTTTAATTTGAGCTGTAGCGCTGTTAATATGCCACTTTATTAAGTTTTAATATTCTTTCAGGCGTAAAAGTAACCGTTAAGATCCCCAACCTGGGCTCGGGAGCTGATTTATGGTTCTGCGTTACACCAATGCAGAGCCTACAGCGTAGGGTACGGCGTACGGTGCGCGTCGCCGCGTGATCAACGCCGTAGGCTCTGCGTTGGTGTAACGCGGAACCATAAATCAGCCTTTATTCTGGCGAGGTTTTCTCGCTGGAAATGTAATCAAAACGCATTTTTATGCAGAAACTAACTCAAAATATTGATTTTATTCACTAAAAAATAAGAAATGTCCGCCATGTTGTTTTTTTTTTATTCAGTCTGCAAATGGCGACGAAAAGCATTTTGGGAATTTTTTCTGGCCCTAGTTCAACTAGTGTGCATCGGAAATCCCTCGATCCGTAGGGCCAGATTCATAGCCACTACACTCGTTTTCTTCACTACCCCTAGGTGAAAAGAGGAATTGGGACACCACTACCCTCACGGGAACGTGCAAAATTTAGGGGTAGGGCTGAAAAGTAGAGGTAGGGGGAGTATTGGGACAGGGCCTAATTCAGCCTTGGGCTGAAGTTCTTTTTATAAACAACAAATTTTCACTTTTAAGTTGATTGAACAGAGCGGGGGGGGGGGGGGGGGGGGGGTCGTCTGGTTCTCATGCCGTTAAGATTAGTGGCATTTTGGAGTTTGGCAAACGAAATCTAAAGTTAACGTGGGGTCTGGGCTCTTCCAGGACCTGACGGCTCTGGCCAAGGAGCTGCGAGCGGTGGACGACGTGCCACGACCCCACAAGGTGACGGACTACTCCTCCTCGAGCGACGACTCGGGCACCACGGACGAGGAGGACGACGAAGAGGTGGACCAGGAGCCGGGAGACGACTCCACCTCCGGAGCTGAGGACTCCAGAGCCGGGTAAGTGCAAATCTGGGTCCTGCAGGAGTATTTACTCCCAATGAGCTGTGTTGCACCTATAAAACAAACATTTAATGGCTCAACGGTTTTGGCTAGTTATGGGGTATTAAATGTCCTCACGGCTGCTGTTGCAGGAGGCTGAGTAATGGAGAGACAGAATCTGTTAAGACCATGCTGGTGGAAGACTCGGAGAGCGACCAGGCCATTACACCCTCCAAGGATGGCACTCTGGTCATCAGACAGGTAAGACGAGGAGCTTTCCTACTAAAATCAATATTCCACTTCATGTATAGTTGAACATAAATGCAGCTTTTGTTTGCTCTGTCCAGTGTTGATGTATTTGTCCACTCATTTTCCACCATTTCCTCTATTTTGCTGCGTATTGACATGCATTTTTTTTTATCAATTTGCTGCTTGTTACAGAGATTAAGGTTGAATTCACTGCCACCACAGACCAGTGTTTTTCTGATAAGATCGATAAGCAGAACATGTTTAAATTTGGGGTTAACGTGGGATTAAATGATGTCACAAAGCACTCAGACGTGCAGCTCCTCCTCCTGTGCCTCCTCCACCTGTTTGCTCGAGCCCAAGTGTGCTTGTTCTTGCTTCCAGAGCACAGCTGACATAAAGCGGTTGGTCAATCTCTCGCCTCCCTCCTCTTCCTCGCCCGGTTCTGGTTACGGCCACGGCCTACCAGAGAAAAACGGCTTTGCCGGCCGCATACACCACCTGCCCGACCTTATCCAGCAGAGCCATCACTCCCCTTCCTCTTCCACAGCCATCCTTTCCTCCTCCTTCTCTTCCTCCTTTCCCTCATCATCTAGCCAGGCCAGTCCTGCCATGTCCCCACAGATCCCTTTGGAAGAGCTCACTGCCATAGAGGTATGTTCCCTTCACACCACTGGGGCAAACAAACGAGGAGTGGACCGTTGCAAACTGTGCAGGTTTAGACGCGCCAAAGTCTCTTCTGTTGAGCTGAATAAAAGCTAATATGATTTACTCCTTACGGTTAAGCAACTTGGTAAATATTGTAACATCCCTACTGGATAAAAAGCTTGCATACTCTAAATCTGCACACGATGACCGTCTAGTCCTCGCCTGTTGGTCGGAGCCTCGCCCCTGCCCCCCCTCCTCCGCGTCCTCCTGGCTTCATTCTGCCTCTCCTCTGCCCCCTTCTGCCTTGACTGACACCCGGTTTGAATCTTCTGAGCTGCTGCAGCCTCTTTCCCTCCTGCAAACGTCACGCCGCCGCTAACACTGGCGCCCCCTGGTGGTAGAACCTGGTCACGACAGCGAGGCAACTAAACCGGAGCTTCTCTGGATTAACCGTGATAGCATTGGGTGATGGTAGGGGGTTAAAATGAGTCACTCTGATTTATGTTTGCCAGTAAGCCAGTCATCATGGATGTATCTATGCCCTACTTAAGCAGAAGACGTCTATTTTTGTCCTTATGTTACCAACAACATGCACCATGGGTGGTGGAGTTATGATTCTCTTCTGTTTCTGCTTTATTACGTTATTTTCTTTTTCTAACCGTTCACAGCACTCTGTTTGAATCATTTCTCTCAACACATTTCTCCTCAAACGTGGTTTTTCTCCGGCATTTTTCCAAGAACTAACATCACTGCATGTCATCTTTTCCTTTGATGTGTTTTGATCTCGACTTTTAGTGCACAGCTGCATCATATAATTAAAGTTTGATTGAAGATAATCTAGCTGGACCTCCTCTGAAAGTGGGAACTGCAGTTTAAATCAGCTGGGCTTTTTAATGACTTACATTTCTCTGTAATGAATCACAAGTCTTTTTTGTTGCAGTTGAGTTCAAAGTTGCTTGATGAGAAACGCTGTTGTCTTTTTGAATCTGTGATGTCTCACAGTCGCAGTCGGAGAGCAACTCCATGTCCAAACACAAGTCTTCCTCTTCGTTCACTCCCTTCATCGACCCACGCCTCCTCCAGATATCTCCATCCGGCAGCAGCTCCCTCAACAACATGGGTAAGGCTGCTGGGTGGAGTCACTTCAGCAGAATAGTCCAGGAGCGTAGCGAGCGCGATGATGACGCTGCTGCATTTCCAGCAGGATTCGGACAAGAAGGGCGGCTCGCAGACCCACTCAGGGCCGACCCGTCCCGCAAAGGCTCCGTGGTCAACGTCAACCCGGTCAACACTCGTCCGCCGAGCGACACTCCAGAGATTCGCAAGTACAAGAAGAGGTTCAACTCTGAGATCCTGTGCGCAGCTCTGTGGGGTGAGTTCTCATCCGAGGTGGGAATTGGGCTCACTCTCCTCCTCTGGACTGGTGTTTGATTGTGTTTGTTTGGGGCTGACAGGAGTGAACCTGCTGGTGGGGACTGAGAGCGGGCTGATGCTGTTGGACCGGAGCGGCCAGGGGAAGGTTTACCCCCTCATCAGCCGACGGCGCATCCAGCAGATGGACGTCCTGGAGGGACTCAACGTCCTGGTCACCATATCAGGTGCTGACTAAAGACTTGTAGTCAAGACCGCCTAAACCGAGACTAAGATACTACCAAGTATCAAGACCAAGACTAGTTCAGCTTAAGACCAAGACCAAAAAAAACCTAGTTATTTCATCATCTTGTGTGATTGTAGAACATCAGCACCATCCTGGTTCAGCTGCTTAGTTTCCATATGAGCTTGTATTCAACTGCAGCACAATAACACAGAGAACTGGATGATGATGTTGAACTCACTATAAATGTTTTCATCAATCAGCTGAGATCAGATATGTGTGGCGACTGCACTACCGCTATTTCTACACTATTTGAGGATTGACTCCAGTGCTCTTTCTTTTTTTTTTTTGGGCTCTAGTGGCCCTTTATTCAAAGTGTACAGACAGGAAGGAGGTAGAGAGAGAATGGGGATGATATGGAGCAAAGGTGCGCAGGCTGGGATTCAAACCTGAGACCGCTGCAGCAAGACTGTGGCCTCAGTATATGAGCCACTGCTTAACCCACTACGCCACCGAGTGGCTCGACTCGAGTGCTTTTAGGGATTGACACGACTACTAACTAGTCCCAAAGTCGTCTAGCAGAATAACCAGCCTCCAACACCCCCCTCCACCTCAGAAAAGTAATGAATAGTAAATGTTAATGATTTAAATTGGACTTAATTTGTAGATGAAACAAGAATTTTAAATATTAAAGATACAATTATGGACTTGAAATTGCATTATAGTAGCCAGATTACACGTATATCAGCATCACTGAAATGGACCTAATGCTTAATCAATCACAACAATATGCAAATATTATTCAAAGACCACTGATGCCATATATTTATTCAAACAAGGCCGTTATAAACACAATACTGTCATTAAATACAGACACACATGCAGATGCACTAAAACATTAAATCAAATACAAAATATAAATAGTTTACAAAACTGTACATTAGAGAGGAAGAACTGGTGATACAAGATTCTGTCACCTTGGTGTCCAACGGCATCTCAATTATCCACAAAAAAGTCTCCAGACCATGATCGGTCTCCAGAACTACAAGTCTAGGGACTGCAGGGATTGTGTTTTGGATGGATACATGGGTTATTGGATTTTAAACCTGCAACACTTAGAGCTGTATTTAACCACAATAAACTTAATTTAAGCTTCTTTAAAATAAAACTAGTCTTCTCTTCTTTGCATCTTGCAGGTAAAAAGAACAAGTTGAGGGTATATTACCTGTCGTGGCTTCGAAACAAGATTTTGCACAACGACCCTGAAGTGGAGAAGAAGCAGGGCTGGGTCAACGTGGGCGACCTGGAGGGATGCGTCCACTACAAAGTTGGTGCGTATTTATCCTTTTTTTTTTCCCCCATTAAGCTCAAAGCACACAAGAGTAGTTCCTGGTCAGCTCACATCCTCTTTACCTTCCAGTGAAGTACGAGAGGATTAAGTTCTTGGTTCTGGCCTTGAAGAACGCTGTGGAGGTGTACGCGTGGGCTCCCAAGCCCTACCACAAGTTCATGGCCTTCAAGGTGAGCAGGCTGGATCTCCAGGGGCAGACGGGTTTAAAAGATGGATATTTTTATGTCGCAACTCCACCTCACTAACTCATTCGTTGGTGTCTCCACTTCAGTCTTTCGGTGATCTGGTGCACAAGCCGCTGCTGGTGGACCTGACCGTGGAGGAAGGCCAGAGGTTAAAGGTGATCTATGGTTCCTGCTCGGGCTTCCACGCCGTGGATGTGGACTCCGGTGCCGTCTACGACATCTACTTACCCACACATGTGAGTGTCCCAGTTCAGTCTTATGCTGTTGTTTCATGTTTGCTAGGGGTGTAACGATACACTAATCTCACGATACGGTACGATACACGATATTGAGGTCACGATAACGATAACGATACAATACGATATTATAGCAGTATTTTTTTAACAACCTTGCATGAGGAACATATGACTAGAAAAAAATAGTCTTTTATTTGAAAGACACAAAATACAAAACAATGCTGTGCATTTGCCCTATTGTTACAGTTTGTAATACTAACAGTTTAAGTTTTAAAGAGAAAGCCAGGCCAACCATTTTCCACAAACTGAACTAAAAGTAAATGTCAGGTTTGCATTATGCATCTTCAGTTTACAAATATTTATATATTATAAAGTACAAATATTTTGCCACAAACTGAATAGTTTCTCTCATGTATTGACTTTTTTCTTTTCCAGAAATTTAACAACTAAAATTAAGTTAATAAATAAATAAATAAAAGTAAATAAATACATACAATTTTACATCATAAAACAGATTGATTCCCGCTCACCTTATAAGTGTAAGAGGAGATTTATTTTTGTTAAGAAGGTTATTTTGGTAATTCAGGGTTAATTATTTTATAAATATATTCTTTATATTCTGATGTAAATCAGGGACTATAATGACACTGGTCAGTTTATCTGTAGTGGCTAGTCTGTTTTAGATTGGGCGGAGTGATACAGCACTAGGTGCTGTTGATGCTCTAAAATCCTACGCTGTTGAGCGGACATTAAAGTACACTGGAACTCAGCAGAAGTTGTCTCCGTGTTTATCCTACTCACGACCCGAAAAAGGTTTAATTTAATAAGGTAAGGCTTAACTCCAGACCAGACTTAAAAGTTCAGAGCTCAAAACCCCGCTAGAGTCCCGTGATCGGGACCAAAACGGTACTAGTTTCTTCTGAGTGGAGTAAGATTTTGGTCCGCGGGTCGAGCCGTGGTCGGCACGCGCGGCCGGATGAGCGTTACTAGTCAACACAATAGATTAATATTAATAACCCAATATCGCAATACATTTTATCACCTCCACGACACGTATTGTGACGTTTTTGTATCGCAAAATTTCATGGCACGATATATTGTTACACCCCTAATGTTTGCTGTCTTAACCTCCGTTTTTGTTTCTTTCATGTCCTCAGATCCAGACCCACATTCAGTGCCACGCCATCATCATCCTGCCCAACACGGACGGCATCGAGCTGCTGGTGTGTTACGAGGACGAGGGCGTCTACGTCAACACCTACGGGCGCATCACCAAGGACGTGGTGCTGCAGTGGGGGGAAATGCCGACTTCAGTGGGTAAGCGGGCCTTTCTGATCCTTAAATCTAGTTCAGGTGCATCTCTTACCGATGAGGACACGGGTTGACAGCAACGCCCTCTCTGATAGCCTACATTAGGTCAAACCAGATAATGGGCTGGGGTGAGAAGGCCATAGAGATCCGCTCCGTGGAGACGGGCCACCTGGACGGTGTCTTCATGCACAAGAGGGCCCAGAGACTCAAATTCCTCTGCGAGAGGAACGACAAGGTGACCACGCATTTCACTGTTGCTTTAACTGAGTATCATGGTGGATATTGTCTAACCCCTCTGGCTCTCTCAGGTCTTCTTCGCCTCTGTGCGTCAAGGAGGGGCCAGCCAAGTCTATTTTATGACCCTGGGCCGCACCTCCCTCATGAGCTGGTAGACGCCGCCCTCTATTACCCACGACGACGACCACGCCTACGTAGCGACCAACCGATGACGACTATGGCCGACAATAGAGAGAAAAGCCTCGAGACTGACTCAAAGAAGCACGTCAGCTGCCCCCCACCACCACCACCACCCGCCACCTACTCGGGAGGCCAACAAACAACAGATTGGACTGTAGTCATGACAAAAGGAGCTCGGGGTGAGCGGAGGAGCCTCCACGTGTTCCTCCAGCCCCGACCTTCCAGCGGATCCTCTCCAGGCCAGAGGGACGTGGTATCTGTTGTTGTTTGTGTCATAGTAAAACTTTGCATCTTGTACGTGAATGACAACGTGTGCTTGCCTGGAAGGGGGCAGACGAAAAGGGGGTTTAACGCGGCTGGCTGTTGCTGTACCGAAGAAGTGAAATACTTTTATGTGCCACAACTTAAATGTAGCTGTGTTTTAGTCCCACCCTGTTCAGGTGAAGATTTCCATGTTGGGCATGTTGCTGGTTCCCAGCCACAGTTTTCCTCTCATGAATTGTGGTTGACATGTAGATCTGCCTCTGTCTTCACTTTTATTTTATTTTTTTAAATTTTTTTCCTTCACCTCCTTAAGGTGAAGACTTCTTAAGGGACCTCCTTGATATTTCCGTTTTAATACAGGGTACTGGATATTGGTTTGTACATACTAACGGACTCGCACAGGTTTTCCAGAAACTTTTACCACATTGCCTCATGTGCTGTAGGCTATTTCGGACAAATGTACTCCCGTTTCTGACGGCATACCTTGGTGTTATTAACAAAATTAGCCCTTTTTTTTGTTTTTTCCTCATTATTATTATTATTATTATTATACACTGTACATTTTGTATGTGACTTGCAGCACACGTGCAACAAGGCAGGACACACGCATTAAAGGGTTGTAAAGGAAAAATCCACGTTATTTATCCGTAATCTGCACATTCTGTTTTCTTCTACTGGAAATATATAAAAACACTCCAACAAACCAGACCCAGAAATGTGAGGCTCGTCTTCTGCTTTGTTTTATTTTTCAGTGGATTTTTGTTCCTTTTGACTACAGTTTTATTAAGTAGGACTAGGTTAAACTGTGAATTAGACATGCAGGATTAGCAGGTGGCCGTTAAGGTAGCATGGCGGGGCAGGATGGGAGCGAGGGCGGCGCGCGGATCCGTTTTCACGCAATCGTGACATTTCACATCAACGATCGTCCAACTCTTCGCTTTGAAGGAGTCTTTAGCTTAATGTGTAGCCGAAGGTTGCCTTAGAAGGGTATTCATCCGATTTTAAAAAACGTTGGATCATCTGCACATTTGGATTTCCGGTGCTGTGGGAGCAAACTTGACTCAAACTTGGACCTCTCTTCTTTTATCTTAATGACATTTGGCTGTAAAGTTTACTTCATCCAGTCCAGTATTGCAGAGACGCCAACCTGAACCAACCCCTTTCTTGACTTTTGCACGGTTTCTGTCCAAATCTGGAATCTAAATGATAAGGCATGGTTTTTTTTTTTCTTGGTTTTTTTTTTAGTCGTTGAGAAGGAAAGGAAGCAAAATAACTCAAATCCACGTTCCAATAGCAGTGTTTCAGAGCCACTTCAGACGGTGTGAACTAAACAGCGTACTTTAACTTAGTTTTTAGTCTTGTTTCTGCAATTTTTTATCATGTATCCCTTCAGATAAGTATACGACTGCAGTGGGTTTCTTTTCTTTTTTAATTGTAATGCACACCTTTTATGTTCAGAATGTTTACAGAAGTAATTGTTTTTGTTAAACCAATGTGTCGATAGGAATATTTATGGTTTATTTTGAGGGCAGTTTTTTGTTTTTTCCTCCCAGTTTTGTATTATTCCCTTTTTGTACCGTCATGTAGGCATTTGTGTATGGGGATAATCAGCCTCGACTCTAATCGGCGTGACTCCTACAATCCTGCGCAGCGTGCTCCCGACTGAGGCAGCAAATACCCCCCACCACCCAGGTGACATGGCTCCCCTCAAACGTCTCCCTGCCATGCCTCTAATTTATGTCCTCTGTGTGTACTATGGGAATTACTGTATTTTCCTGAAGGTTTTTTTTTTTTTTCTCTCTCTCTCTCTCTCCATTGAATAAAGTCAGAATTAATTTACAGTTCTGTGTCGTTTTTGTGCTTCGAATGAAATAAGATGAAGGGAGAAGATCCATTACTTATGTTAAAGTTTAGATTTAAACACCCACCTAATTACAAACTCCATCTTTGGCAGACGTGTGGAGTGTTTTAGACCAGAGGTCTGCCTGGAGAATGTTTGCAGGACTGATAAGACCAAAATAGAAATGTATGGTTTGTTTGAGTGAGGAAACATTTGTAAGAAGAAAATAAACTGCATTCCTGCAAGTATCTTGACACCGTCACATGTCTGGGAAACGTGAGGCTCGCCTCATTTATCATCCCCCCCACACATTTTTCCATCCTCCTTGTCACTCAGAATATGACTTTAATGATTTATCTACCATTATTTGTTCAGAAGCTGGAATTGGGATATATTTAATTATTTGTTTAACCCCTTTCGTGACCTCCCCCAAAATTAAAACTATATTTAAAAAAAAAAAAATGGATGCAATACATGGAAAAATAAATAAAATTAATAAGTTACTAATGTATTCATAGAGGTACAAAAATAGATAATTAGAAAACTGAAAAACAAGAGTGACATTTTAACAAACAAGGAAGTAAAGGGATGGTGGGGCTTTAATTGTAGTTTGGACCTCTTTTGCTGCGTATTAGGTCATAATTTATAGTTTTTATTGTTAAAACAATACAAATTGAGTTGTTTCAGTAAATTATATAAGATGTTAAATTGTCTGGCCATGAATTGAATCCTAAAACAAAATGGGGATGAAGGCAAAAAAAATAGCATGTCAGCTTGATATAAGTTGATAGAAAATTGTAAGATGAATGAAGTGAGAAAAAAAGATGCTTTTTACTATTTCGAAATTCAGCAATATATGTCTGACTCAAAGGGCTCCAAAGTTGAATATTTTTTTCCATGTAAAATCATGATTGTCCTATGTCCATAGAGTTATTGAAAACAGCAATACTTTAAACACAACTGTGATGTCATGTCAGAAAGGAAAAAGCAGAATCATATAAATTGTAATGATAAAATGTTGTTTCAAACAACCCTCATGATTTATCTAGATTGATGTAGATTGTGGTAATAAGTCTACAACTATAGATGTTTTTTTTTAATTTCACCTACGTTTTGAGTTGTTTGTCATATTTTTATAGGAGATTTGGGGTTCCATTAAATTAAATTTGTTCTTAATTATATTTCAAACACCTTAAGTAGTTTTATGACATGTGACTTTCTTTTTTCCTTAATGATAACTTAGCAATTCTTTGTGGTCCTTTTGGTCTATTTATAGGTATATAACATTGTTGCTATGAATTATAGGACCACATTTGATTTATTATATTTATTTACTGGTAACTTTCACTGTTTTTGTGTCGTAGCTCTTCTAAGTCATTTGGTCTCTTTAAGTTATCTTTACATCTTCAGTTATATCTTTTTGCATATCATTTTGTTTTTGTGACAATTTCTATAATTTAGATGATATAATTTGTCACAAAAATATGTATCTTACCTTAAGAAGAAATAAAAGCTTATTTTTAGTTTGGCCACACGATGGCGCCATTGCGCTCCTCAAACCCGTCCAATTTAACGAGAAGGTATAAAGTTCTGTAAAGCTGCGTTTAATACTTCATGGCATAGCTTCCTACTGATACAAGTAAATTATCTTATAAATCAAATTAAGATTAAACTTTATTAATCATGTTTGAGCACACAAACAAGGATTTTTGGCTTCGGTGTGTAAATGAGACAGTGTAGGGATTTAATTACAACACACATACAACTTTTAATTTAGCAAACTACAAAATACTATATATATTTTTTTTACATATATTTAAATTTGTAAAAAAAAACAAAAAAAAACAGCAATGCAATAGTATAAAAAAAAACGGTATAAAAATAAATATCTTAAAAAAGTCCATACTAGCATAGCAACGGGAGAAGTCAGGAGCTTTATTATATTGCAAACTTTTAGTTTTAAATGTATGTACATGTTTTTGAGAAAGCCTTATATTTAAAGTATTATTATATTTTAAATTTAAGACTTTCTCAATATCATGTAGATACATTTCAGTCTTTTTAAGGATAAAGAGCGTATAAAAAGGAGACGAAATGTCA
The DNA here is from genome assembly GCF_033807715.1 of Cololabis saira. Taxonomy (NCBI): domain Eukaryota; kingdom Metazoa; phylum Chordata; class Actinopteri; order Beloniformes; family Belonidae; genus Cololabis; species Cololabis saira. Next base: position 9,728,153 of record NC_084610.1, on the reverse strand, counting down.
ATAAATGTTAGTTAACGGGACTAAACCTTTATTTTGAAAACCCTCTCCCAAGCGGAAGTGGCCCGTCACCATGTCCCCGCTTGACTCCGCTCGGGTCACGCTGCATCCCGGCCGGATGTTTTGCGTCGCCCGCTCACGATGGACACATTTAATGCTTTCCACGCCGGACTCGCCGCGCGGCTGCAGCCGTGGCCGTGACCAGGTGAGTGCGCGGCCCCGCAGCGGCGGGAGCGAGCTCGGGGCTGCGGGTTGAACAGCTGGAGGAGGTCGTGACGCGGGCGGTTTGCAGCGACCGTGAACGCGTCTGCGTCCCTTAAAGGCTAATTTATGGTTCTGCGTACCCTACGCCGTAGGATCTGCGTTGGTGTAACGCGGAACCATAAATCAGCCTTAACAAATCTGCAGGGTAGCTCCTGAACAGGCTCGATTTGAGCTGTTGTTGTGTTTGTTTTTCTGAAAAACCTGCACATTTGAGGGGGGAGGAAGGCCGGAGCTGAACCTTTCCACCTCTGTCAGGTGTTGCCTCTTTTTTTCCTTTTTCCTCCTCTTTTCCTCCTTTTTGCCTTCAGACTGGAGCTGTTATTCCCTCCCTTTCCTGCCTTCACGCCTGTTGTTCCCACTTAATATAAGTCAAGTGATCCTTAACTGTGTGCACAAGATTCACCTTAAATCTCACCAAAAGTTCAGCAGCAAAGATTAAAAAGAGCATATTTTTACTTCATCATCACTGTTGGGTTTTTCTTTTTCTAGCTTAGGCTGGAGAATCAGGATTCAGATGATGGTTCATAGAGGTCACAAGAGTAAAAGTAAATCCTGTAAATCAGTGTAGTTCATACTACCATAGTTGTAGTTCTCCTATTTAATATTTTCTTATTCGTCAATCAATCACTCAAGATTTGAGGAAAAAGGTTTTGGACATGTTGATTACCTCTTCAGATCAGGGATTTGTCTATAAATGCAGGAAAAAAAGAGGCAAAAGAATATTATACATGCTTGGTATTAAAAAGTATTACTTTACAAGAGTCTGTGAGGACGAGCTCACCAAGAGCGGTTAATATAAGTCAAGTGATCCCTAACTGTGTGCACAAGATTCACCTTAAATCACACCAAACGTTCAGCAGCAAAGATTAAAAAAGAGCATATTCTTACTTCATCATCACTGTTTTTCCAGTGCTGGTTGGAGAATCAGGATTCAGATGATGATGAAGGTTCATAAAGGTCACAAGAGAGTAAAGAAAGTAAATCCTGTAAATCAGTGTAGTTCATACCACCATAGTTGTAGTTTTCCTATTTAATATTTTCTTATTCATCAATCAATCACTCAAGATTTGAGGAAAACGGTTTTAAGACATGTTGATTACCTTTTCAGATCAGGGATTTGTCTACAAACGCAGGAAAAAAGAGGCAAAAGAATATTATACATGCTTGTTGTTAAAGACTATTACTTTACAACCGTCTGTGAGGAAGAGAAACATCAAATGAAAAGTTAGGTTATGTTTTCATGGCTGTGAGGATCATTAGGGTATTGATCCGTGAGTGACTTGTATTGATGGATTTGGAGGAGTTATCAGCCTCCATCCCTGCAGCTGCTGCAGCAGTTGCCGGCAGCAGCATCACCTGCTCGGCAGCACAGATGGCTTCCAGGGCTGCTCTCCTGTCTCTGTTTGGATACCGTGCAGCTGTTGCATTCCTCACCTCCTTTATCTAGCTGCAAACTGACGGATTACACATGTTTTTGGGGTCCCCGTTAAGCCAGCAAAGCTGAAGGAAACCTTTTTTTAACTTGGTGATCTGACTGAGGACGCAGACTAAAGCATGTTGACATCAGCGACTGCTGTCTGTTGCTCTTGATTAGCCGCTGACTTCTCTCTGCTGACGTGAATCTGCTGCCTGTGTGGTTTTTGCCTCTCTGGATTGACATTTCTCTCGGCAGATGGGTTGTTCTCGGGTTTAGTCATAAACTTTGTTTCCTTGGGCGTCACACGTGCAGATCAGTCAGTCCGGGCTATAATGTCACACCTGTGATTTATTTAGGATGGGCCTGGTGCCTGGTGTTTGTGACAATTCAGAGGGATTGGTGCAAATAAAAGAAGATGGTAAAGCTAAAGTTTTTCTTTTTACGTAGGTCAGTAAAGTCCCTTTTGATCCAGAAAATTGTTCCTTTTTTTATATACAAGCAGACAATCTTTATCTTTGCATCAGCGACAGTAAACATATTCATATGCAAATACAAGTATAGTGTGTTTACTTCTACAATAACCATATTGACTGAGTCCTAAATAAAATGCATTAGCATGCATTTACGTTCTCGCTAAGTTTGTGACATGTCAGAACATTTACTTCCATCAGAGTGTTACTTTTTCATCCCAGTTTTGCTTTGATGATAGATTGTTAATAGAATTAGTCTGGACCTTTTGTGGTTATTAATGTGTCAAAAAGGGCTTTCTGAATCACTTTTTCTCCGTTTGATTCCAAAGAATCCTGCTATTGTTCCTTAAGAAAGAAAAAAGAAATATGTGACTAGTGGTGTCGAGCTGCTTTTTGTTTTTGCTACACAATGTTGCTGAACTTGAACCCGTCGATGCAAACCTCAGATCACAACACACACGCACACACGCACACACACGCACACACGCACACACACGCACACACACACACACACACACACACACACACACACACACACACACACGCACACACACACGCCTGACTGTAGCGGCTCATCTTACTGGAAGTGTCACTGATGCTGCCATCGCTCTGGAAACCAGTCAATCTACTCGTGACTCATGACCTTTTGAGTTGAGCTTTAAAAAAAAAAAAAAAAAGATCAATTTCAATCAATTTCCTCATTGATTGGTAATATATTGAACAGTTTTCGTAGCTTTATCATTAGTTTGCTTCATTTTCTCGATGCAGACCAGTAGTAGTATTTTCCATCCAGTTTTTCGTGCTTTAGGGGGAAATGTTTTCTAGAAAAGGTTATTTAAGTGCTTTACGAGAGTCATAAAAGACAAAAGAGCAAAGATTTGTGTTTCCGAGTCATCTGCCCCAAAGTGTGCCGCGACAATGCGGAGCAGGTCCCCCCCCCCCACAGGCACAGAGACATAAAACTTTTTGATGTCCTTCACCACCCACACTTGTCCTTTCTCTCTGAGCCCAGCCACGCTCTCCTCTCTCCTCTTCCACTCTCTTAAAGGCCACGCTGCTCTTTGAGCTAACCCCCCCCCCCCCTTCTCTTCCAGCCCAGGACAAAGACGGGAGGGTGACTGTGGCGCTCTGTTGCCAGGTGTTCTCCACTGCCGCCCGGGGGGCCGTAATCGTAGCGGCCCCCACACTGCAGCTGCCCTCCCCAGCCTCCTATTGTGCAGCTCCATTGTTCGCCCCCCCAGCCCCCCCCCCCAGGGGAAACCCTTTCAGGCCCAGGAGAAGGAGTGTGCACACCCACCACGCGTGCCTCGGGGAAGCTGGGTGTTGGAGGCATCTGCCCCCGCGGCCACGCCCCCGCACCCCCCCCCCACGTCTCATTGTGAAGCCGCCGCTCTCCGATTGGTGGAAGCAGCGGCCACTCTCCACCAAGGAATGGCAGACATTGTCGCTCCATCTGTTCTGCCGCTCATTGTCCAACTTGGCTGCTTCTGCAGAAGAAGAGAAAAAGGAGAGGAGGAAGAAAAGCCACTTGAACATCCCGGAGGTGGATCCCCCCCGCGCTCCACCTGCAGCACCGTCGCTTTTGGACCCGCGGATGGGACAACTTTGGGACTTGTTCCATCTGGGTTTAACCTGCAGCGTTTCATCCGCTCATTACGGATTTAAATATGTGGTGATCTCATCCCCCTCCCTCCGGAGTCCCCTGACTGCTTCACTCCGGTAAGTGAGATGACATCTCCATCTGTCCCCCCGCTGGAGTTTCAATTATTCAACTTAGTGCTGGATCCCATCAGATACATGTTTTACTATCCATGTCAGCAAACTCAAATCCCAGACTTGTAAGAGAAAAAGACCCAACCTGCATGACAGGTTGGGTCTTCTCAGTCTGGTCGGACAAGTGCCGGGCTGCAGCATCATAAATAACTCAAATACTTGCATAGCTGAAGTAGCAAACGGGCCTGGAGTTGTAAAGTTGGGGTGAGTCGAAGCACTTGTTGCAAAAAAAAGTTAAATAGTGGAGGTTTATACTGTAAAAAGGTGTGTGTTGGCTGTGTTGATGTGTGACCTGCTGCAGGAGTGGTGGCATGTCCATGTCGTGAGGTTTGGTGTGGGCAGGATTATATAAAAACAACAAAAATAAGTTTTTCTGGCTCAGTTTCTGTGTTTTCCCAGCATGTGTTTGGCAGCGCTGCTCCTCTGTCATGCTGCAACTTCCTCCTCGCTGTGTTGTGTAGAAAGGGCTGCTGTGTGTGTGCGTGTGTGTGTGTGTGTGTGTGTGTGTGTGTGTGTGTGTGTGTGTGTGTGTGTGTGTGTGTGTGTGTGCGTGTGTGTGTGTGTGTGTGTGTGTGTGTGTGTGTGTGTGTGTGTGTGTGTGTGTGTGTGTGTGTGTGTGTGTGTGTGTGTGTGTGTGTGTGTGTGTGTGTGTGTGTGTGCCAGTTGCGACCACAGCTCAGCAGACATCTGTTGCCCCACTGCTGGCGGGGAAAAAGCCCAGCAAGCCATCTAGTTACACGTATATACATTATTATCCCAGCTGACCCCCCTCCCCCCCGTTTTTTTTAACACTAACTTTTGCACTGTGTGTGTGTGTGTGTGTGTGTGTGTGTGTGGTGATGCATGACCAGACAGCCCCCTGCTGTCCTTCCCAAACCCCCCCCTCTCCCCGTGCTGGAAGGGCCGTGTTACATATTCATTACGGCTCCTCTCAAAGCCAGCGGCGCGGCTGTGTGTGGGAGCTGCTGCGCCGGCGTTTGAAAGATGCACAACTCAGCCCCGAGGTCTGGAGGCGGCGAGATGAGGCCGCGGCGCCGCCGGTCCCGTGGAGACCGGACCAGATCTGGAGACTCCCCTTTTGCAACTGCGACTTTTAAAAACCCAACTGAAGCTTTAGTCGTGCGAAAAAAAGCACTATGTCCTGCAAAGACTGTGAATAGTTTCAGATTATATGTAGTTAAAAAACATCAGTTGGTTAATTTGCTCATCATTCAGGTGATCTGAAAATTAATTGTGCACCGGCGGTGCTGATGTGGTCCAGCTGAATCCGGCCTGGGAGGAGATTAATGGGAAGAGGGCGAGTAAATAGTCCCAGAAGCTGCTCTGGCTTCACAGCAGCATGACTCACCTGGTGAGGCGGATGTTGTTTATGTGCACGGCGCCGTGCACCGTGCACGCCCACGGTGGTGGAGGCCACGGCCCCAGTCCTCATAACTCCTGCAGGTCTGCTGCTGTCAGAGAGGCACACTTAGGCCCCGACCGGCCCACATGCAACAAGAGTGTGTGTGTGTGCGTGTGTGTGTGTGTGTGCGTGCGTGTGTGTGTGTGTGTTAAAGGGAGGTCACCAACTGAACACTGCAGCCTCCGTCTTGGCATTTGGAGGGGGGGGGGATGCTTTCAACAGCTGTAGCTTAGCAACAGTAGCTCAGCCATGTTGCTAGGCAGCCCTGTTTTTTATAAAATGCACACCAACTCCACCCAGTCCCCCCCCCCCTCTCTGTTATCTGTTTTGTCCTGATAAGGTTTGAGTTAATTTCCGAGTTTAAAGATGCACAATCCAACTGAACGTTTGAGTTTTAGGCATCATTTAGACTTTGAAACCATTAAAAGGTTAGATTCACTTTATCGTCAATATACTGAAACTTTTAATCACGTTCGCCCTGAACGGCATGTGCAGTCATTGTCAGGATCTACGACCATCGTGTCTTTGTTTCCAGAGCACAACAGCACAATTTCATTTTCTCCCTCTTAATTTAATTGCGGCCCCGGCTTTTACCCGCCATCATCTCCGCGGTGATTGAATGTGACGTCCTGATTGGCCGGCGGCCTCTGAGGCCTCGCTGCTTTTTTAACGAGTGACTCCCGGACCTCAGTGGGAGGAAGCATATGGGCCTTAATTACCAGGTAGAATGAAAGGGGGAGCATCCCTCGACCCAAGCTGTAACGGCCACCGTCACCCCCCCCACAACCCCAAACGGTCTCTGTTAGCATTAGATTAATGTGCGGTGGCGTCGTGGCTTTAAAACACACTGAGGCCAGCGTGAGGACAACACAAAAAAAAAAAGCGCGGGAGTCCATTAATTAGGGTGAGGGGCCCCATCGGGTCTTTGTTGCAGCGTCGGTGGAGTCTGCAGCAGACGGGCCAATCAGAGGTGGCGTCAGGGACATCAGCTCAGAGCTTAATGTGGAAAAAGTCAGATTTTCTTTTCTAAAAAATGACAGTTGGATCATATAACAAAAAAAAAAAAACCTGTCTCATCTTGGATTTCAGCGGCTGGGATGGTATCAGACGCCATACTGCTCCAAGTTTAAGTAGGGATTTACCCAGATACCCCGGAGGCATCTGTGTCATCATATATAACAATGTGATGCGAGCACAAGCATCATTAATCTGTATCAATAATTGTTTCCCCGACAGGTACCGATGAGTGGAGCTCTGTGAGAGCCGCACTCGACCCGGTGTGCTGGATGTCTGCGGCGGATCCATGGGCCAGAAGGACCATGGGGAGGCAGGAAGCGGCCACATCCTCGCCCTGGGCCCAGATCTGGAGTACCTCCATGTAGCCGGAGCCGAGCGGCAAGCTGGCGCCGTCGACGGCTGCCCCGCTATGGAGGAGCAGGGGGGGAGCGCCGGCGACGCCTCCACCGCCGGCTCCCCTCCACCCACCCTGCTAGAGGAGGGCGAGGAGTCGGCCCCCGGCTCCACCCTCGCCCCGAGCGCTGATGGAGGAGAGGGTGGACCCGCCCACGGCAAGAACGCCCACCAGCCACTGTGTCGGACCCCGTGTGTGGACTTGGGCACCGAGGGGCCCCCTGAATCCCCGTCTGAATCTCCAGCAGAGCTCGGACGTGACGCTCCCGCGCCCTCCGGACCTCCACCCGGCCTCCCCGAGCCGTCACCGGCGCCGGGAGGCAGGGAGTACCAGGCCAAGCTGGAGTTCGCCCTGAAGCTGGGCTACTCGGAGGAGACGGTGCGGCTGGTGCTGTCCAAGCTCGGCCCCGACACCCTCATCAACGACATCCTGGGAGAACTGGTCAAACTGGGCACCAAGTCGGACAGCGAGCAGCCGGGGGGGATCTTAACCTCTACCTCATCCTCCTCTTCCTCCTCCTCCTCGTGCGGCTGCTCCGACTTGCTGGACGGGCAGCGCTCGGACTCGCCGTGTCCCTCAGACCCCGCCTGCGACCAGGACAACCTGCGGCCGGTCGTGGTGGACGGCAGCAACGTCGCCATGAGGTACTGTTGTTTTTGTTTCAGTCCACTCAAAGTCTGAGCACATTAGTCTTATTTTAGTCAGAATTTTCCAGGCCAATACACAGCACATACAGTATGACACTATTGAGTTCCCACCCTCAGTGCAAGGGGAACATCCCTGAGTTTTCTCTGACTTTCTTGACCAAATCCCATATCAAGCAAATAAAGTTATAATTAATGTTTTGCTTAAAGGTATAGTTGGTCACACACTCCTCAGCAGAAATGTTTCTACAAAACGGCAAGATATAAATCTACACTTTTTACACAGAATGGAGAAAACACAATAGGTTTCGAAATATCTCGCTCCCATTGGTCGTTTATATCGTTGAAAGAAAATAGAGGTTATAGTAGGCTACGTGAAAAGGAATTCTTTGTATCTGCACTCAATTGCTCTTCCTCCGGAAGACCCGGATGTCTGGCACAATAAAATTGAAATTGAATTGCAAGAACTGAATTTGAATTGTGAGAACTGAATGTAGATTCAGTTTTTCAATGCAATGATTCATATTAAACAATACAAATTCAAATTATGTGATTCAGATTCAGTTTTTTAATGCAATTATTCAAGTTGAGCAATTCAAATTCAAATATAAATTATTCAAATTCAGTTTCTAGTGGCACATATTTCTGCCCATAATTATCTTCTTATATTGTAGACTCAAGAATACATTCATTCCAGATACAGAAGACTCTAATTTGAGTTTACAACATATTTATTTTTCTGCATTTCTCCCCATATTTTTCGATGACACATTGGGTTTTCTTTTCCACGTCTATGTAGTTAAAGTGTATCCAGAGATGGTCTCTTCTTCTCCTCCCAGCCCCAGAGCAGATCCCCACGTGAAACATGGAGATTAAGGATCTTTGTTAGAACATTTCGTCTCGTTTTGGTCAATGAAAATGAAGACACATTTTAGCAGAGTTTTTACTTCGTAATTTACATTTTAGTCTTTTTATTAGTCTACGATATTGCATAATATATTTAATTATCGTTATCGTCACATGACCAGCATTTTCGTTGCGTCTCGTTTTCCTCAGGTGATAAAGGTTCGTTGACGACGATATTTAGTCAATTTTCGTTGACGAAAGCAATTTTACCTTGAGGTGAGCGACGTGTCGCAGCAGTTAAAACAGAGCTGTGATTTACGGTTACATTGTACCACTTTGTCTTCTGTAGCCATGGCAACAAGGAGGTGTTTTCCTGCCAGGGCATCCAGCTGGCGGTGGACTGGTTCCTCGAGCGCGGCCACCAGGACATCACCGTGTTCGTCCCCGCTTGGAGGAAAGAGCAGTCCCGCCCCGACGCCCCCATAACAGGTGGGTTCAGAAACCTACAACCCCCCCCGACTCGGTTTCCGTCTCCTCTTTTCCTCGGTCTCACGTCATCCCTCCCCTCCACAGATCAGGAGATCCTGCGGCGCCTGGAGAAGGAGAAGATCCTCGTCTTCACTCCCTCGCGGCGCGTCCAAGGCCGGCGCGTGGTCTGCTATGACGACCGCTTCATCGTCAAGCTGGCATATGAGTCAGACGGCATCATCGTCTCCAACGACAACTACAGGGACCTGGCCAACGAGAAGCCCGAGTGGAAGAAGTTCATAGACGAGCGGCTGCTCATGTACTCCTTTGTGAACGACAAGTGAGTGGGCGGATTAGATGCTTGTTCAATCGGCATGACAACAGACGTGACATTTGAGTTTCCAATCTTTTATACTGAGTAATAACTGATGCACAAAAGGTTATTCCTGACATTCTGGTTTAGAGACAAAGATTAACCTTTTTCTTTTTCATTAAACTGAAACAAGAAAGAAAGCATCAAACCAGAATCTTTTATTTGTATTTTGTCTTAGATTCATGCCCCCAGATGATCCTCTTGGTCGTCACGGTCCCAGCTTAGACAACTTCCTGAGGAAAAGACCGGTTATGCCCGAGCAGAAGAAACAGCCCTGTCCATACGGTGAGAACACACATTACACACACATATACAGTTGTGTGAAAAAGTGTTTGCCCCCTTCCTGACTTCTTATTTTTATGTTTGTCGCACTTAAATGTTTCAGATCAAACAAATTTAAATATTAGACAAAGATAACACAAGTAAACACAAAATGAAGTTAAATGAAGATTTTTATTATTATGGGGAAAGAAAAATCCAAATCTACATGGCCCTGTGTGAAAAAGTGATTGCCCCCTAAACCTCTATAAATACATATTTTTTTAATAGGAAGTAGTTTTACAAGATACAGCAATATAACGGGAAAAAGGGAAGGATGGAAGTATTCCCTATCTTTTTATATCCCTCTCACATTCCCATCCTGTCCCCAGCACTCGCAACAGACCCATAGACGAGAAAAACAACCAAATATAAAGAAACAAAACATAATAATTAAAATAAATGGAGGTAGGGGGGGCTCAGTCAACACAGAGATGTCAAAGACTCAATATGAGCGATCTCCACGTCCTTTCAAATGAATGTGAGGAGCCATTGAGGGAAAATCTTCAAGACTCTTTTCAAGACTCATGAGCCGTAAAACTTCTTCCACCTACTAGGGGATGGAGGTTGAGAGTGTTTCCATTTAAGGAGTGTAACAGTGTGGTGAAGGCAAGGACATTGTGTATAATTCTAGAGGTAAAAGGCTGTAGAGCCCCCTCCCAAACAAAGCCAATAGAGGTTCAGGAGAGATGGTTGTGTTGTATGCTGTGCTAAGAGCTAAGATTTCAGACCAGAACATGGGAGAATGGTCAGCTGGGAATTGTTTGCACCTGTTACAGGAGTCGGTTGCGTTGGGATACATTTGAGATCAAGTAAACTTTGTGCACTACTTTACACTGTAGTAGGCCGTGCCTCGCACAGATTGAGGAAGAATGAACCGACCGTAATACTTGTTCCCAGTAGTAATCAGGTAGCGTGACTCCACGCTCCCAAGAATCCTTCAGGCACATACAGGACTGTCTCAGAAAATTAGAATATTATGATAAAGTTCTTTATTTTCTGTAATGCAATTAAAAAAACAAATACAATACATTCTGGATTCATTACAAATCAACTGAAATATTGCAAGCCTTTTATTATTTTAATATTGCTGATTATGGTTTACAGTTTAAGATTAAGATTCCCAGAATATTCAAATTTTTTTAGATAGGATATTTGAGTTTTCTTAAGCTGTAAGCCATGATCAGCAATATTAAAATAATAAAACGCTTGCAACATTTCAGTTGATTTGTAATGAATCCAGAATGTATGACATTTTTGTTTTTGTAATTGCATTACAGGAAATCACAATATTAAAATTTTCTGAGACAGTCCTGTATAATATTTTAAAGATAGAAATGCTAAAGTTATGATTCTAATGAAATATTGTGCATGTGTTGCAGGAAAGAAGTGCACTTATGGCCACAAGTGTAAGTACTACCACCCCGAGAGAGGGGCTCAACCCCAGCGCGCCGTGGCCGACGAGCTGCGCGCCAGCGCCAAGACGTGCGTCACCTCCAAGAACCAGGGGGACGCCGGGCTGGTGAAGAGCCACAGCGTGCCAGCCGGCATCGAGGCCAAGAAGGGCGCCCCCAAACGGCAGTCGGACCCCAGCATCCGGGCGCTGTCGTACAGCGACGCCGAGGAGAAGCTGGCGAGGAGCAGGGCGGAGGGCCAGAAGGGCGGCGGCTCATGTAGCGGGAGTTTGACCGTTTCCACGGCGCCGGGAGGCCCCCCGTCCGGGCTGGCGCTCCCCCAGGAGCCGTCCAGAGCGCTGGCTCATCACCCCGCCCCCGGCCACGACCTCTACCCCCACTGCGAGTCTCCGGACCTGAGCTACTACTCGGTGGCGCGTGCCTACTCCGGCCTGAGCCTCTCCTCCAGGCGCAGCCCGGACTGCCGCTACGCCAACGACCCGGACCTGCGTCTGGGCTCCATGGGCTCGGCCGGCTCCGAGTGCAGCAGCGAGAGCAGCATCAGCTGCGGCAGCAGCTGCGACTCCTACGGCGAGAGGTCGTGCCCCGGCTGCCCCCCCGACGCCCTGATCGAGGACGGCGTCCATTTCCCCAACCCCCACGGCCGGCTTTACTCCCATCACGACGTCTGCGGCCTCCATCCTGCCGACTACGCCAACATCCAACACGGCCACGGCTCGGGTCCGGGGGGGCACGGCTACCACCTGGGTGGGGCGTGTGGGCAGAGCTGCTCTCACGACCCGCCCCCACCCGAAGCCCCGCCGAAGCGGCCGCTCTACCCGCTGCCCCCTCACCTCCAGCACCAGCCGTTGGCGGCGCGCTCCAGCTGCCCCGGCGACTACCACTCCCTGCCCCAGTCCAGCCCGCACCCCCCCGGCTCCCCGCTGGGCCGCTGCCTGGCCCCCACGCGGGGCGAGAGCGCGTCCGACTCGCACCTCTACGAACACCTCTCGGCGTCGCACCTCCACCACCGGGCCAAGGCGTCGCCCGGCTGGGACGCGTACTACCGGCAGGCGCCGCCGCCGTCCCGGTACGAGCCGTCCACCTACCAGAGCCTGCCGGACACGCGCCAGTCCCCCTGGCACACCCCCCCCTGGCCCCAAGACGGCTACGGCCAGCACCACTCCTCCCACCCGGCGCTCCACCCGTCCCCCACGCATTACCTAAGCCACCCGCCGCCGTCGCACTCTCCCCACCCGCCGTATTCGGCTCACAGCTCGCACCTCGCACTCCCCCCTCACCCCCCATCGTCCTACGCACCTCAGCACCCGGACTCGCCCATACGCGGCCGCTACGGGGACGTCAGGGAGAAGGCGTACGTCAACCTGTGCAACATCTTCCCCTCGGAGCTGGTGAGCCGGGTGATGGCCCGGAGCCCCCACATCACGGACCCCCAGCAGCTGGCCGCCGCCATCCTGGCGGAGAAGGCCCAGTCAGGCTACTGAGAGGTTTACATCATCATCATCATCATCATCACTGAACTGCATAGTAAAAACTTACTTTTTGACTTTAATGCGACAAATGGTCGAGTTCAAGAGGTTAAAACAGAGTAGATAATCCAAAATCCAGCTGAAGAAAAGAGGGTTTAAATGAGAGCAAACGCTTGTTGACCTGATTTAATCGCATCAGACCTTCCACACGCAGGACTAGTACCTTTTTATTATTACTGTATACATTTAGATGACTGAAATTAGGGGATATTGGATCATTTCCACTACTTTTGTGGCCATCAGCAGGCTAAATATGCACACTCCTTGTGTGTATCATTCAGCATGAGTCAAACAGTGCTTGGATGTTTGATTTTCTTGCATATGACCCAACTTCAAATCATCTGGTACTGTTTATTATCAGTTTTAAAACAGTAGCCCCCCCCCAAAATCGCTATATGTTGTGTGGTTCAATTAAAAAAAAAAAAAAAAGGATGTTGGAAAGCATGCGACCTCGGTTTTATTGGTCAGAGTTGTAGCTGAAGAGATGGGTGACCCTGTCGTGTGTACCTTAGTTTTAGTAAGGGACATCTCTCTCTCTCTCTTTCTATCTCTCATCTATATCTCTCTCTCTGGCCCTGTCATTTTGGGTCAACTCTGATATCTGCTGCAGACGCATTTGGCTATAAGTTAATAAAACACGTGTTGTAAATATATTTAATGGATCCCACTGCTGTGCTTTTGGGTGAAAGCGTCTCCTGCCGTCTGTAGCAGATCCCAGCCGAATCCGTACTAGACAGAGAAAAACCCTGTTTGATACAAATTGTATCATTAACTAAGTCGCTGGTGTTTATATACAGTACATGGACTTATTGATCTGTATCTATCCAACACTCTTGATGTATTGCTATATGATTAAGTGCACTGTTCCGATCGAGATGTTCCAACTTTTAATCTTGTGGAAATAGCTTTGAGACAATTATTTCAAATATGATGTTTTAGACACACAAAAAAACGGAGTTGTGTGCCTACTATGTTTAGGCATCACAACTACTTTACTTGTGCTTTTGGGCTTAAAGCTGGCTGATTTTTCTACAAAAAAATGATTTTCTCAATCCAAATCCTACGAGACACATGCTTTGGTTAACTGGACAGCCGTGCATTTGGAAACAGATTTGTTTTCACATTTGAGCTTGGGGTCGAGTAATTTCAACCTTTTTTAGGCTCCAAGTTGGGAACTAGAACTACTTTCGAGTAATATTAAATTATGCTCGAAATAATGAAGAATGTATGTATTATCTTTTTCTTCTAAATCATGAATTTAAAAAAAAGTTTTATGTTTAGGTCGTGGTGATATCCCATGGTGGCTATTTTGAATTTATTTAACATTTTAGTAACGCACCAGGCTAACATTTCCTTTTACTTTTCTGTTGAATCCTGGCATAGTTGAGGCTTCATTTGTAGCATTATGTTTAAATGTTAATCCATGTTTTGCTTTCACGATATATACTTATCAGGTCTCACGTCGTCGAATCAGGGAGCTGTAAATCTAGAGCAGGAGGCGGGACATAGCCAAGATCTGGTAGCTCATTGGCTACTGAATCGGCGCCTAACACAAGGAGGTATGTTGTTAATGTCATATATGGCATTAACTAAAACTTATCATATGATGAAGAAAGATCAGAAATTTACCAACTTACCTCCACTTACTGGGTCGATATTGCGCTTTGGTGTCTAAGCAAAGCACAGAGTCGTTAAGATTAATTAGCCAATCAGCTACTAGATTTGGACTAAGCCCCGCCTCCCCGCTGTTGATTGACGCAGCACTGATTTGACCATTACAATCGTTGGTTTGGTTGGAAAGCGGAGTGGGTTTAGGAAATGATGGCGAGAAAAGAAAAGCTGTAACTGAGAGACAACTGCAAAACTCAGATTTTTTTTTGCTTACAGATTCTGGGTAAGATTCTCTACATGTGTTGGCGTTGAAGTGACGTCATACTCATAGTCCAGGTTCAAAACGGCCACCATGGAAATCAAACCTAGTAATCTCATCATACAGTTTATCAGAAGCCAGCTACTTAAAAGCCCAAATGGTTTCTTTCCCGTCCAACGTGTCTCATTGTACAAATATGAGTAAGTGTACAATAACACGTGCTGTGGATGAGAGAGAGCCTTTGTGTGTATTGAAGAAGCGCCTTCTCTCTGGCCTCCTGGCACTGTGTGTCAGCGTGGCACCCGAGCGTGGGCCCAAAGTAATGCCTCTTCATGGCATTGTGCTTATGACACATCCAATACTCTGAACTATGTTCAGCTAACTATTATGCATGGTTTGATTTACTTTCTGCATGCATTCTTGTGTTTAATTGTACATAACGCGTGTCTGTTTCTGTCCTCGGAGGCTTGTCTTGCTGTTACTGTGATGTGCTAGTTGTTATATACTATGTTGAACTGTACACAATAATTGAAGTGTAAATCTTTGCTCGTATCTTGGTAGTGATTTCAGTGCAGCGCGCTTCTAGAATGGACATTCCAATTTTGAGGGGACACATAGTGTTTATTTAAAAAGGAGTCTGTCCGACACAGTTTCCCCTGAGTGCATCCAGCCAGGAGCTGTTTTATTATTCTGTAGTGTAACAGGATAAAAATCCACCCTTTCAGATGTTCTTTACATTTTGTGAGTAGCAGTGTAATTAATACAATATTGTAAGAGTTTCAACTGATGTTCAATAAAGAAATATAAAAACACTCCACTAACAAACTTCAGACATGTTGCTTTGACTGTCTCAGTTTCAATATACTAATACTACTGAAATAAAGATCATTACTTGGGTATTTTGGCCTTAGTTTCTTCAAAAACCACTGGCATCAGAAAATCAGGGCTCGTAATTAATAATTTCTAGAAAAAGTAATTATAGGAAATGTGCTCCTGAATTATCAGATAAGGGCTGGACTGAAGAGGATGATGGGTCGATAGTTGGTTAACTGCCTGCTCAACCATTTGGTCCAGTAGGCAGTTTCTTTTTCCCCTTTTTATGCAAATATTTTTAGCATGTTATTAAAAGGCATGCAAGTAAAATGTGTACAATGTACTACTCTGGAGTGCAATGTATTTATATTTACATTTAAGGTTAAGAAAATGAACTTTATCCTATTTATGAAGCAAGAGATTCTTTCTTTGGATAACTCGCATTACTTAGCCCGATTTTGTCCACAACAGTCTATTAAACAGAATAAAGTACTTATGATCAAACTAAAATTTCCTTTGGTGTACTTAATTTTTTCTAAAATGTAATTAGAAAAAAAAAATATGGCATTTAATTTTTTTTCTAAGTGTTACTTTCTGTGACAATATACTGGTAACTATGAAGTATCAGGTTTAATATATTTTACAGTTTTTACTGTTCCAACAATCCTACTTGATGATCCTGATGAGGTGATGCACCGTTTTTGGATAATTTTTACAGATTTTACTTTTCAAATTGAACATTTAAGAGTAAAACATCAGTTACTCACCTTTTAATACTGCAACCAGCAGTTATCAGCAGGGTATGCTGCATTTCAGAAACTGATCAGAACCCAATAAAGATGGATCTGTATTCAAGCTGGTCTGAATAATTCTGTTTCACCCTAATTCTTTCATTTTGCCGCTGAAAGAGACATTTAAAAAGACAGAATTAATTAAATATGGGATAAACATACAGTCAGGGTGGAATGCATCTCTCTCCAGAAGCTGCAAGAGCTCAGAGTAAGATTCATTATTTTATGATAAATGCAGGTTATTTTCCTCAGATTACGTACCCGCTGAATAGATATTGACCCTTCCCCTACAATGCTTTATTTTACATTTGCACAATTTAAAATGAGTCATTGATGTGAGCAATTTACCGTAAATGTCAAACTGAACTCGAATGGTGGTTCTGGTTCAAAAATGTTGACAAACAGTCTAAAAAACACAAAGTGACCAAAACATATCCTTAAAATTTAAAACTTTTATTTGAGAACCAATGAAAAGGACTGAAATCCCCCTGTGCCTCCTATAGTAAAGAGTACTAACATGAACACAACGCAGGGAAGAGGAACGAGAAGGAAAAGAAAAGCAAAGCAAAGCGGACAGCTGGTGCCAGAGCAGGCATCATCACGGGCGTCAGCTTCATCGGAGGGGACGTTGTGAAGAAAAGGAGTCAAACTGAAGCCTACCAGCTCGTACGCGCAGGGTTTTAGAGTGCAGACATGTCAGGAAGAGTTTTCCCCTCCAATGAAGCCATTTCCAAATCCTGCTACTGGTTTGGGGTCTTTGAAAATGATACAAAAACAGGAGCTGGAAGCACAGGATTTTTTTTGTCTTTTTTTACCTGCGATGGTAAAACAATACTTAGACACTGAAGTTTAACACAAAAGGCAGCCTTCAGTCTCGTTTCACACAGGTGCTTTAACTTTAAAACTGACTATAAAAAAAAAAAAAAAAAACTTATATCAGCTGTCAAGTGGAGCACAACAAAATTACATAAACATTTTTCATTATATTTTTACTAAAATAAAAAAAAAAAAACAGAAAAAAAAATCGTAATGTTCACTCATTTCAAAAACGCACCCTGGGACATGTTTTCTTGTCTTTTTTTCTTCTAAGATTTCAATTCATAAAAAGACTTTTTAGGGGAAGAAATTGGCTTTTTTCTCCATTTCCATTAACAGCTCTGATACTCATCTCCTTACAGATTCACTAATCTCTCATTTCCAAAATCTCCCTCCATATCTGCAAGTTGCTTCAATAGTGTGAAACTGTATGAGACAGAAATTAGGAGCAGACACTTAAGGCCATTTTAATCCAAGCACACAAGAATCCTCTTTTTAAAAAAAGGAGTGTTTAACACAGGTGGTTCTGCAGATCCAGGGCCCTATTAGACAACTTCGCATAGCCTTTTCTGAAAATACAATTTATATTCAGATATTTGCAGCACCTGATCGGGATAAAAAAAATCCAGTTTAAACAACCTGCAACATCTGAGCAAGGTTGGGCGAGACTCGTGTAACGATGGGTCTACATTTCAGATCCATGTTCTCACTTGGGCAAATCTTAAATCTTCTCTTCTAACCTTAAACCACAGTCAGAAAGCAACTGGGTAGCCTGCGCAGGAGCAACACCTGAAGATGTAACAGCAAACGAGCAACATCAGGACTCAGATTCGTTCTTTTAGGCAGGGACGGGATCGAGCATTCAGAGTGTTTGACTGACAGCCACCACGGCTATTATTACTGAGGTAGAGATATATGCCCCGGGTCGGGACCGATGTTTTCATAAGCTCCCCAGCCAGAGAGGTGCCAGGTCTCAGCTCCATCACACACACACACAGACACACACACACAGAAATGACCTCACACACACATGCAGTTACAAACACTCAACCAGGACAGACACAAACAGCTTGGACTCTTTGATCCATCTGTTTTTCCGTCTCTCCACTGAATTCCCTGGATTCCTTTGTGAGCTGGCAGGCAGAGAAAACCATCGATGGTGACCAGGAATGAAACACTAGGATGCAACTGGAAAGTACACGCATACAAAAACACACAACAACAACACTACTACCAATTAGCTTATCTTCATAATACTTTGAACCTGGAGGGTGACAGCTCAGTGGCAGAAGCTGATTACATGCCATCCTATGACCTCTACGTGTTTGACTAAACTAAAAAAAAAAACTTCCCTTTGTTACCTTTGCTACATTCACTCGTCAAAACCTGCGGCGTGATAACTGGTTCTTTCCCCCGCGAGGGTCAGTTCACTTCGATTTCATTCACAGGAAGGATTTGTTCGTTTTAAATCTCAAAATACATCCAGTAATCAACCTAATAAAGAACTGCAGGATCTTTTTTTTTCCTCTTTCTATTAATGTCACTTTAAATTATAGTTTGAATAGAGTGTATACAGTCAATTGACCTCAGCTCTTTAGCAAATATTATGCATGACACGTTTTGATGTGATGTAACAGAAGCACTCTGACTGCTAATGAGCTAGTGAACTCACTAATTCCCCAAATCTTAACCCGCTTCCTCGGATTAAACTCACTTAATGGGTTTGACAAACAAAAAGAAAAGGGCATCATCGATAAAATGAGTCAACCAAAGCAGAAGGGGGAATAAAAAAAAAAACAATTTAAGAACAAGATGAGGACAGCAAAACCACAAAGAATAGGGAAAATAAAGTAGCTTTCTATGGCCTTGTTTACTCAAAACAAATATTCTAATAATTTCAGTCTTGGTCTTACAATTACTCTTTTTCTCTCTCCGCTTGGAGATTGGAGATGATAAATTGCTTGTTCAGAGTGGCGCGTATCCAGCTCCAGATAAGGGAGGAATCCCAACACGGAGATGTTGGACAGGAGTTTGGCAAAAGTTTGACGAGAGGATTTCACCAGATTGCCTGGATATGTTGAGGGAGACGAGGACGACAGCGTCTGTCGTCCATCAAAAAAAAAAAAACAACAAAAAAATAAAACACTGAGCAGTCGTTTCAGGGGAAAGTCTTGGAGCCAGTGCCCCTGAAAGCCAGATGGCTGCTGGGACAGGACCGGCCCTCACATGGACTCAAACTCGTCGATGCGCTGCTTCGTGTTGCCCGATCGGATCTGGCGCAGAGTTTTGTATTTGTCGCGGCCCGCTTTGACGTTCTCGGCGTGTAGCACGTCGTTCTGCGTCTTCTTGGTTTCGTCTCTGGCCTGTTCCAGCTCTGAACTTAATGTCTGGGAAAGCAGAGACAAAAAGAAGATGAGGAGATGGAAAAGAAGAGTGAGGACAAGACGGTGTAAGCATAGAATAAAGTAAAAACAGCACGATATCAAGAGGGCAGAGAAGTTGCAGATGGGACGAGTGGAAAAGGACACAGGACAGACGCAGGAGTTGGAAAAAAGGAAATTATCCTAAACATCTGATTATGTAAGAAGCCCTTTGGTTGTCTGTGTTGTAATCTTCTCAGCGTTTGACTGATGACACAACTCATGTAGAAAACAAAGCAGTGGACAGCGTTCATAGTGATTTGACGCATCGTTCTTTTAAAAAGGAGGTCATGGCAAATTTAAAAGTAGATGAATTCCTTTTTTCTCCCTTTTTTTTGACTTTAATCACTTTCTGGCTAAAGCTTCAGTACAGGTCCCAGCCTACGCTGTAGCCGAGTTTAAAACCAGTCTTTGAGATGTCAGTTGAAACCAGAAACACATTTTAGATTGGAAACCATCCATTGTGATTGATGGTCTGGAAGTCTGCTTTGAACCCAGGCTACAGTCTAAGCCGACACGTCTCCCGTTAAAGCAGGAGATTAAAGAAGAGCGGACAGACAAGTATGCCTTATCTTACCCTGATTTGCCATTGCTTGGCCCGTGTTTCTTCTTTGCAAACAAATTGCTGTTAGAAAATAATATAATCTTGTTGTTATTTGTGTTGGTTAGTGTCTTTTGATTGAATGACCCAAAAATGAACTATTTCAAAGACACATATTGTTCAACTGAAATGAGTTTTGATCCATTTAGGAGTAATTTAGTTTTAGACCTCATCTCTGTGCACATCTAGTGATATTGTGCGTTTATCAGGATTTACATAAAACACTGTAAATCCCGGACAGCTATAGATTTCACTGGGAGTGTCGGACGCCTCAGAAGTGTTCACCCTGTCCTCACCTGCAGCTGCTTCTTGACCCGCTCATTCTTCTGGGCTTCGGTGACGCGCTCCTCTTCGCTGCGGAGGTCCAGCTGGCTCACGCCCTCGTTGGAGAGCTCTGCGCTGGCCTCGGCGTGGTTCTCATCTTGCTCGTCGTGTTCGCTCTCGCTGTGGCCGCCTAGAGGTACGGGCACCACCGTCATGGCAGACTTTAGCTCCTCCTTGGTCTTCTCCAGGTCCTCCTGGGCCGACAGAGCCTGCAGGTGGGGGCGCGAGGACACAAGGACACGAGTCAGGCAGCAAACAGGTAAAGGTGGTGGGCTGTACAACACTTTGAATGCGTGTCCTACAGAACTGGGGCCGGATTCACAAAACATTCTTAAGAAAAAAAATCTTCTTTAGTGTCATTTTTTTCTTAAATTCAGTCTTAAGAAGAAAAAAGAGAAGAAGTCGTATTCTCCAAAAAAGTTCTTAAGTATTTTCTAAAAGTTCTCAAATTTGTTCTTGACCTTTTTCTTAACTTTAAGACAACCTTGACCTGTTTTAACATTTCTTCTGTGAAAAGGTAAGCCTCTAATATCACCTTTTTCAACACATTTGCACATGCACAAACAAAGACCCGCAATAAAGTCTCGCTTCAGGTGCATCGACTGAATATAATGAAATGAATAATAATATTATAATATAATTCTGGGATACTTGGCTGCATACTGCTGTGTGAACGGTCTGCTGGAGCAGCTACTGAATCGTTCATTTAGTAGGCAGTATACAGTACATACTGATGCAGTATGTAGCATGTAGTACTAAGTATGCCATTTCGGATACAGCCATATTTTAAGAAGTTCTTAAGTAGGAAAAATAAGAAATTCGTAAGAAATTACAGTTCTTAAGAAAATATTGAGGAATTGCACTTAAGAACTTTATGAACTTCTTAATTTTAGATATTAAGACATTTCTTAAGATCATTTTTAAGATCATATTGGTGAATCCGGCCCCTGAACTCCAAACATCAGGACAGTTTTTCCTGTTATTCATTACGAACCAGCTCATCTACGTTAACCTTTTAAATACAAAACATTTCCATAATGAGAGTTCTTTTGCAGTCTCTGTAAATTTGCTTCCTTGTCTCTTTTGTCATTAATGCCACTCAGCAGTAACAGACAGAAACATGTAGGTGGAAAAATTAGTCTTTGTGTCCTCTAGGAGTTTCTGCTGGCCTTTTTTATGGAGAGTGTAGAGTGCAAATAAAAAGTATGCAGATTTAACATTAGATAGTTTCTGAAAAGACGTTGCTAAGCTGGTGACAATGAGGAGGAGCGGAGGAGGTCTGCAGTTCATCGGGTTTGCTTGTAGACACAGGAAAAGCGTGGGTCGTAGAGCCTTGTGAGTGATGAGGGGAAGTAAAAAAACTGGCAAGGAAGCAGCTGATTTAATGCAATTATGGACTATTTCATTAAAAACAGCACTCTAATTGTACATGTCACCAGAAGAAGGGATGTAAAAGTCGATATACCTCAGCAGCATAAAGAATCTAAAATCTAACATTTCTTTAGAGAAAAAACAACATTTATCATCTGTCAGTGGGAACTTGTACCATTCAGAAATGTAAGAACATCAAGAGGTGAAACAATGAAACCCTGAATATTTCATTCTTGACAACTTAATTTTGTTTTATCAATTTATGAATTTTAATAAAAAGTTGTAACACTAAGCCACCACATCAAAGCTGATGAGTAATCCAGTACCTTGTACTGCCAGTCAGTGGCCTCGTCCTCCTTCTTCCTCTTGGCTTCCTCAAGGAGGGCGATCTTTGCTGTGAATTCAGCCAACTCAGCAGCCTGGTATAACATACAGACCTTGCAATTAAACACACTGCAAACAAAACAACCCTCCTAAATAATCTAAACAAAAAGCACCAGAGTGCTGAATGGGCAAACACTAGGACCCACCAGTTGCTCCTGGGTCTTCTGCTGGTCAGCAGCCTGCTTGGCCAGCTCTGACTTTGCCTCCTCGGCTGCTTGTCTTTCCCTCTCCAGCCTCTCGGCCTCCTCCCGTGATCTCTTTCTCTCCTGCTCCAGCTCCATGGCCCGACGAGTCTGTTCCTCAAGCTCTGTTCAGGAGCAAACGCACAACATGCTGTTTTTTCTTCCAATCTTGTTCATTTTTTTATACAAACAATTCAAATTTAAGGATGGATGATCTCTTCAGGTAGCGTCGATTTAATTAGAGGATACGCTTACAGATATATTTTAAATGTGTGTGATCACTGCAAACTATGGCAACAGGTGTTTCTGAACGTATAAAAACATATTAAACCATAAAGAGAACAATGAATGATTAATATGCAAACTTGTTCACGTCTATGATCCACACAGAAAAACTCATTAAATAAGCACAAAGGAGGCAGCTGGCAAAGATTGTTGGGGAAAGGAGATGTTACCTCTCTGAGCTTTCATTGTCTGCTCTTCGATCTGTTTCAGTCTCTCCATCAGCTCCTCCTTCTCGCGCTCTATCCTCTCCTTTTCTTTTTCTGCATGCTCTCGTTTCTTCTTTTCGTTTTCCAGCTGGGCCCTGAGAACATGTGCAAGACGTATCCCAGATGTATGAGTGCATTTAAAAATAAAAATCTAATGATTTTCAACAGCTGCATCGACGAAAAGGACATCAAGCCATTTACATGTGATCTGTATAAAAGCAAGCTGGAAACTCAGATCCTCCTCACACCACGATCAAGACTGCCCTCTAGTGGATGGCTTTCTGTACCTTCTATTTTGTAATTAAATAAGAAATATTGGACTTATATGGTCTTTTATTGTGGTGTATTTTGTAGTTGGTCAAGCCTAACACTTTACACAGTATTTTCTTGAAAGATACTTTCAAGAAATGAAAGTGACAGAAAATAGAAACTGTGATTTAGAGATGTTTGTTTTCAGTCCGCAGTACCTTTCCATCTGTTTGTGGTGTTTCTCCTCCCGGGCTTGGGCTTTCATCTGCTGCACCTCAATAGTATCGGGCTTTCTCCTCCTCATGTACAACTCGTGGTTACCCATACACAACGCCAAAATACGTTTGTTGATGCGCAGACGCGGAGCATAAAATACAAAGTCCTACAGGCGTTGGAAAAAAAAAAAGAAGAAAAGTGAAACATTTACACAACGCTCTCAATGAACCATTTGTCCCTTTTCCAGTTCTTCTGATGAATATATCACTTACAGGTGCTTTTTTGTCAATAGGTTTGATGACAAACTTCTTGTCATTGAAAGAAATATTTCGAATTTCACTCCAAGGGAAACCGATCTTTGGTGTCAGTCTGGAGAAAAGAAAAAAGAAATGCATATAGTAGGAACATTTGATCGTGCATACCAGTGTCATGATTATATACAGACAGGCCTCTAAAACAGTTGGTTGACAATCATCAACCAACGTTGCAATACACAACTAATCAATTAAAGCGAGTTGTCTCTGAACAGGAACGAATAGTTAAAAATGAAAGGGACAGTCTGAAGGCTGCTGGCAACAGAAAGAGAGAAACTAGGCCACCACAGTCTCCCTAGGATGGAGACAGAGGACCTACGATGACGGCAACAACACAAAGGTGAGTGGCAATGAGAGGAAATGGAGCAAGAGTAGTGATTAAGTAGTTATTAAATATATACTCTTCTACCAACAGGGGGGAAAAATCTGGACAAAAAGGACAGGAAAGACACTAATACAATGGATAGATCCAGCCTTCCTTTCCCCACCTTTCCCTTAGTTTTCAGTTCTAAAAATAGCCTTGTTTCCTCTAAACTAAAATCATCTTCTAAAAGGCACAGGCTCTCACAAAGTTACAAACAATTTACGGAAGAAAAAAAGGACCAGTAGCTTAAAAAGTGCAGAAAAATACTTAAGATTTGTTTCATGCAACCTCTGAATTTAAACTTAGTGTTTTTTCCTCGGGGTGAAATAAAAGTAAGAGCAAAAATCAGTTATGCAAACACAACAAAAATGTAAATCAATGAAAATCAATATTTCCCTTGTCATATGTCAAAATTAATTACTTTACGGCTTTGTCTCAGATTTGTGTGAATGCAGGTAAAGCAGACATCATGATGATGACGTGCACTGAAAGACACCTGCAGCTGTTCTCGTTGTGACATGTAACCGGCATTGCTGCCATTAAACAATCACCTGAACTGCGGCTCATTATCTTTTGTAGGCATTTGACTGAGTTATGGGTTATTTTGATACCTCTAAATGCTCTCCAATTACAAGTTCATTCAGAAGCTGATGCCTGATCTCATCACTTCTAGTACAGACTAGATTTATGGGTTTTCCCCAAAGTAGTTGTATCACTTTCTTTAAGAGTCTCTTACTTATCCTCATGCTCATAGATGTTGAGGCCAAGAGCGTCCACACCCAGCCACAGCTGCGTGCCCTTTTTGTTTTTGATTTCAAAGTAGTTGACACCATACATCTCCAGGTCCTGGGCGATCTTCAGATACTCCATCATCGAGTCCTCTCTTGAAAAGAGGAAAACAGGATCAAGTTTAAACATTTTCCAAGACACATTTGTTAAAATGCAAATACAGTGTTTGTCTTTAAAAGAAATGTGAGTTTGACAGACACCTGAGCATTCCTCTGTGTTCTTCATGCCATGTCTGTATCCTGTCTTCCCACTGCTCCTTCGTCAGCTTGTGCTGCTCCAGGACTCTAAACACAAGAATAATGTTCATCAAACATCAAATATCCAAACTGCTATATCAAGAGGAAGCCACATAAACCTTTAATAGAGGATGTACCCTAGTTTTCCTGTGAAAAGAGGGTCATTTTCATGGAGTCATGCAAGTCTTAACATCATTTGTGCGTAATTGTGTACCTCTGAGGCAGCAGTCTGTCGTGGCTAAGGTACCCAGGCTTGTTGACATCTTTGCTGTAGTCTCCATACTTGGCCTGGACGGCATATGAAGCCAGCAGCACAGCCGTCTCTGGAGGGCAGTAGTTCTCATCGTTCAGGAGGGCCTCCTTGACCTATGAAGTATACACATCTACTTATCAAATCATAATTACATACTATTGAGATAAAAAAGTCATAAGAGTGATAGAAATTAACCACTCAAACCCGTTAAGATACAATATATCCTGACATAATTCATTTAGATAAAATCTGAGTGTGAGGCAGAAGACGGTGTCTGGTTACCTGCAAGAAGAAGAGTCTCTGGGTGATCTCTTGGATAAGCTCCTCCGAGACGTCCTCAGGAAAGAACTTGGCTCTGAACTTGAACTGCAGAGGGTTTTCTTTCTTCACATCTTGTTGGGTGACCTGAAAGGCACACTCCAACATTAGATTCATCTATTCATAGACTCATAAACTTAATATCTAAGGTCACATCCACACTAGTCTCTTACAGCCACCGTAGTCGACAAAAATCGATGGCAAAAACAGTTGACAATTGATTTAATAGTTGATTATTAGTTGGTTATGTCGTCAAACATTTGTTTCATGCTGCGGATCAGAACTTACAACACTTCTTAAAAGGAATAATGGTATTCATGTTTCTTTTAATGGCATCAGTCAATGTAACAGCTTAAAAATACTGATATTTTTGTCTGTGTTTTCATGTGGCTGATGTCATATTCAACTCTCTGTCCACTAGTGGGAGTGTCTCACTTGTGAGCGATACAGAGCAGAGAAACTTGTACTCTCATGACAAAAAACATGTTTGGCTTTTTTTTTTTTCCTTTCCTTTCTTTCTGAGATTAAGGTCCAAATATCTCAAATGTTTCCATCCAAAACTCCATAAAGAGACTCACTGCTCATTTATCGTAATGTCTACCGTGTCATCCTGTACACCACTAGAAAGTTCTTGGTTCCTACTTTCAGAAACAATTAAAATGTTTGACTGGCAAAAAAGGATTCAGAAGTAAGAAGCTAATGTTACAAATGTGTGATCATAGACTGTAAATATGTGAGACACGGTGGGGAATCTCGTCTGTGGTCGTACTTCAGAAGTCCCGGGGACGTAAGGACTCATGTACTCTCTGCTTTCCGGTCTTCTCTTCCTTTCAGCTGTTCCCTTCAGGGGTCACCACAGCAAATCATCTGCCCCCGTTTAACCTTGTCCTCTGCATCCTCTGCGCTCACAACAACCAACTTCATGTCCTCTTTCACTTCCGGTAGTTTGTTAATATTCTAGATATCTTTAAAAGGTCAAGGAGTTATGATTATGAGAAGTGCTCTGCCAAATCCTGCTGGCAACATCGGGATGGTCATAAAGGAGTTTTAACTTGACCTAATTTTGCAGTCTTATGAGCAGCAACGTTTGCTCATAACACATTAAATAAATCACATATTTGTGACTGAAGAAATTATTTTTAATGTTTTCTTGTTAGTTGACACATGACTTAAACAGTCTTAGGCTAAGTTTAAAACCCAATATCTAAATAAAATGGTTTAAACCATTGTGCAATTCATTATCCGATTAGGCGATTAATGGTTTCAATAATTGATAGATTTATCGACTATAAAAATAGTCATTAGTTGGAGCCCTATGACAGGAGATGTCCAGGCTACTTTGCCAAGTTTGACCCTTGAAAATGACTATTTTCTGATCTGTTACGGACTCTATTTCAC
This sequence comes from Cololabis saira, assembly GCF_033807715.1. Lineage (NCBI taxonomy): Eukaryota > Metazoa > Chordata > Actinopteri > Beloniformes > Belonidae > Cololabis > Cololabis saira. The sequence goes on along the minus strand of NC_084610.1, from coordinate 9,701,626 downwards.
TTTGTAAATCGAAGGGGGTGCATCGTAATGTTTATAGGTGAAACAAAGCATTTGAAAATGAGGATGTAGTTGCACAGATTCACTTCATGATTTTCTGTTCAAGATCACTTCATATCCTTCCCCAATTCAGAGAGCCTAGACTATACAACCATGAGATGACACAAGAACGCACCTCAACGACACTAAGCAAGAACATTGAGACAGAACAGAAACCACTGCCGTCTCTGTTCTTAGTATCAGCTATTGCTGCAGTCAAAGTGTGCAAGTATCCACACCAGGGCTGATAGATTGATATTTAAGCTATACTGTAATACCAATATGTAAACAGGAATATTTCATAACAGATATGCACTTAATGTTTCTTTGAGACAGTACTTTTCCCTTCACATTAGAGCCGCTTGATCTGCTCGTGTCAGAGCCCATAAAAACAGGTGAATCTGAACTTTCTCTGCTGATTTAGTCTGTTTAACCTTATCAATATCTGCACTCAGGCCTCTTCATCACACATGATAGCGTAGTAGAGCCAGTCGAGGACATTAACATTCCTTAGAAAAAGGCATCAATTCTGACTTCATAAAATCTGAATTTCAGAGTTTCCCCAAGTCAGAATCGTAAAATAATGCACAACTCACGAGAGATGTCTATGCCAACATATAAACCAATTATTTTCTATTACCTTTTTAGTTGCATGTTAAGAAATACTGTGTAGAAGTTAACATTTAATGGAAAGTACTTCATGTGCCCATTTTCCTAAACGCAGTCTAAAAATACAAAGATGAAATGTTGTCCACATCACCTAGATCTAAGTGACAGACATTTGTAGAGTTTGTTTTTTACCATAAAGGAAAAGAAAAAAAAAGGAACAGAAACACAGTATTTGTATTACTATAATATAAGACAAGGCCTGTTAATGGACTGTACTTCAGAAGCATTTTCATTGGACGATACACAAAATAAATGCTGTCATTGTCAGCACAACAAGAAGTTCTGATATCCAGTAACAGATGCTGGTGGTGGGCTGAACATGTGCACACAGCAGGCGCTCTGACATACAAAACGATTTTCATGAGCCTCCATTTGTTAGGAAACCCTGCCAGCAGCCCACATGCATACACACAAACACCTCACACACTAGTAGTAGTGTGTGGGGGAATTTTCTGTTAAGCGCATTCAGAAGCACACAAACATTAATAGTGTGGGTGTTGGGGTGTGGTGGTCTGAGGGAGAGTTAAGTTGCTGAAAGGGAACATATGCAGCTACAGACTGCAGAAGATCACTGAGGCAAATCAAAAACAGACACTAGCTTTGTTATAAAAAGGGTCCTGACATTAAATTTAAGTCATAAAATGAAAATTAAACCAATTATGGTGACAAAAAGAGAAGATTAAAGCAAAAGAAGACATACCTTCTTATTTAGTTTGAGCCATGTGACGTAGCCTTTACTGTCCACATACTGTAGGCCAAAGAACCAAACCTCACGCAGACCCACTGTTTTCACCACCTGGGAGGGAAAAAAATTAAATAAAAAGGAATTTGAAATGTTTATGCTTACTAAAACCTTTGTTTTAACAATCGTCTCTACAGTAGATTTAACTTTTAAGCAGGACAATGTGGGCAGACAGGATACAGGTGAGGAGATATAATGTGGTGAGATGATGTACACTTTCCACAAATACAACTGTACAGCAGACGGCAGTTTGCGGCAACAAAAGAAACATGTTTTTTGGTAAAAACTAGTTCAATTTAAGAGCTCATGCTACTATGCTGTGGATATGTCTACAATTGAAGAAAACCGCCAGGGGGAAGTTGTTACGCAACTACGTGAGCTTGTGACAATGATGGAGGTAGCAGCCATAACAATGCTGATTGAAGTGGATATCAACATTCAGTTTTAAACATTGCCATGAACCACAAATTAAAATAATCAATGAAACCCTTCCCTACAACATGTAGGACCGTGGCCCTCGAGGACCTGGACAGGAGACCGCCACTTTAAATAAATAAAACAACAACAAAAATGAAGCATTGATCAATTCTTTGTCAGGTTAACACAAGTAAAACTTCAATATTTGATCCAGTTGTATCGTTTGGGATTCACTGGGCTCAACTGAAATTATGCTCTGGGCTCTTATACCATTGCATAAACAAAAATCTCAAACTTCAAGGAACTGAATCAAAGTTGCAAAGAAGAAGAAGAATGCTAACATTCTTCCACCAAGATGTGAGACTGATATAATGCAGATTACATCATTTTTCCATCAATGATTCCTTCAGGCTGTCTACAAAATACTGAGTGATATACTTGTATTCATGAACCGTGTATGATTTTCCTTATGTTTGGTTGAATAGTGGCATAGTGTGCTATATCATGCTATACTTGTTTGTGAAAAAGTTGCATTTAACCAATTTCAAAATCCATGACAACCACATGACTTATACATGACTCTTCCAAGTATCTCTTAGAACTTCTCTAAACCCTTTTTTAGTCTGCTGCTGTCAAATAAAATAAAAATATCTACATTTTTATTGGAGAACAATGTCTAAATACAAATGAAAAGTTCAACAAAGGCACTTAAAATATTTTTGTTCATAGTTGTCAGTTAAAGTTTCAACAAGGCTGAATAAATTATATTTATTAACTTTAATTTTGTCGAATTTGAGAAAATTCCCTAAGAGTTTGTTACATGGGAAGGCATTGTTCATCTCAGTGCCTGGCTATAAAAGTTATTTTGCGGAGTAAAATCATCTTAGCGTGATTACAATACATGCTTGTACTCTAATATAAAAAAACAAAAATATAAATAGATGTGTCCATGTGAAGATTTGTGGTCGTCCCAGTTTTGCTTACCTGGTCAAACAGTTGTTTTCCTGTGGTGTTGGGCTGGATGGCAAACTCTAGCTCTGCATCCATGGTGGTCACACGGACATTGATCTGAAAACAAAAGGATGATGGCTTCAAGGTCAACAAGATAAGTAATACATAGACTGATCTAAAACATGCATGCTCCAGATGTCCGCGAGATCTATAAAAAAGGGATTTTGAACTGTGTTTGCTTAATTGTTTTGTTTAAACTCTGATTTGTTTTTTTAGATTTTTAGTTGCACTTCCAATGTGCATATTGCACCAACAACTGTAAAAGAAAAAAATGTTTTTATTGACTAAAGAATTGCAAACAATCTGTATAAAGGATAGAATATTCAGCTCAAAACAAAAAAGTAAAATTACACAACTAACTTTTTGTCTGTTTGCACACAAAAAACAAAAAATAAATTAATACTATATAAAACTGATTGAGGCATTCTGGATGTAGGCATCAATACTGAATTCATGTATGGTCTTTCTCTTCCTCAGGTGGGAAACACTATTTGTAGATGTTGCAGAACTTGCACAACAGAACACAACAGCAGAAAATGTTTGCTCTCTTTCTGAGCAATTTCTCAAATTGTTTCCATCTTACAGTCTAAGCACTCGTCCATGGTGAGCAAGCCCCATTTTTCAAGGCAGCAGCCTGTTACTCAAAGGCCTCTGGTGGGTGGAGCAGAGGACAACAGCATGTCATTGGCTGCGCCTTGTTAAGCGGTACTGGCAGTGGGCCTAGTGGCAGCTGATGGCACATAACGAGGAAGGGCTGATCTCTGAGGCATCCGACATCCTTCCTCCCACATCTACTCGCACATTATTAAGTATGTTCCCTCAGCAGTGCTTCATTGTGAAAGTGTAGAAAGTACAGGCGAAGGTGTGAGGCTAAGAGAGGCAGAGTGTATAAATACAGTTTTGCATGAATTGGGGAGGGAGTGCAACAGGAAGCGAGAGATGATGTGGGGTGTACTCCCATTTCAGATTCAGTTACAGTGAGGTTACTGTCCAGTCAACCATACAAGTCTAAACATAAAAAAGAAAATGAGGCAATGCAACTTCCCATCAGTGTAATTAGTAAGAAGTCCTTACTAATTACACTGATCCCCCTCTTGTGGGTTCTCTCACCATCACTACAATGAATAATCCAAGAAATGTGTGTCTATACAGTAAATGTCGGTAATCACATGCTCACTTTAGCTGCATAGATCCATCACCTTTCCATTTAATACTTAAGTTATTGGTTTATGCAGGTTAACCTGCATAAACTCTCCTTCATGAAGCATAAGTAATACCCAAAAATCCATTCAAATAACATAATTCCTAGTGTTTGAAATCCATATTTGTGAATTAGTTAATAGAATCTGGCCAATGTGTATACTATAAAGCACATAAACTGCATTTATGGTGTCATCCTTTAATAATATTCAGATAAGATGCTGCAGAGTGAAGCACAGGCAGAGTGCACAGCAAAGCTGCAAAAGCAGAACCACCGCGCTTCAGTACATTCTTGGCACACCCTGTCTTCCCCTCTGTATAAGGCTAAAAGCTCCCGCTGCCGTTACAGCACCTCTCTGTCACTTACACACACAGGGTTGATTGATTTGAACATGAAGACATACTTGTCTTTAGGCCTGGACATCCAGAGTCGCAGCATTCTAGCAGCAAGCTGCGTTTTGTTTCTCTACATTTCAAACAAGTAGCACAAATCTTCCTTAGCAACGAGCATTTTTATGCACTGCAACTGAAAGAGAGGGTGAGAGGTCATTGTTGGCAACGAGTGGTAGCCCTGCTGTGTTGTGGATACGAGCATGGTGTGAAGACTATTTGTTTCCTGCACCAACAGACGCGAGAGGTTTTGCTGGTGCAGACGAGCAGCCCACAAAAGCAACGTCAGAAAACTAATATTCATGGTTCACTTCACCGACTGGAAGATTTAAGGCTTAGTGATGACTTTAAGAGAACCTGCCTCGTTGACTTTGTGTTACATGAATGCTTATGAAGGACATTATGCTGAGCTGAGGTTTCCAAGTGACCTGCCTTTGCCAACCCTTGTGTGAGTGCCGCTGACCTCCCATCGGTAATCAGCTGTGAGAGAAGCACCCTTTGTGTCTCAAGTGAGCACGCGAACCTGTGCGCATGTGTGTGTGAAAACATTGCAAACTCACAGGGTGAAGAGGAGGAATCCTGACCAGACGGCCAGTTAATCCTCTCTCCCCTGCAGACTGAGGGGGAGGAAACGAGGGACGACAACAAAAACAACAACATGCTGAGACACTCAGGGAGCTAATCACAAACTCCAACGACTGAATCGTCTAGAAGGAGTGACTTTTGCAAGTCAATCCCTTAAGGACACATTATGAAGACTATCTGGTGGCACGAGCCATAGCGATTGGGACCTAGCAGTCTGTATACAAAAGACAAAATTACTCCAATTAAAAATACAATATTGAGGGAAGAGTTGAACCAGTAATATACAAATAAATAAATAATACCAAACATGAATAGAAAACAATTAGAGCTGGGTATCATCACTGACCTCCCGATACGATACAATAGGTCCCAAGTCGATACGATTTCCGATACAATATCGATATTCTAGTTACAATACCAATTTTGCTTTGGCAATGGAAGGGATTTAAAAAAAAAAAAAATTTAAATCGGTACTTGGATTTATGTATCGATAATCGTTCCTACACATGTATGGATAAAATATCGATATTTTCAACCCACCCCTAAAAACAACATGTACACATTCAAGACTTCTTGCTTTTTCCATTTTAAGTACAACTACATGCATGTTACAGATACTGTTTCGGTACTACATTAATTGAGGTTCCAGGCAAGCTGAAGTGATACTACATTATAAAGACACCACATCATTTATGAAAAGTCAAAGTAAAACTAAAAGAAGCAGGAATATCATTGTTTTAAGCATACAATTCTCAACAATGACAACAATGACAAACCCACACCGTGGTCAGTCCACGAGGTACAAACTATCCTACAGTTAACAGTAGATGGAAGAAAATTTTTAAGGCAATTAGTAGAGCATACCACCTAGATTATGGTACTACCTGTAGTGAAAAAGAACATTTCTTACATGTACATAGCTTACCATACCATATAATGAAACAAAGCTCTGCGTGACTTGATCAAATTAATTTCCCCTTGATAAAGAAGTTCTAGTTTGGCACTGGTCTGACATCCAAATACACATTTGTAAGCTCTGGTGACAACATTTTTAAAACTCCCAGCAACATTTTCTATTTTCTAATTGACGAAGTGTGAAACAGAAGGTCCAGCCTCAATCGTTATATAAACAAAAATCCTATCATGGCCACTTTGAGGATTTCATTTTTTGATGTTTCTAAATCCTGCTCTCCATTTCAGTTGCAAAGAATAGTTCTCACTCAGATTTGACCCTTGTTAAATGTGCAGCTGTTTAGTTACTGTAAGCTGTTTAGAGAAGCTTTGCTGAGAGAGGTCTTAAAACAAACACACATACACTTCCATCAGTAGAGCTGTTAATCTGGTCTGCTAGGCTCCGAGCAACTGTCTGTCCCTCTTATTAACCCACTTGTAGAGCGAGGCTGTCCTCAGAGGAAGGGAGAAATGTAAAGATGAGTGACAACGAATAAGGGACTTTTTTTTTTTTTTAATGAAAACAGAAAGGAACTTTTCAATACTCCAAGTAAGTACAAAAACAACAACTCATCACTTATATTCTGAATGAGGTGAAGGGTCAAACAAAGTTTTGGCATGCACCAGTATCACAACGTGTCCATCTATAGTTCAAGCAACCCACACAGCTTTCTTACTTCTTATGGCTCCAAGTACCTCTTACATCCCATAGTTCCCTATATTTTAATATTATTCCCAATATTTACACCCTTTTTTACAGCTTTCCAATTACTTCCTTCCCTGATAGAAAAGCTTTCTCTACAAGCTGCTCTTTTACTTCCATAGTGCCAGGATGTTGACATAAACCAGCCCCCCAAAGTACACTGGCCCCCTCTCCAGCAAACAGGAAAACAGCCGCAAGCTAGGAAGCAATGAGGGCCTTCACCAGCCACCTTATAACTCCTCTGCACTCCAGCCCACAAAGAGGACCAAAGAGAGGGGGTGGGAGATTGATGCAAGGAGAAATGGGAATAGCTCACATTTAATTTATCCTTGCTGAATGCACTCAGAAGATGAATACTTCAAAATCGTTTTCTCTTATCGTTAAGTCTGCATATAAAAACCAGCATATCCACCACTCGTGGCATCTAACAAGCTATGGATCCGTCAATGAAAAAGCTGTGATGGAGCCTTGGTGCACCTAAAATAGCTTTGCATTGACACTTCCAGTTATAAGTGATGACAGAAGATCTCAGATATATTTTGTACCTTTGGATGGGAATCTAATAGACTGAAACAGATTTTTTTTTAATTATTGTTTAAAGAATCTTTAATGTGCATATCAAGAAATAATTGACAGTATGCTACCTTATGTGTATTACAAGTCACGTTTACGTTACATTTTTCTGCAGAAGAAAATCGAAACTCTGAATTTGCAACTGAAGTTGTGCTGCGGGGCCTGGTGCCTCCATTGAATAATGTTTTTCAAATAAGCGCAATATAGTCAGATGATGAAGGCATTGGATGATCACTGAAAAACACCTTGTGAAAGCATAGAAAAGGTTTTTGCGACAGTGAATTCTTTTTCAAATTAGAGCCATTTCCATTACAAGATTTCTTTTTCAATATTTGGGTTTTGCACAAATCTAGGAAATGAAAGTATAGTGGAACAGCAGTTATAGCAACACTATGTAAAAGTAATGCTTTGACAACTATGCCACTACTCACAAGTTAAAAGGAAACCCTAAAGGTTGCCTTCAGAAGCCAAATACCTGTGACTGAGAATCATGCACTTGTATGTTAAGAGAAAAAGTTGTTATTACTACAAATTAAACCCTAATCTATGTAGTTCAACTCAATCTCTTATCATTTTGTGACTGACATTTCGTTGTCTGACACCGTTCCCTGGGGTGGCCAGGTCAGAGAGACCCTCCACGTGCTTCCTCTGTTTTATATATCAGTGTCCCGTGTGAAAGGCTATACTTGCTGTCAGTTATTGTTTGACACATAAGCTGCACTCAGCAGAGCAGTCGGCACTTCGCTGCCACCAGATCCATTTCTGGGACCGTTCCCCTGTGACTCAGGGAACAAGAGGGGGAAGTGAAGAACGATATCAGTCTAGCTCTTCCTCTTCTGAAGTTTCTTCAACCTCCACCCACCACCCACAAAGCAGGAGAAGTGCTTCCCTTGTGATATGGCATAAGTAAGCTTGGCGTAATTTAGGGTTAATATCATAATAAAAGAAATATTTAAAAATAACCCTGATAATTAATAATCAGTCTCATTTAACAAATACCATAGCTGTCACCACTGGATAAAGTAGAACCACTAAAAGAGTTTATGCCCTTCTAATGACGTTATCTCCTGTTCTGCTACGAATGTGGCACATCTGCCTTGTGCACGTCTTAAATTGGAGGCTTTATTTATGTTTCTGTACTAATTTCCAATGAATGGTTCTTATTCTTTATGGGTTATGTAAATTATTAGATTACTAGAAGCCTGATGTCTGTTGCAAATAGCTTATTAAGCTTTCTTATGTAGGCTTCAGAATAATTTACGTTAAAATCTTTCCACTAAAGAAACAGCACAGATTTTGTATCCAGTTAAGACTAGAATGGATCAACACACAGCAGAGTGGGTACAGTAGTAGTGGGTTAATTTGGCTTATGATCACTATTCATAAGAATCCAGCAGCACTGTTCAAGGTTTTCCTTTTCCATCTTAACCACAAATACAAACTGCAGCATGCAGTAATATTTTCACAGCATCTGTGACAAGCGAATGAGACAAAATGTGCTTACAGATGTGAGACGCAGCTGACGCTTTTGCTCTGTCAGTGGCTCCCATCTACCACCATTTATAACACAACGCAGCACACTTGCTAAGTTAATAGGAATCTTATGTTATAAAAGATATAAAAAAAAGATAAACTAACTTGGGGTCAGCAAAAAGTAGTGTTTTGAGTTGATAACCCTGAAGCTTTAGTTGTGTAAAACCACCATTGGTAGGTTTTATACAACCACTGACACAGTTACGTTTACTATTATGAATTGCTATGGCAACACATCATAATGATGTAAGAAAACCAAGACAATATGAGGACTTCAGTCGATTATCTCACGATGTACTGTCCAACGTTCCCCAAACAGTAAATATCTCATGCCCAGAATAACATTGTAGTTTCACATTGGCAACCTCACAGAAAAGTGACTGTATGCCATTAGTTTAATAGATTAACCTAATAATTTTTTCTTCTATGTCTGAAAAGGGCTTATGAATGCTTTCAGAAGGAGACTGATGCAAGTAACAAGTTTCACGAGCATATCTATAAGTGTCCTTCTACAAGGGTCAGCCCACATTAGCTGATCATCATTTCTGCTTTACATGGGAAGGACAACGGCCAATTGGATTGCCCAGCACTGAAAACAGGCATGGAAATGAACAGAAATTAAAAATGATTACACTGAATCACATGCTTGAATAATTTCATCAAATGGATGAAGAAAAGTGAGGTAAAACGAGGAGTGAAACAGCACACAATCATAGAAGCTTGAAGATAACCAGTCAAAACAAATAACTTATCGGGGTAATTACGGAGTGCCCTTCAGTGAAAATGTTAGGTTAAGTGTGTGGAACTCAACAGCAAAAAAAAAATAAAAATTATTAACATTGAGAAGCACATTGAGTCGTCAAATGACTTGTAAAGATGCAGGTTGTATATATACGCTGAAACGGCCTGCATGACATGCCGCTCTGCTGCTAGTAGTAGTCCAACAATGAGATATTCAACCTCAGGGGTGCCTTCTGATCGACTATCAGAATAGTCGTTAGTTGCAGCTCTATTCAACATCCACTCTAGTTTGCTATGGATAAAAAGGCTCTCATAGCTGTGGAAAACAGACAGTCATCGTGAGACTGAATTTAATTGGTTTTGTTTTTCTGTTGTTCACATCTTCACACTCTGGCATCCCCTCCAACCTTTCAACAATTGTAGTGGTGTTGCAGCTTCATAGCCAGCGGGTCAGGCAGTTTACTTCACACTCTGGCACTTGTTTACTCGGAGGAAGAATACAAGGAGTGGGAAGAGCCCAGGGTATAAATCTGCCACTTCCCAGAATGTTCAAATAAAGGTTTCAATTATAGGAATTGTAGTAACTACAGAGCATTTGTAAGGAGGCCGTTTTTACAAGCACTTTTGGGAGGAACAAATACACCATTTAAAGCTTTAGACTCAAATATTTAACCCTGAAATAAGCTTTTTTCATCACACAGTCAAAGTCAATTAGGGCAGGATTTAACCAAGTCTTTTTTGTGGGTTTCTTTCTACTTAAAGAATATCTGTAGACTAGAGTATGACGAAATGTATTTGCAACCCAAATGTCCTCCAAATCTTACCGGTTTAGGCATCTTTGCTTCCTCTCCACCTTACACCCAACAGCTGAGAGGATAAATCCCGTCACAGGACGGCAGCAAAACCTGTATCACAGGATCTGAAAGTGAAAATTATTACCATTAGCCACATAAGGGACATGGGGAAAACTTTTGTAATTAAATCATACGCAAATTTGATTTCAATAATGAGGTAGTCCTTATAGAAAATTTGCCTCTTAGCTGCAGCAGAAAATGATGCAAAGTGAAAGTGTAATGTAGCTACAGTCAGTTACGACATTGGATAAGTTGAGTTTCCACAACTCATGCTAGAAAATAAAAACAATGGATCAACAATTTTGCTCAGCAACAGCAGCCATCACCACAATATATGATGTCAAAATCCTATCTTACTGCTCAGAACTATTTAAATCAACCCCAGTTTGAATGAATGAATGCATTCAGCTCACGTCACACTGCCACTATACTGTACAGCACATATGGCGTTTATTTGGACGCAACCTGTTCTTTGAAATATGTGAAAATGAAAACTATCCAAGCTGAACAACAAAATATTTATATAATTTCTCTCTCTAATCAATTGTATCTAAACTGTTTTTGTTGAGGTCTCCCTCGCTGTACTTCATGCTACATGTACGGTATGTATTTTATTACTTTCCCAGCAGAACAAGCTTAGTTTAGAAATGACCCGTGCTAAACAGTAATACGATACCAAATGAGTCAAGAAAAGTAAGAGTTTCCCTTGGTTCCCTTTGTGCAGACACATCATGAGTAACACCTGAGCTGCTGTATGGCTTAATGGTGTGTAAAAGATAGAATTTCACAATCTCAAAGCTCCATGTGTTCACTAACATACCATAGCCTGCTCAAATGAAAGGTTACATGATAAGTTTTAGGCATGGCTTTGCTTAAGGACATTCAATACAGCAGGGATACTTTGTCTCATGGTGGCAGGCAAGCAAAAAAAACATTTCTCTTCCAGGAATTCACAAATTACACCCTCATAGCAACTTAAACAGCAATTGGAGAACCCAGTTTGGGTCATTTATCTGAGAAGTCCTGCGTTTTCAGCAATACCTATTATGGTACAATTAATCTTAGACTTCATATGAAGTCAACAGTGGGGGTAAAAAATAAATACATTCTGAATTATGAAAGAAGTGAAATGTGAAATTGGGATGTGACTACATCCAATGTTCAGATTACTGTGAAGGAGAATGGGAGGAAATTGGCATTTTGACACACCACTCATTAAAAAATATATATATTTAAAAATCCAATATTTCTAAATTTCCTTATTGATAAACGGTCTCAATGAAAGTAACCAGCTAGCAGTTTCACTGTGGCCACCCCCTCAAAATTGTCTTAAAAAAAAAAAAAAAGTTTCCCCCCTTTTAGACATTTTAAAAATTGGTAATCAAAATACACTAAAATAAAAAGATAAAAAAAGTCCTGAAATATTTATAAATTCTTCTTAAATCAAAAAGGTGTTTAAAAATGTTTGACATACCACTCATTTTAAAAAATGAGTTTAAGAAAAAAATTTGAATTAAAAAAAAATTGTAAGGTTAAAATCCAATATTTCTAAATGTCCTTATTAATAGTGTCAATGAAAGTAACCAGCTAGCAGTTTCACTGTAGCACACATGTAGCGGCTCCCCTCAAAATTGCCATTAAAAAAAAAAAAAAAGTTTTCCCCCCTTTAGACATTTTAAATTTGCACCAAAAAATACACCAAAAAATAAATAAATAAAAAAGTTTAAAACATTTTTATTAAATTAAAAAGGTATTTAAAAAAATAAAATATGTTGCTTAATTATTACATTTGAATTGTTTGTTTTCTAGCCTTTTGTAGGTATTTTTCTGTTTGCCGCCGACTCTGCTGTCACTGTAATCTGCCCACAATTTAACTCAACAAGACAACTGTTGCTCTCCTGGCAGCATGTTAGCAGCGGCAATATGACACGGCAGAAACGTTCAAATTCACCTTGTTTCCCAGAAAAAAATACCATCTCACGAGAACACATCAAAGCCAACTATTATACAGCAGATTCCCCCTGAGGAGTGGAAGTGTGGCTCCCGAAGAGCTGACATTTTCAAGATAAAGGGTGTAGTCTACATAACGGGATGGCCGAGCTTCGCCTCGCTCAGGATGGCCAACTTACAAACGCATTAAAAGTCCTGCTATTATAAATGTGCCGCATTTACCGCCTTAATAAGAAGTGTTGCGTTTAAATCCCACCAAAAGCCTGGTTTGAGTGCGTCCCTATGCTGTTAAGTGTGAGCCGGGCGAACACGAGGACGAAACTTGGAGAGAAGCTCATCTTTTAGGGAGAGGCGACTCACCGGAGCTCGGCGGAAAGACGGTCTGGGACCAGATGGGACCCAATAATCTCGATGAAAAATCCGCTTTTGTTCCCAGTTCCTCGTTGCTTTGCTGCGTTTGTCGAAAAATGAAAAGAAATGCCCGCACATATGCGAAAAGCGTTGAAGTCTAAACAACCATAAGGCGATTTGGGGTGCAAGTGTGAAACCCGCGTAGTGATATACCGCCGCTTCCGGTCACGGATTACAAAATAAAAGCATCACCGAAACGAGGAGAGGGACGACCTAACTCTGCGCACTAAATGAACAAGTATGAAACGAAAGAAAAAGATAATATAAAGCTACATTAATCTACTTCAATCTTTCAACGCCAAATGAAATCAAATATAGTCTATCGAGACGAAGAACATTAATAATGTCTGATAATGCAAGAATGTGGGTTCTGTTGTCTTTTATTTTGGGACGAAAATACCTCATTTCCGATCATGGCATCAGTTTATATATCCTACTTGACACAGCTCACTGTAGAGATGTTCAATATGGCTGTCAGTGGCCGTGAAGAAGAATGCAAGATATGTAGATATGTGGGGTATATACCATGCCATTGGATGTTTGAGGGGGGATTTTAACCTGTGAAAGACATCTAACTTTTGCACCTTTCTTAAAACATATGCAGTTGTGGACAATTATCTACAAGATGTGTCTTTATATTTCTGTGTAAACTTAATCTGTGGATGAGCAACCTGCTCTGGAAGTGTGCATGAGTATCTCTTTTTTCTCAGAAAGTGCTGAAAAGACCCATACTATATAGTTTCTACTCTGGAGAAGGATTATGCTGTCAGATATGTGTTGGATTGATCCAAGCATCAAATCCAACATGTACACATATGCAGCTCTACAGGTTGTTATTATTACCAACTTTAGGTTTATCACCTCAAACTGGGATTTTTTGTAATCTACTAGACCTGACACCCCTTTTCAAGTTCAGTTGATAACCTATTGTTTATTTGTATATGTTGTTGTATTTGTCTTTGTAAAATTCCTATTACCTCTTCCTTAACCAATTCTTATCGGTTTCAGCTGTAATGGTATGAACATACTTTGCGTTTTGTTGAATAACTTAGACCAGAGTTATTAAACTTTAATTTAAGCCATTTTCACTGCAATATTTTACATGTAGTGGTCACTTGTTGCAGGAAAAAAAAACTATCTTAGCTATTTTAGCTGGTTTAGTGGCGCCCCCTAGTGAATATTAGATGTATTTACAAGATAATTTTGGTTCAGGCTCAAATAGTCACATGTGACTTTGGCACATAGCACAGGTGATGTCTCAATAAAAATTATGAATGGAAACTCACAGCCAGCTGTTCGATATCTGAATGCAGAGAGATTTCCTTCACAGTAATCGTCAAAAAAATTGCAATATATCTGTATCCGTTTAGTCTTTCTACTTTGTCTGCAGTCTCATTTCAGTCTAAAAGTCAGGAGAGAGCTGTTCGAGTCAAAAATTCACTTAAATCCCAAGTATCACAATCTCTAACTGGTGCTCTAAGTTTTTCCGTTTCCAATGCCTGGGATCTCACATTCTCTGTGGCAATCTAGAAGAAATATGGTTTAAATATTCTCCTGTTAGCACAACATCATCAGTGTCTCCTCTTCAACCCGTCTGGATCAGGTCATCATTTGGGCTTTAAAAAGCTCAGTCACCTGTTTCCACATGTAAACATTTTTCACATTGTCATGGTTTCTCATCATAACAGATGTTGAAAAGTGCAAGAATTGCCTAAATATTTCCTTCAGGTGGCACAGCATTCACACCCACAGCATCCAGTGATGAATGAAATAAAATAAAAGTTTTAAAAATAAGTTTAAATGGGGAAAAATAACAAAATTAGAGGAAACTCCTAAGGATGTTGCTAAGAAAAATACAACATAACCAAAGGAACTGCAACAGACTGCCAGCAGGGCAGTGGCACTCTTAGTAAATGATATAATGCATACAAGTATATATACTTATATACAGAATAAATTCAGCAAAATACAACTAATTTTGTATTGATTATTCTTAACACCAGATATGATCTTTCCACCTGTTTCTCAGGTTGTTGAGTGATTGCATCCCCTTTATATCAAAGGAGACATAATCATAACCTGGATGATCTACACCAGCATGTGTCAAAGGACACATATTTTGCTCTATTTGAAGGCTAACACAATTTTTGTGGGCCTAATAAAAGGTCTGTGCATGCTTTGGGTAAAAATAACAAAAAGATACAGTAAAACAGTTCCTTTTTTAAGATGTGTGTAAAAGTCAGTTCATGGTAGCTGGTTTTACAGGTTCAGAGTCAGACTCCTCTGCAGCATCTGCATAAAAAAAGTACCGTAACTTTGGGTGGTTTTGTTCAGAGGTAGATCAAGTTAGATAGATAGATGAAGTTGGGTGGAGATAAATGAGGATAAAAAGGACGGTTCTCAGATGCTCAGGGTCTGTGATGTCACAGAACACTCCAAACCAGGGTCAGGGTTGCTTTATGTCATTTTATGATTCAGTAGTCACTTCATACAACAAAATAAATACACACAATCACAGAGAAATATATATATATATATATATATATTTTTCATATTTCATCTTTAAAAGTCTTGAAATTTTAACTCAATTTCATTAGATAGCTCAGATATCTATCTTTCTTTAGAAATACAATAACAATATAGAGGAAATTGTTTTTTCTTTTTTTTTTTTTTTGCTTTCCTATTTCATCTTATGTTTATGGACATTACTACAGAATATAAAAATAATCTAAAAATGTTTAAATTGAACATAATTATGTTTTAGCACCCATGCCTAGTGGGCGGAGCTACGCATTCAGGTAAATTTTAAGGACACAGTTTTAGCCAAACGATGTAGTAAATCCAGTCGACACCTTTGACACTCTTACTTACTCTTAAAGTAAAATTCAGTAAAGTAAAGGTAAAATTCAAAACAAAATAGCACCAATGTAGTTTTCTGTTTAGACGCACGGAGGCAGCGCATCTCTGTCGTAGGTTCTTATGGTCCGCTTCATTAGCTAGCCAAACTCCATTGATAATATCGATTTAAATGCAATACATTGACACTAACTAAACCTTTGCACCACACATAATTGATTTCATACTATTTTCTTTCCACATAAGCAGGGGGAGAATTCGGCATATTTGTGTGTGTATATGTGTGTGTGAAATATGTCCACATTTGTGAATACACCCTCCAGGACCACTGCAGTCATGTTGCATATGTGATGTTTGACAAGGTAAGTTAATTGTCTTATTAGGACATTGAGAGCTGCTAAACAGAAGATTAACGTAAACAAATTCACACATACATTTCTGTACTGGCCTGTCAAGACTTAGTAAAATTATTTACTTAAACTGGCTGAAGGATACTTGTGGTAATTTCCCACTATATCTATAGTTTAATTAGAGTCACTGTAGATATTCATGCATTACATCCATGGACAGTTGCATCTGCTTTTTCTTTCTTCTTTTAGGTGTATTGTTCTTTTGTCCTTTATCACTTTCCTTTGCACGCAGGTGAATTGTTTGCTGAGCAGTGATGAGGCCCAGAGTCCTTCATCTCCTCCTGTAGTCTGCATGGAATTATTTGTTAGTTGTTACTGGAAAATTGAAACTGAAAGTGAGTTTGTTCCCTTTTCTTTAAAAAAAAAAAACCCTATGTACCTAAAATATGCTGATTCTTTTATTTGCCTGAAATCTGGAGATCCCCAGGGTCACGTCTATGAAACTTGGCTGTTATAGGTGTCACATTGTATTGCATGCAGCCCCTTGCCTTGGTCTTTATTTAGCCTGGCATGTCACAAGGTCCTGGTCCATATGACCAACAGCATGCTGCTCTATTGTCGGTGCAATGAAAGGGACCCACTGTCGTGTAATTGGATGGGGAATTGGACAAATTTACGTTGATTGTTCTACTAGAAGTCATCAGGTGTGTGTTTGTGTGTGTGTTTTAAGAGTGATGCTATTCTTCTGAGATACAAAGTCACACCTAACATTAGATGTCAACTTGGCAGTATTGTATGAAGCTTTTTTGACTAAATACTCACACTAAGCACTTACTTTATAATTCAAAATAGCTGAATGATAATTTGAAACTTTGCAGGCCTCATTTTCAAAGTATTGTTTATTGAATGGCATGAGATGATGCTCCTGTAAATCTTGATCCTTTTCCTTGAGTGAAAGCCTTTTTAAATCACTGTGATCATGAATCAACCTCTCAGTTTTCTGTACGTGACCATATGCTAATATGAACTGTCGGCCAGCTCCGGTAATGAAAAGATCAAGTTAGTGTCAGTAATCTTGTTAACACCGCCGAGGGAACAGACGTGTGTGTTTCGGTACGCAGGAGCACACACGTTATTATGTGTTATGCAATTGCAGAACTGTCTTCAGCGGTGACCCTGCCTCTTCTTCCCCCTCCCTCTCTCTGCTCTGCTGACCAAATTAAGCATCAGTCTGTTTCTGTTCCCCATTACTCCCGCTGTGTCGTTTCACCTGAGTGTACAGCTGAAGTACACCAAGGCCACTTTGGGTTCTTGGTTATAGTCATTTTGAACATTTTTACTCCCCTAGACGCTGTGACGGAGGAGAAGAGGAGAAGTTTTTTGGGGTTCAGAGGCAGAGATGGGACAACAGGCGTCTGTGGTAGATGATGTGGAGGAGGCAGCGGAGGTGCTGTCAATAGCCAGCGGTAAGGAGACCTGCAGTGCCTTTTCCCTTCTGCACATATATTTGATCAGATCCTCTTTGTATTCATGTTTAAGTTACACACTCTGTTTTGTGGTCATTTATGGTTTGTTCGACAGGTCAAGAGTATTTCATATTCATAGCTTCAATAATATGTACAAACGGACAATCAGAAACCTCAGCTATTATGATAATTTACCACCTTGCTGTTGTGTTGCGTGACAGTCTGAAGAAGTAGCAGGAGTGTATGAGGATAAAGAAACGTAATTAAACAGAATCGCTTCAATTTTAGTTTTTTTTTAGTTTTAGTTTAGATTCAGTTGTTTAGAGCTATATATACCACATAGTCTGATAACTTGCAGATGGGGAACTGAAGCCGCTTTATCTAATTACTCTCTTTGCAATGCAATCTGAGTCTTTCTGGCAAAGAATTGAATTTGAACCTGTAGCTGCTGGCAATTTGACTAAAATTGGATCATGCAACCGTCCCAAAAGCAGAAGCAAATCAGCATAACGCTTGGAAAAGAAAATAATTCAGACATGTCAAAGTCCAGATCTCAACCTGATTGGAGGTTTTACAGAGCAAATACTTACAACTCTCAATGTTGTGAAGACAAAATGGGCTTACAATGATGTGATCATATCCTGACAGTCCTCTTATTTCCTCTTTCAGCTTTTTCTGAATTTCCCAGAATTATAGAAAAGTCTGCATGTGTTCCCACTTTGTTTTTTTTTTCTTTTTTGTTCTTTTTTTTTTACTGGTTTTGCTCACTGACACTCAGAACTAATGAATCCCAAACAGCATGTGTTGGAGTTATCTGGTTGTTCATAGTTTGAAGAAGAGAAAACCATCACTTGGGTGTCGATCCTGGATAACCTGCATGTGAAGCTGATGCTGCTTGTCAGTTATAAAGCAGCATCATACAATGCAGTAAGTTTGAGTTGGTTATGTATCGATGGGGACAGCCCCAGATACACATCCAGGCCTCCCTAGAGGCTGCTACAAAAACCCCCTAAAAAACAATGTTTTGAATCATTTTAAATCTATTATATTGTCTTTGTTTTTTCAGGATTTTTTAAATGGAGTCACTTCAACTCACTTACTTTAGTCAAATTAATTACTCATCCCAGTGGAAATAAAATTAAACATTAAGGACCGTTCTTCATTATTCAATCAATCAAAATTTTATTTATAAAGCACTTTAACATGCCATAATGCAACCAAAGTGCTGTAAGGGTGAATAAAAAATACAACAAATAAAATACAAATAAGAGCAGTAAGCCAAGTCACTCAAATAAGCAATAAAAAGGCAAAAGACAATGCAAGGGCTGGCCTACTGATTGTACTCGTTGGAGTTTAAAAGCCAGTGTAAAAATATAAAAAGAGGTTATTTTTTTGTCAATTGTATATTTATGGAGCTTTTTTATTTTTTTAAACAGAAACATGACAACAAACCCCCAAAACAGGAAATAATACAAGACGGGAAACAAACAAACAAACACATTATCCAAGTAACAAGACCCCAAAAAAAAATTAAATAAAAAAAAAAACTAAACATCACATTTCCATCTGCCAAATTTAAAAGAATAAGCCGACGTGCCAGAAGGGAGGTGAAGGCCATGCAGTTCCCTTGCGGCTTCCCCGAGGGAATTATTGTTATAAAAAGAATTTTTAAAGAGAGATTCAGAATCATTGAGAGTTCTGGACGAGCTCACAGAACGAGGGAGACTGTTTCAAAATTTAGGGACTCAACTGAAAACGCTCCGTCTCTCCCCGTCACCAGTCGAGTCCTGGGAACCACCAAGAGAGTTAGAGCTTCAGATCTCAGGGCTCTACAAGGACGGTGTCTCGAGAGATAAGGAGGTGCCATGTACGCTTTTAAAAGCTACGGGTTTAATTTAATTGAATTTAGTTTATTTCAAACCATATCAACTATGTAGTGATTTTTGTGTCTTTTAGCTGTGGCTTAAATAGAGTATGTTGCAATACAGACAGTTGATTTTCGTTGACCATCCATCCATCCATCCATGTAGCTTTGATTTTTCTTTGAGATAAAACGTATCTACTGCTGATGTAAATATTAAAGCTATAACTACTATAGATTGTAAATGTATTAAATAACACGATAAGTAATTACTTCATACTTTCTAGAGAGTTCTACGTCAGACAGTACTCTTTATCCAGAAAAAGGCAGGATAATTCAGTTTGTTCTCAGGATGATTCATTTCTTTTTTCCGAATCGGAGCGCAGAAGTTGTGATGTAGTGGCCTGTGTCTCTTCTTTTTTACCCATTAATAAATCCAATTGGACAGGATGATGCATAATGAAAAGTGCATGACTGCCTTTGCCGTTTGCCTTTTGAAGTTTTAAAGTGGGAACGTTGGCGTGATTGTGTGATGATAAATTAAGTGGAATAAAGATAATGCGATAGTCTCAAGGAGATGGAAATCTGGCACCATCTGGCATCAGGCTAATTTCCTTGGTACTGCCTGGAAGTCCATGCCCAAATGTGAAAGTCTAAATACAGAAGTGCCACAGTAAAAAGTCCCCATTGTCTGAGCTCCATATTTGTTAAGAGTTGTTGTCTTGTCAAATCTCGGTGCTTTCTTGGTATTAACATGTTGAATAGAGTACATTGTTAGTAAGCCTACTTGTATGTGTCACTCCCATATTTAAGAGAAATTCATCAAATTTTTTTGGAAGATGAGTTGAAATACACTTGGTTTTAAATGAAAGTAGCTGATTTTGAAAGGATATAAAATTGTAGCATAAATGTGACAATTCTTGCCATGCCAGAAAGGAAAGTGATGAGACTTGAATCATTCATACAGAAATTAAGTAATTTGAGAGTTTCAGTCTTGGGAACAAACTTAAGATCTTAAGTTCTTACACCCTTAGTGTGTGAATACAACAATTTCAACAAACGGGGGATATAAAAGGCTGAAAAGGTTGTAAAATTACTAGAAAAAAAGAGTTATGTTAAATCAGGATTTAAAAATACAGTAACCATGAAGTCATTCATAAATAAACGTGGAGAGTAGTTTGAAATAATTAAAAAAATATTCCTCAATGTGCATTTGCAATGACTGATTTCGACTACTAAAGGTGTGACTGCTGCGGATCAAAAAAGGGCTGCATATCATAAAGTTCACGTCAGCATGACATAATTACAACTATTCAATTAAATTTTTATTTATATAGTGTCTAATACAACAAAAGTTGTCTCTAAATGCTTTCCAGAGACCCAGAACATGACCCCCCGGGCAATTATTACATAAACAATGGCAGGTAAAAACTCCCCTAGTGGGAGAAAAACCTTAAGCCAAACAGTGGCAAGAAAAACTCCCCTTTTAGAAGGGAAGGCACCAGGACCTGGATCATAAGGGGAACCCTCCTGCCGAAGGCCAGACTGGGGTGACAACTACCATTATACTTTTAGAGTAAGTATTAGTGTATGTTAACAATATTTTAGCCAACTCCCTAATATAGATGGAATGTTTTCTAGTTTTGTTTTATTTTATTCCTTTTTTTCTAAAATTAAAATGTGTAGGTGATGTGTACCTGCCTGCTGAAACAGTGGGAGGACACGTTGCTTCATGGGATTCCCTTCCTCTCATTCTCTGCTCTCTCACTTTGCTGTAACTAAAATGAGTACTGATATGATTGTTCCTGATATTTATCACGTAAGATAGTCGGAGGTGGGTGAATGTCCTCGATGGATCTTTGAATTGTTCACCCGGGATGATAGAGTGTTGAACCGGTGATAGCTGACTGCTCACCAGTTTGCCCCTGAAGAGGTTCAGTGACAAAGTGGGCTTTAAATCATGTAGTGTGAAAGCCACCTGAACAGTCCGTCTGGGGTCGTCCTGTCAAAATGACTGACATGCAGCTAGTATAACTTAAATGAACAATACAATGAGTTATGTGACCCACAGTGAGTGACGATAAATCACTATAAATCACAATAAATCACAAGGCTTGATCGTTCATCTTCATCAGTGCAGCATCTTTAGTGGGTTTTTTGTCAACACCGTAGATCTGCCTTTAATGTGTGTAGGCGACTCGTGCTACTAAGGTAGCTGGACAGGAACGAGGACACGTGGGTTAGTAGGGAAATGGTGGACTTTATTGGTCACCAAACACGCACACGGCAGCCGTTGTGTCCGGGTCTCAGGCGGCTCCATTTCACCCTCCCTGTCCAGGGTCAGTCCACGACTTAAACATGCAGGCAGGGAGGAGAGATTGATTAGACACACCTGGTATTGGACACACCTGTGCCCAATCAGCTGATCCAACCCCGCCACCTGTGATGCTCCCCCACAGTCCCTCTCTCCCCCGCAGACCACGCCCCAATCATACACCCTGCCACAATGTGGTTTCAAAAGTAGTCTTTTTCCTCAAATTATCTTTATTATATTTTCTTTACTGCTTACAATATGAACAAGGACCAGAAGAGGAGCTTCTTTGGGCCTAAACTAATTTTTGAATACTTTAGGCTAGATTGGAGAGGGACAATCCTGCTGGCTGTCAGTGTGCAATACAGTATATTACATTTATAATCTATCTGTGTTTATTTAGAGGTGCATCAGTGCAGATGTCATAGGAAACTAACACATCTGTGCAGGAAGCATTGAGGCTAAATGATACAGGGAGGTTTGAAACAACATACGCCGCCATCCTGATGACATCCTGATGACATCCTGTGTGGAGAAGACCTTGCTTATTTATGAGGCGGAGGTAACCCGCATTTTGCAGGACGGTTTGATATCACTGTAAGCCCCCTGAGTCCCACCGGCAGCGGAAGCGCCACGGTCTAAGTTTTGAAGCCGTCTTGCTCCGTCCTCGGCGTGACCTCAGATCTCAGATCAGATCTGGGATTGTTTCAGCGGTGGAGCCGTTGCGACTGCAGCCAGATTCACGAGATTCCAAGTTTACCTGAAGGTTTTGATATCAGATTAAAATCATAATGCAATCTTCTCGTCTTTTTTTGTTTTTTGAACAATTTATTTATTGAAATTTTCCAACAAAGTATAGTATTTCTAGCATTAGGTGTTAAATCCCTATCTGCTCTTTTAAACTATTATAAGATTGATTCCACATGGTTTCCAGTTGTGATATAGGGTAGACACGTACACACATTTACCAAGATAGTATAATTAGCTGTAGGGGGATT